>NC_047119.1:45205126-45550126 GCF_902500255.1 Thalassophryne amazonica
TATAATATATATATGTGTATATGCATTATATATATATGTGATGTATGGTGATATGTATATATATATATATGTGGTATATGTATGTGTGTATATGTATAATATATCTATTCTCTATATAATATATGTGTGTATATGTATATATATATATATGTGTATATGTATGTGTGTATATGTATATATATATATATATATATATATGTATGTGTATATGTATGTATATATATATATATATATATATATGTATGTGTATATGTATGTATATATATATATATATATATGTATGTGTATATGTATGTATATATATGTATATATGTATACGTATTACGTAATGTTCTCCTATTGGTTTATTGCTGCCAGGGTACGTACTCTACGCTGCCAGCGTGCGTACTTTACGTATTACGTCCCTGTGTCAGCCGGAAATGGTCCGATATTCCGACGGTGAAAGACAACGTCGGTCGTTTTTACAGATTTTGGAATTCAGTGCGCACATAAGGCGCACCGGATTATAGGGCGCACGGCCGATTTTTGTGAAAATTTAAGGCTTTTAGGTGCGCCTTATGGTGCGGAAAATACGGTATATGTATATGTCCATGGTCAGAACAACCAAAAAAACCCACAGCATCTTCAACTCTACCACTTCTACTTCCACTTCCTATCTACCTTTTGTTTATGCCACCACCTTATAAACTTTGCCCTTCACTCTTGCAGATACCTTTCTATCACAAAGCACCCCTGCTACTCTTCTCCACCCTGCCCACACTTTCTTCTTCACATCTCTACCACACTCTCCCTCACATTGATCAGTTGATGCCAGAAGTGGGAGTATGTCACCATCAAGTCAGTCTCAGGTCATTAATCAGCAAGTCCCAAGTCAAGTCTTAAGTCAAAATGACCACCAAGTGTTTGAGAGCTGACTTGAGACTTGACTTGGGACTTGCAGATTGATGACTTGAGAATGACTTGACAGTGACTTGCTCCCACCTCCGGTTGACCCCAAGTAATTAAAGTCATACACCTTCACTGCCACTTCTCCCTGAAATCCCACCACTCTGCTTCACTCCTTACTCGTGCACTCTTGTTAAGTCAATAACGACTTATTGAACAAAAGCAATGCAGTTTGCTTATGTCGCGTGCCTGTGAGGGAAAACCCAATAAACAGTGTGGTTGTAATGTGCTGTCTGTTTTTTCCATCCCAGCATGTGTTACTGAGAAGACAGTGATGCTTCCAGCAGATATGTACTACAAATATGAAGAGATCAAGTCCAAGCCATTTATAATACCCGATTCTGACATCCCGGAGAACCTCCTGCACTTCACGTATCTTTTTTATTTAAATATTTTTTTATTAACATAGTGAACAGATCACAGAGACAGCAAGAGGCATCGAAAGATTTTTTTCAGGCTTGAGCGTGTTTAATAATAGTTTTGTTTGTGTAATAGCATATTTGTTAATTGGAGCTATTGTAATTTGATTGCACTGAAAGTTTAAAGAAAGACGACAGTCTTTATTGTTAGTGTATTTTTATTATGTCTATATGAGAGCTTAGACAGTCATGAAGTCCTGGCCTCTTTACTTAATGTGTTGTAACTTTCTAACAGATGCTATTAGTGTATTTGTTCTTGATCCTTAACTGGTACTGTCAAGCCACTCTTTTGGTTATGACTGTGGTCGCAGGGCCAACCTGCACCTGCTGGATGACAGAACTCTGGTCTTTATAGCAGGTAACCTTCTCATCCTCCTCGACATTCCCACTAAGCAGCAGCAATTTCTCAGATCCTGCAGCGGCACAGGAATCGGGTTCGTGACGGTAAGTCGGCTGACTGTTTTTTTTAACGTGCATATTGGTGAAGAGTTAAAGTAAATTTCCGAACTGTTCATCTGCCATTTCCAATTGGAATGAGAGACACATAGCTTTAACATTTACTCAGGAAGTGGTAAACTTTGTGCTTTGACTCCGCCATTGATGCTGTTAGCTTTGAGTCACAATTTACATACAAATGTGGAATTTGTTGGAGAAGCAGCAAAGCATACCAGCTTCACGGATCAAAAATAGAGCCCGACTATATGGATTTTTTTCCGGGTTGATACGGATTTTAGGGAGTAAAAAATTTATGATCGATACAGTTCATCCAGAAATTATTCACAGCACTGCATATATTCCACCTTTTATGTTACAGCCTTATTTCAAAATGGATGAAATTCTTTTTTTTCCTCAAAACTCTACACACAATACCTCATAATGACAATGTGAAAAGGTTTTAGATTTTTGCAAATCTAAAAAAAAAAACAAAAACAATAAATCACATGTACATAAGTATTCACAGCCCCAGGTGCTGCAAAGAACAATGGGCAAAACTGCCAAATGATAAGTGTGCCAAGCTTGTGGCATCATATTCAAGAGGACTCCCAAAGGTGCATCAACAAAGTATTTAGGAAAGGTGTGTAAATAATTATGTACATGTGATTTCTTTGTTTTTTTCTTGAAATAAATTTGCAAAAATAAATAAATAAATAACTTTTTTTCATGTAGTCATTATGGGGAATTGTGAGTAGAATTTTTTTTTTTGGGGGGGGGGGGGCGGGGGGTGAATTTACTCCATTTTGGAATAAGGCTGTAACATAACAAAATGTTGGAAAAAGTGAAGTGTTGTAAATACTTTCTAGATGCACGGTATATCTGCTGAGATATACAAAAATTGGCAATGATTCCTAACATTTCATTATCTAACCTTTATGACGAAGAAATATAATTGATGCTTGATGTCATACAGTGTAAAACATGAACTTTGTTAGAAATATCTATGAATATAAGCAACAACCAACCTAAGTATGTCACACTGCCTTTACACTGCATCAGATTGGCAGTTGGCGTGTCACATCAGTCAGCATTTGCATAAAAATATTTCCCATCTATTTTGGCCTCCCTAGCTGGTGGTCTAGCTGGTGGTCTCTTATCACTGTAAAGGACCCTCTTTGTTTGAAAATGCAGCTGGTGGCTTTGACTTTGTCTCTTGTAGCTGATGTGATCAACGGGTGTCCCAGCCATGCTGGACAACATTCCAAACGATGCAGTTTGTTATGTGCAGACGCAGGTTGAGGAGCGGACCAGCGTCTGACTGAACCCAGCGCTAAATAACCAGAAAGCGGTTCCAAAAACAAAAAAAATTATTTCCCTTCTGTGCACTAATTTGTGTACAACATAAATGTGCGGTTATCTGGCGACGTGAAGGACGGCGCGCTCTCCAGCACCCAAATGGATCGAAGCCCGATGCTTCTGGACCCAGACTCACCGCCGAACACCCCCCAGGTGGATACGACAAACTGACTCTGTGAAGGATGGAAAAGGTGAGGTAAGTCAACAGCTACAACAAATATCCTTCAAAGGCACACACTATCAGCAACACATTCAGGTCTGAATTTAAGCTTTATGTAAATGAGCAGCTTCTCACAACAGGTGGAGGATCATCATTCCGTACGCCACGGCAGTGAGAAGCGAGCTGCACAATTCTCATCAGTGTTAAAATATACTGCGTAACAAAATACCAAATTACTGTTAACACTTATTCAGACAATCATCACCTCTGATGTGTGCTGATAGCATGTGTCCCTCACCCGTCCTCCTTCACAAGCACGATGTGTCAAACCCAGGCGCGGTCCTCAGTGTCTCACAAACGAATGTCACAAGGTCGAGTTCCCGGCAATTCTGCTCGAATCATTCATGGCTTAAATGCAGAACGCCATCTCATTATCTGCTTCAGCTGAAAGTCTTTAAGTTTGCACGTGAGCATCATCCACAGGTGCTGCAAGTCATTAGGCCTGCACGTGAACATCCTCCACAAGTGCAGCCAATAATGCTGATGAGGGTGAAGGACTCTTCTGCCAGCACCTTCTCCACAGACAAAAACCCAGTTTGCATACCACCTGGAGAGCAAAGAAAAGAAAACAACACAAAAATGTCCAGCCAAACCCCCCAACACACAACACAGTTGGCCAGCTTCTGCTGGATAAACTATGTAATGGCATCATATACAACAGCCAAATAAAATTATAAAATTTCTGCCAATAACTGTTAAAACTGCTGTAAAATCAGCTCTGCAGTTTTTGGATTCTGATAGATACTGGTGAGGACCAGTGGACCTCCTGTTTTGTGCCATGTTGGTGTCTTTTAACATGCAAAGTAAAATAAAGACAGACAAGTTATCAACTTGCTTGTGAAGCCTTGTTGCTAATCATAGGTGTCCCGATGGCCGGTGCAGCTTCTTCTTTATATCTTCTGTCTAAATGTATTGTTATATTTGTTACTGCATGTGGGTACAGGTACATCCAAGAAAACAATACTTTGCTGTAGCAGAGAAGGGAAAATATCCCGACATCATTGTCTATGAATATCCCTCATTACAACCCTACCGTATCCTCAGAGGTAAACTCTTCCAGAGATCACGGATTTATGCTATTTACAATGGTATTACACTGGCTCCCGATGGCTGTGTTTTAATCTGTATGTCTGCAGGTGGTACAGAGAAGGCATACAGCTCTATGGATTTCAGCCATGATGGCAGTATGCTGGCGAGTGTCGGCACAGCGCCAGACTACAAGCTAGCACTTTGGGATTGGAGGCAGGAGAAGGTGATGCTGAGCTGCAAAGTTGTTTCTCAGGACGTCTACCGACTCAGCTTCTCTGCACACAACCTGGAGGATCTGACCACTTCAGGATCTGGACACATCAAGTAAAAGTCATTATTACAAGGAGTCAACGTTTTTTTCAGGTGTGGTGGTGACTTGCACAGTTAAAGAGGCTTACTGAATAGTTTGTATCATTTACAAGACTCTATCCAACTAATGTGTTAAATAAAGCCACATGTAAGAAATTACTACATACAGCTTGTGCAAACAGAATCAACCCAATTTCATTCTTAAATGTTTCTAAATATATGATCAGCTGGAGCTCCTGGTGAAATTCTGTTGTACCCGCATTAATAGTAAATATCCACCAGGTGGAGATACTGCTCCATTTCAAGAACCTTGAGTGCACGCTGTTGTGGGACACAAGGACAAACTTGTTGCTTATAGTAGTAACTGCAGACCAATCACTCATACAGATAAACAACACATTCTACTTTAATGAATCACTTTGGATATTAATATTTTACATTTACTCTGATGGACTACCCAGCAGTGGGGAATAAGTTTCATTACAGTAGAAGTCTTTCAGAAAGCGCTGTAACTAGGTTTAAGGATATGATTCCTTCATGTTCTCCAATGCCATATACCAACACAGGGCAGAGTAGCTACCTAAACTCTGTGAGTGAGATAGATTATCTCGTCAATAGTTTTACATCCTCATTGAGGACAACTTTGGATGCTGTAGCTCCTCTGAAAAAGAGAGCCTTAAATCAGAAATGCCTGACTCCATGGTATAACTCACAAACTCGCAGCTTAAAGCAGATAACCCGTAAGTTGGAGAGGAAATGGCGTCTCACTAATTTAGAAGATCTTCACTTAGCCTGGAAAAAGAGTCTGTTGCTCTATAAAAAAAGCCCTCCATAAAGCTAGGACATCTTACTACTCATCACTTATTGAAGAAAATAAGAACAACCCCAGGTTTCTTTTCAGCACTGTAGCCAGGCTGACAAAGAGTCAGAGCTCTATTGAGCCGAGTATTCCTTTAACTTTAACTAGTAATGACTTCATGACTTTCTTTGCTAATAAAATTTTAACTATTAGAGAAAAAATTACTCATAACCATCCCAAAGACATATCGTTATCTTTGGCTGCTTTCAGTGATGCCGGTATTTGGTTAGACTCTTTCTCTCCGATTGTTCTGTCTGAGTTATTTTCATTAGTTACTTCCTCCAAACCATCAACATGTCTATTAGACCCCATTTCTACCAGGCTGCTCAAGGAAGCCCTACCATTAATTAATGCTTTGATCTTAAATATGATCAATCTATCTTTATTAGTTGGCTATGTACCACAGGCTTTTAAGGTGGCAGTAATTAAACCATTACTTAAAAAGCCATCACTTGACCCAGCTATCTTAGCTAATTATAGGCCAATCTCTAATCTTCCTTTTCTCTCAAAAATTCTTGAAAGGGTAGTTGTAAAACAGCTAACTGATCATCTGCAGAGGAATGGTCTATTTGAAGAGTTTCAGTCAGGTTTTAGAATTCATCATAGTACAGAAACAGCATTAGTGAAGGTTACAAATGATCTTCTTTTGGCCTCAGACAGTGGACTCATCTCTGTGCTTGTTCTGTTAGACCTCAGTGCTGCTTTTGATACTGTTGACCATAAAATTTTATTACAGAGATTAGAGCATGCCATAGGTATTAAAGGCATTGTGCTGCGGTGGTTTGAATCATATTTATCTAATAGATTACAATTTGTTCATGTAAATGGGGAATCTTCTTCACAGACTAAGGTTAATTATGGAGTTCCACAAGGTTCTCTGCTAGGACCAATTTTATTCACTTTATACATGCTTCTCTTAGGCAGTATTATTAGACAGCATTGCTTAAATTTTCATTGTTACGCAGATGATACTCAGCTTTATCTATCCATGAAGCCAGAGGACACACACCAATTAGCTAAACTGCAGGATTGTCTTACAGACATAAAGACATGGATGACTTCTAATTTCCTGCTTTTAAACTCAGATAAAACTGAAGTTATTGTACTTGGCCCCACAAATCTTAGAAACGTGGTGTCTAACCAGATCCTTACTCTGGATGGCATTACCCTGACCTCTAGTAATACTGTGAGAAATCTTGGAGTCATTTTTGATCAGGATATGTCCTTCAGTGCGCATATTAAGCAAATACGTAGGACTGCTTTTTTTCATTTGTGCAATATCTCTAAAATTAGAAAGGTCTTGTCTCAGAGTGATGCTGAAAAACTAATTCATGCATTTATTTCCTCTAGGCTGGACTATTGTAATTCATTTTTATCAGGTTGTCCTAAAAGTTCCCTGAAAAGCCTTCAGTTCATTCAAAATGCTGCAGCTAGAGTACTGACGGGGACTAGAAGGAGAGAGCAGATTTCACCCATATTGGCATCTCTTCATTGGCTTCCTGTTAATTCTAGAATAGAATTTAAAATTCTTCTTCTTACTTATAAGGTTTTGAATAATCAGGTCCCATCTTATCTTAGGGACCTCATAGTACCATATCACCCCAATAGAACGCTTCGCTCTCAGACTGCAGGCTTACTTGTAGTTCCTAGGGTTTTTAAGAGTAGAATGGGAGGCAGAGCCTTCAGCTTTCAGGCTCCTCTCCTCTGGAACCAGCTCCCAATTCGGATCAGGGAGACAGACACCCTCTCTACTTTTAAGATTAGGCTTAAAAACTTCCTTTTTGCTAAAGCTTATAGTTAGGGCTGGATCAGGTGACCCTGAACCATCCCTTAGTTATGCTGCTATAGACTTAGACTGCTGGGGGGTTCCCATGATGCACTGAGTGTTTCTTTCTGTTAATGCTCTGTATGCACCACTCTGCATTTAATCATTAGTGATTAATCTCTGCTCCCCTCCACAGCATGTCTTTTTCCTGGTTCTCTCCCTCAGCCTCAACCAGTCCCAGCAGAAGACTGCCCCTCCCTGAGCCTGGTTCTGCTGGAGGTTTCTTCCTGTTAAAAGGGAGTTTTTCCTTCCCACTGTCGCCAAGTGCTTGCTCACAGGGGGTCGTTTTGACCGTTGGGGTTTTTCCGTAATTATTGTATGGCTTTGCCTTACAATATAAAGCACCTTGGGGCAACTGTTTGTTGTGATTTGGCGCTATATAAATAAAATTGATTTGATTTAATAAATTAAAGTGACTTGCGTGTTGTGTGGGCCGCCAGAAGAGGAGGTACTGCTGGCCCACCACCAGAGGGCGCCCTGCCTGAAGTGCGGGCTTCAGGCACGAGAGGGCGCTGCCGCCACGGACACAGCCGAGGGGTGACAGCTGTCACTCATTATCTCATGACAGCTGTCACCCATCTTCACTTCATCATTCCACTCCATAAAAACCGGACGTCATCTCCACCTCGTTGCCGAGATATCATCTACCTGTGAAGGTAACTTTCTCAGCCGTTGTTTTTGTCTTTTCAGACAGTGTTTGCTTCTGTATTGTTTGCAGTCAGTTCTGTGAGTGCTCGCAGCTGGAGGCTGAGTTTGTGATACGTGGAGAGCTGACGTCTTCGATCCCCACGCCAAACTGTTGATAAGTACTCATTACTACTGCACGTGCCAGTTTTCTGGATTAGAGGTGGAGGTGGTATTCCCACCATTGCTGTTACTGGGTGTGCACGCACCCACATCTTACTGTTTTTGCTCCTCGCCAGCAGTACCAGATCTGACATTCGGAGACGGTGGCCACCTGGGGACTCGGGACTTGGCGGCTCCAGTATTCTCCAGGTTCGGTGGCGGAGGAAATCTTGTGGTTCCGGTTCTTCTCAGGACAGACGTCTTCTATCCTCGAGCCTGCCCACACGTCACCTTTGTGGATTGACTGTTTGCATAAATTCTGTAATCCTCTGTGTTTTGGTTGTACTCTTTCACAACAGTAAAGTGTTCATATTCGACTCTTTCATTGTCCGTTCATTTGCGCCCCCTGTTGTGGGTCCGTGTCACTACACTTTCCCAACATTGCTTTTATAATCACTCAAGTGCAAAACAAGTGCCCCAAGCCTTAGTTTTCAGCTCCATTACCATGTTTTTGGAATAATACTTTATTTCATGAAGAACCCACAAGGGGTTATAGCAATAAATAATACAAGTAGCATCACCTGGGTGAAAACACATCAAACAAGAAACAAACTAAAAAAAACTAAAGTAAATATTTATATTATAATAGCCAAGTGGCCCCTCTCTCTCTCTCTCTCTCTCTCTCTCTCTCTGTGTGTGTGTGTGTTTATGTGTGTGTGTGTGTGTGTGTGTGTGTGTGTGTGTGTGTGTGTGTGTGTGTGTGTGTGTGTGTGTGTGTGTGTGTGTGTGTGTTTATGTGTGTGTGTGTGTGTGTGTGGCTTCAATCACAGAGAAACCGAGGAGAGCTGACTTCAACCATTTGGTATGCCTACATAGTCAGTTTTACAGAGTAAAATTTACTCTGCTGGGATAACATTTGATCCTAGTCTAAATAGAGTAAATTACACTCTATTGTAGCGTGAAATCGGCTCGACAGTTGTCGCAGACCGAACGGTCCCCCCTAAAAATTGGTCCGCCCTGCCTTCACTGCACATGCGTCATTTCAGAGCTCAGCAGCTCATCTGAGACAGAGTCTCTTCAGTCAAAGCGTTCAAATGGATTAATGGTAAATGGATTGCATTTATATAGCGCTTTTCCATTTGCATCAGACGCTCAAAGCGCTTGACAATAATACCTCACATTCACCCCGATGTGAGTGATTATTACATCAGATGACAAGGTAAAACCTCTTAAATCATTCTAAAGTCAGTTTTAAGCAGAAATTAGGCCATTTTGAGCAGAAACGAGATGATACTCTGTGAAGCTTCGAAAAGACCAACGCGCAGTGAACGCAGCAGCTAGCAGCTCGTCTGGCTGCTGCGCTCTGAATGCTTCCTCCATCTTTTATTATGAAATAATGCTGAATTTATGTGGATATGATTATTCTACAAAAGCTTCAGATATCTGTCGCTGAGATAGATGATGACTGGAGTGCAGGTTTAAGCACAAACGAGGCGATCACCGGTGAACCGCAGCTGATGATGAATGCGCAGTGAAGGCAGGGATGACCAGGTTTTAGGGCGGACCATTCATTTGGCAACACAGTCTGGTCAGTGCAAGTGGTTTCACACCAATAACACTTGATTTCACACTGTTGAGTTGATTTATCCCTGTGATAGAGTATATTTAACTCGATTTGGACTGGGATCAAATGTTATCCCAGCAGAGTAAATTTTACTCTGCAAAATTTACTGTGTATGTATTTTGGGTAAAGAATAAATGCTGCAAAAACGGAAATTTTTTTTTTTTTTAAATTACCAATTTTAGCTAACCAGTAAGCAATGGATGTTGTGCTGCAATACACCATGGAAGTTTGAGGTTTGGGGGTTTTAAATGTTGTTTTTTTGTGGTTCATGTTACTTTAACAGTGTTGTTACTGTGATTGATTTAGGTGTTTTTGTAGTTCAATTGATTTAGTCAGTTTAGTTAAATGTCATGTTGTTGTTACCATGACTGAGTTAAGGGTAGTGGTGGGCACAGTTCTGCTAATCTGCTAATTAGCAAAGCTAACATTTTGTTCGCGGATTAGTTTTTTACCTAATTTGTAAACCATCAATGAACCAATTAGCTTCCGCTAAATTTAGTTCTGCTAACTTTCAGTCTGCTAACATATTTTGCTGGCATAGTAAGTAAAACTTAATGATCAAAAATATTTGTAAACTCTAAAATCATGCATGTTAATTCCTGTCTGTTGCATGCTTTACAACAGTCACACTGCAGTGCACTTTTCACTTATGGTTTCACTTACAAACAACTAATTCCGGACAGTTTATTGACATTAACAGTAACTGTCATTTTTACAAAGTGAAAATATCGCACGTCTTTTAAAGTAATGTGCTAATTCTGAAGGTTTGATCGTTGACAGACACATACGCCAAAAGGCATTATGGGAAAAATGGTTTCAATCACCGCCCGGTCAAAATGCACAGAACGCTGCGATCTACTGGATGGGAGTGTGAATAACGACCAACATTGGTCGCGATTTGTTGTGAATTACACGTCACAAACAGAATTGTCAATTTTGCAAATGCGATTTTTTTTTCTACACATGAAAAAAATTTACATATTTACAAATAAATAAACCAACCAACCAGTGACAAAGTTAAATAATCACCTACAGTACAATTAAACATGTTCAATAGACTAAACAGCCATAGGCATTTAAATATAAAAAAAAATACATTACGTAATCTCATCAAGAGATATATCTACAACAAGAACAGCAATTCAATAAGAACAGCAATTCAATAAAATGATATAGTATTGTCGGGACTGTGGACCTGCTATGGGGGTATCAGGAATTTCTATGTAAGGTAAAATTAAATGGAAATTCTTTTTTCAAAGGCCTCAAAACAGAATTTGGCTGTTTTTTTTTTTTTTTAGGATCAAACCTTCGGCTGTCAACATATATTTCAATCTTGTAGTTTCGTTTAGGCTGACAAAATTAGAGCAGCTTTGTTCAATGTCACTGTTTTTGTCATGACGCAATTTATAAAATTTTATAATTAAAAATGATACAGACATGGCTCTGTACGGTCATACAAGGACTGGAAGACCAAACACACACACACACAAACACTGATTTCAAAGAAGAGTCAGAGTTCAGTCATCTGAGAAGGTCAAGAAACATTAATCCAGTCTGGACAAGGAGAGGAAGCAAGCTGCAGGAAGGGAAGAAAACATAAAATTACTATGATGTCAAAGCTGGTTGTGTTTCAAGGTTATCCAAAATCCTTCAAACGTTCATTTGTTTCAGTATGTTAGTTAATTAATTAATTAATTAATTAATTGGTTAATTTATTATGAACATCAACAACAACAATAATAATCTTTAGTGATTTGAGACATCAAAAATGAAATGAGTACTGTTCTTTTTTATTACACTAAACTTGTTTGTGGATTTGGATTAAATTTTAAAATTCCACGACTTCTTTTTCCCTTCTCTAACAGGTTCTGGAAGATCACTGGTACCTTCACTGGTCAAAAGTTGCAAGGGCATATGGGACAGTTTGGGAAAACTACACCGACTGATATTGAGGGCTTCATTGAACTCCCTGATGGAAAGGTGATTGTGTGACTGTGGAGGTTAATACAAGTCTGTAGATGTAATAGAGAAGACATAAACCATTAAAAAGATGTGGATTAATGTCACTGTGTTTGAATCTGGAGAATCTATTGCAAAAAAAGAGGGGAAACGTTTGGAAACATTTGTTGAATAATGTGTGCTAAATTCAATTTAGCACACATTATTTAATTACATCCTCTTATTTAAAACATAAAATTAATATTCTGCTCCTAAGATCAGACTTTCTCATGACCACAGATGATCTTAATTTGATGCATAGTAAATTGAACAGGCTATTCAAAGCCTGTCACAAGTCCAATTTGTTGACACTTGTTTAATATGCCTTAAATAGCACTAGAAAGTATTATTAGTCAGACCTGTATCCTCATTCTTTAACTCTGAATCAAAGTTTGAACCCCTCTGCAACTCAGCAAAGCTTTTCTGCCCCCTACAGCCTGACAAGGTGTTGCTATACATACTCGTATATATACTCATATATACATATATACATATATATATATGTGTGTGTGTGTGTGTGTGTGTGTCTTTCAGGTCGTGTCTGGATCAGTTTGGGGAAACCTGCTACTGTGGGAGGACAACATCATCAAAGTGGAGATTTGCCGTAAAGGTGGGCGGAGCTGTCATACCGGGTCCATTCAGCCATTTACCCTGGAGGAGGGACAGCTGATGACCATTGGCTCTGATGGAGCGGTCCGGGTGAGATGCCTGTGTTGCCACGTTGTCACCTCACTTTCTTTGCAATCTGCTGTCATCAATTTTTAAAATTATTCATCAAAATAACAATTTGTAGGTTTCTAAATTGGAACTTCTGAAATGCAACCCATGTTTTTAGACAAGAAGATAAAAGGGGAAAGAGATGGATGGAAACATTTTGAGGCAAATCATGACTACAATCTTAGCACAGATTTTCTGGCCTATGGTCTAGTCAGAATCTCCTCATGCCACCATGGGTATGTGATCTCTACAGCATGTTCTGGGTCTACCCCGGGTTGTCTTTGCAATTTCATGAACCTCCAAATTGAAGAGCACTCCAGTCATATATCCAGATGACCTCCACTACCCCAAGTGGCTGTACTCTGATCTCACTTCAGAGGCCAATTTTCTTCAGTCTGTCTCTTAAGAATAAGTCGTCCCACCACTCTATGACAGGAATGTCTTGACTCCACAATGTTATTCTTTTGTATGTTACTTGATTTTTATGTCTATAAGTGAGTTTTGGAAGGTAAATCAACTGGAATAGGGGCCATGACTGGCCTTTGTACCAATTTCCACATTACAGTTGACAGCACAACAAATCGCCAGCAGAGCTTGCACTGCATTTTATTCACAAACAGAACCTGAACATGCTAGAACTCCTTGACTTCAGGCAGAAATTCACTGTTGTCCCAAGACTTTGGAGTCACTTTACTGGTTTTTGGCAGCAAACAGGCATACAGGTGAACTGATGGGACAGTGGAGCAGTTGTGATTATTCTATATTGCTGTATTCCTTGGTTTGTTTCTTTCAAACACTGCTTGTTTAAGCCCCGCCCTCTCTCTCCTCTCCAGGGCTGGGACTTTGAGGTAATTGACAATGCCGACAGCAGCGATGACAGTCCCCTGTTTGAAATGGAGCCCATGAACGAGATGATGATCGGACATAATGTCAACCTCTCCTGCATGGTGAAGACCTCCTTACCAGATTCCTTCATCTGGTTTGCTCAGGTCAGAGTGCAAAGGTCACAACATTTAACTCCACGTGAAATAAAATGATTTGGTCTCACCTGATTGGGAACTGAAAAGGTCTGATCTCTGAGCTCTGCTGCTTTGTAGGATTCCAATGGAGCAATTTGGCAACTGGATCTTTCATTCACCAACACGGTGAGTTCTCACTGCTGCGCTTATTGTGCGTAAACACAGACACAAATGTGCATTTTAGAAAAGATCCATAATTGACCTTTACCACAGAGGAGATGAATACTGGTGATGGTGGCAAGTCCATATAGTTAAAGTGAAATAGCTAAAAGTGATATATAAATGGTCAATTTGGAAATCCAATCTTTTGCTGGTCAAACATACAACAGAAGTGAAGCAACAACATTTTTTTTAAAGGAAAAATTATCCACTTATATAGTAAAAATGACTGAGAGCTATATTTATGATTACTGAGATGAATGGGATGTAGTCGTTCAGTTCATATTAATTAACCCCCTGCCACCAGCCTCATTTTGGCTTGTCAGTATCTCACAAATAAAAAGTGAAATTTCCCTTTGATGGGACATACAGGCTTAGGGGGGGTTAATCGTAATTGTTCCATTACATGTTGTAATACCCCGTTCTCCCATCAGAGGGCCCAGGGCTCTACACACAAAATTCTGCCAAAAGAGGGTCTGGGCCAATGCATGAGCATGGCCAATATCATGTACATCAGAATGCCAATTTCAATAAAATGTCTAATTTCATCACAAATAAAAAAGAATACCCCCAGGTGGACTGCGTGGATCCCACCTATTTATCGCTCAGCGCTTTCACGCCCTCTTGAACTCTCTCCTCAAAGTTCTCTTCAACTTACCCTTGAAGAACATGTCGCACCGAAATCATAGCAATTAAGATTTAGGCTGTTAGTGACCATCCAATGATCCACCTGGATTACTTTATGTACTTCAGTGACCGGTTTCAAAATATACAGCATTCGCAACAAATAGCTATGGAGACTTTCAAAAACAAAGTACTCGTGAGTGTTTCAGACAAGTGGCGTAGCTATCAGAAGTGTCCCAGCATGTGCTTCAGTGGAATGTAGCTGTTAACGTTAAGAACAGAGGCATAGATTAATTTCAAAGTTAACATAAGTGTGATGTTGTGTTATACACACACACACACACACACACACATACATACATTCCAGCTCCAAATTCACACTCTCTCAAAGGAAAAAAAAAAAACTTGCCACAAAACACAAAAGGGGCAACATCCTGAACATGCCAGACTCACCGTGTTATAGATTTATTGACAAATGTAAATTCCACATGATCAAAGAAGCGTGAGTGCGCGATTTCGCCAGCTGCAGTTCTACCTTTAGTTCTCTCACGCTTGTGGCACATTAAATAGTGTCCATTAACTCCTGGAAATAATGTATTCTGACTTTTTCCAGTGTAACAAATCCATCTCCGTGTCTAGGCAGTCTGTTAGAACAGTGTCATAGAGATGCCCCCATGTCATGTACACAGCTTCAGTAAACCAGCATCTACATAACAGCGTGTCACCACGCTTTAGGTTCCCAAATCCAACACTCTGAAAAAGGTATGAGTTTCGGGGTGAAGTGTGTCGTCTCCTGTCTGTAAATCTGAGCCATCACTTTCGAACGAAAGCTCAGAAGCTTCATTTTCAGACGGAGCAGGTCTGTTTCTCCTCTGTCTGTCAGTCATTGGGATGTTTCTGCTCCTTCTAAAATGTACGTCACATGCCGAAAAATGCCGAGAATAGCCGAGTGAGACATATTCCGGAAATGCACCTGCTAACAATCAGAGTGAGAGGAATAAAATACATCAGCGATCACTAGTTATTAGCACATGTGTGCGGAGAGACTTACAATCATGAGTACTTTTATGTTGCCTTGCTAACTGGGACGTTAAAAATGTGAGACATGTCCTTTGAGGTACTTGTCGACTATGGGTCTCCTTCTGGTATTTAGCCTCAGATGTTCACCACCCACTTTGGGCTGCATTCCCAAACAACCCAACCCCGGGAAGACCTGACCCCCGGCGTGACAGGGCATATCACATGTGTCCAATTTTTGTCCTTTTCTCATTGATTAAATGTATTCCATGTAATTTATTTTACTTTCAGGTGGGCATTTAACCAACTTTCTACAAAAAAGGGGGTGGGCTGATACTTAGCTGATGCTCTGGTGGGCAAATACAGTAACCACAGAATAATCACTCCTATATTCTGTGTGCGCAGACACCCGATCCGAAGTGCCTCTTCTCGTTCCATGCCGGGCCGATTCAGGGACTGGACGCGTCCAGGAAAAGCCATCTGATGGCCACGACTGCTTTGGATCGTGAGTCAAACATGGTTTGCACACCTGTAAAAATGTTCTGATGCAAGCACACCTCCTAAAACAAGTGATTCTCTGTGCTTCAGGTTCGGTCCGGGTTTACGACTTTCTGGCAAAACGACAACTGACAACCAGCCGCTTCAACCAAGGGGGGACTGCTGTCTGCTGGGCTCCGCCTTCGGTGAGTGTGGCTACACTTATAATACAGCCTAAAGTGGACCACATGTGATATGGGTCCATACTGTACATGTGATAAATCTGCAAGAACGGGAACGCTTCAGGAAGGAGTTACAGGACTTGGTTGAGGATAGGGAAGTGTGGGATGAGCTACTTGGTGTCCTGCCACCACGACCTGGACCTGGACCTGGATGAGCGGCAGAAAATGAATGATATGTAACAACCAGTCAGTCAGAAACAGCTAAAAACTTAACCTCCTCTGTGGAGAAATACTAATTTTCAAATATTTTACACTTTGTGTAACACTAAGTCAGTATGTTTTAGCAGGTTATGTTCCCTTGAGCTTAAAGACTTTGTTGCTTTGGCATGACTACCAGGACAAACCTGACCAGCATCCTGACTTTGTCTTCAGGTGAATCATCCTGGATGTTTACTGGTCACGGGCTTTGAGGATGGGGTTGTGCGCTTGTTGGAGCTGTACGATCCTCACAGTCTCCACATAGTCACTGGGCGACACAAAAGCGACGCTGAGCTGCGCCTGAAACAAGCCTTCAAACCCCATAATGCACCTGTGACGGCTGTTGCATATGACCGAACCGGAGCGACCTTAGCCACAGGGGTACAGCTTTCTTTCATCAGAAGACAGTACATGAGAACTTTGTGACTTTGTTAATTTTTTCCTCTTACCTTTCTTGTCTCCAGAGCTCAGACTGCACAGTCTTCTTCTTTGCTGTTGGGAAAAACTACAATCCCATTGGCTTCGTCCATGTTCCCAGGCCGGTGCAGAGGCTGGAGTGGTCACCTCATTCCCATGTAAGTCCATACTATGCAGAAAGGAGAAATGCACACAGATATCTCTGACTGTATTTGTTGTATTCCTGAAGATAAACCAGTTTCTGTGAAATTAAATTGTTTGCCTTTTTATACCCAGAGGAAAAGCACGCTGCTAATCCTGTGTCAGAGTGGCCATGTTGTTGAGGTGCAGAGTCCTGATACAGATCTCACAAAGTCTTCAAAGTCCTACCACCTGCCTGATTTGCCCAGCAGATCCTTCAGATTCAGGAGCATTAAGTCTCGTATTAAGGTTCGAGCTCTCCCACAGCATGAGTCAATCAGAAAATTCAAAAATTCAAACAGAGAACAAAAACAAAGTTCTGGAAACCAAAAATAATTATTCACAAGGTACAGACACCACAAGAGAATGTAGGCCTCGATCTGACAGATGTAAAGCTAATATAATCCATCATTTGAGCTGCGAAATGTTGCCATGTTTCCAGGTTGTTGACTAAAACATCATGGAAGTGAGAGTGAGTTCACCCAGTGTTAACAACAGCATAAGTTCCACGATACAATGTATATCATGATACAGCTATCGCGACTACATACATTCCACCATACATAATTATGTTTGTGTTCACACTAATTATGTAGAAAATAATCTGTGGTGAATGTTTAACTTCAAAGAAACAAATTATTCTGAATTATTATCTTATAATAATTGCTGGTATGCATCTGTGTGTCTGTCACGTGGAGGTTTGCGGACGACTTCTCAGCGGTCGCTGGGCCGATCTGCTCGAAACATGACCCGCAGGTTCGGCTGATGGTTGAGCAGTGGATACTTCATTATCATCATGATCAGCCTGCAACCCTAAAAGTTTTTGGAGTCTGAAAAAAATCACTTTTTCCATGTGGGACCCAGCTCAGCCAGTTTAGTATGCATGCTCGGTTGGGTGTTACTGGCTAAACCTAATCACAGGTTGTAAATTATAATTATAATTTTTGCAAGACATTATTTCTTCCATGCAGTTTTTGACCTTTCATGGTATCCCAATATTAATTTTTATAGAAAACAACCCCCCAAAAAAGAGAACAATATTCATTTTTTTAATAATAAGATTCAATTCAGGCCCCAAGATATGATTATCATGATACAGTGAGGCAAATAAGTATTGTTCCACTGTCAATTTTGCAAGTTTTCCCACCTACAAAGAATGCAGAGGTCTGTAATTATTATCGTAGGTACACTTCAACTATAAGAGACAGAATCTAACAAAAAATGTCAGAAAATCACATTGCATGATTTTTAAATAATTAATTTGCATTTTATTGCATCAAATAAGTATTTGATCGCCTACCAACCAGCCAGAATTGTGGCTCTCACAGACCTGTTAATTTTTATTTAAGAAGCCCTCTTTTTCTGCACTCTTTACCTGTATTAATTGCACCTGTTTGAACTCCGTACCTTTATAAAAGATACCTGTTCACACACTCAATCAGTCACACTCCAACCTGTCCACCATGGCCAAAACCAAAGAGCTGTTTGACACCAGGGACAAAACTGTAGGCCTGCACAAGGCTGGGATGGACTATAGTACAACAGGCAAGCAGCTTGGTAGAAGACAACAACTGTAGGCACAATTATTAGAAAATGGAAGAAACACAAGAAGACTGCCAATCTTCCTCAGTCTGGGGCTCCATGCAAGATCTCACCTCATGGGGTAAGGATGATTCTCAGAAAGCCCAGAACTAGGGTCTTCGAGCATACCAATGACCCAAAACACAGCCAGGGCAACTAAAGAGTAGCGCCGTAACAAGCATTTCAAGGTCCTGGAGTGGCCTCGCCAGTCTCCAGACCTGAACTCAATAGAAAATCTTGGGAAGGTGCGGAAACTCGAAACCTCAAAGATCTGGAGAAGATTTCTATGGAGGAGTGGACCAAAATCCCTACTGTAGTGTGTGCAAGCTTGGTAAAGAACTACAGGAAACATCTGACCTCTGTAACTGTAAACAAAGGTTTCTGTACCAAATATTAAGGTCTGTTTTTCTATTGTATCAAATTCTTATTTCATGTAATAAAATGCAAATTAATTATTTAAAAATCATACAATGTGATTTTCAGATTTTTTTTTATTTTTTTTTTAGATTCTGTATGTGTGTGTATTGTTCTTCTCCTAGTAACTATAGGACTTCACTGCAGCTCCAAAAAGGTAGCCTGATTGTGACTATTTAATTTTGGAAAGGATGTGCTCAAAGAAGCACATACTGTGTTTACATGCACAGTAGGCGTGTCTTTTAGGTTACAGAGAGTGGACAAAAGATTACAGATGGGACAACAGTTGAGTCCAACTCCAGTATTCCAATATAATCTAAGCTCTAGTTTGTGGGAAAGCTGCAGCTTCCAGCCCACATCATAGCGCCCCCAACAGGATCTTAAGAAGTTTTCTTATTACTGTGCAAATAGATGCCTCGTGGTCTAAAGTCTGCTTTGTTTGTGTGATTCAGAGAGACAAGGAAATTGCCAGACGGCAAGCCATAAAGGAAGTGAAGAAAGAGAGAGAAGAGAAACTAAAAGAAGCACAGGTATTCATTCGGGAAGAAGAGGAGGAAGGGCTCCCTCCAATCTACATCCCAGAGTCTCCGAGTCCTCTCTGCTGTGGTTTTTACTCACAGCCTGACCAGTTCTGGCTCTCTATGGTTTGTGCCTTTTACAGTTACGCACGCATGCACTCACACGGGCGCACACACACACACACAGACACACACACAGACTACTAGGTGGTGATCATGTGTTTCACTTAGTCATGAGTAACGCTGGTGAATCTGATGTGTTTCCATAAAAGGGTTCCAAACATTGTCGTGTTGATAATACCACTGTAAGGATTAAATGACGTACAGTAGTGTTCAGAATAATAGTAGTGCTATGTGACTAAAAAGATTAATCCAGGTTTTGAGTATATTTCTTATTGTTACATGGGAAACAAGGTACCAGTAGATTCTCACAAATCCAACAAGACCAAGCATTCATGATATGCACACTCTTAAGGCTATGAAATAGGGCTATTAGTAAAAAAAAAGTAGAAAAGGGGGTGTTCACAATAATAGTAGTGTGGCATTCAGTCAGTGAGTTCGTCAGTTTTGTGGAACAAAGAGGTGTGAATCAAGTGTCCCCTATTTAAGGATGAATCCAGCACCTGTTGAACATGCTTTTCTCTTTGAAAGCCTGAGGGAAATGGGACGTTCAAGACATTGTTCAGAAGAACAGCATAGTTTGATTAAAAAGTTGATTGGAGAGGGGAAAACTTATACGCAGGTGCAAAAAATTATAGGCTGTTCATCTACAATGATCTCCAATGCTTTAAAATGGACAAAAAAATCAGAGACGTGTGGAAGAAAACGGAAAACAACCATCAAAATGGACAGAAGAATAACCAGAATGGCAAAGGCTCACCCATTGATCAGCTCCAGGATGATCAAAGACAGTCTGGAGTTACCTGTAAGTGCTGTGACAGTTAGAAGACGCCTGTGTGAAGCTAATTTTTTTTGCAAGAATCCCCTGCAAAGTCCCTCTGTTAAATAAAAGACGTGCAGAAGAGGTTACAATTTGCCAAAGAACACATCAACTGGCCTAAAGAGAAATGGAGGAATATTTTGTGGACTGATAAGAGTAAAATTGTTCTTTTTGGGTCCAAGGGCCGCAGACAGTTTGTGAGACGACCCCCAAACTCTGAATTCAAGCCACAGTTCACAGTGAAGACAGTGAAGCATGGTGGTGCAAGCATCATGATATGGGCATGTTTCTTCTACTATGGTGTTGGGCCTATATATCGCATGCCAGGTATCATGGATCAGTTTGGATATGTCAAAATACTTGAAGAGGTCATGTTGCCTTATGCTGAAGAGGACATGCCCTTGAAATGGGTGTTTCAACAAGACAATGACCCCAAGCACACTAGTAAACCAGCAAAATCTTGGTTCCAAACCAACAAAATTAATGCCTCGCAGATGTGAAGAAATCATGAAAAACTGTGGTTATACAGCTAAATACTAGTTTAGTGATTCACAGGATTGCTAAAAAAGCAGTTTGAACATAATAGTTTTGAGTTTGTAGCGTCAACAGCAGATGCTACTATTATTGTGAACACCCCCCTTTCTACTTTTTTTACTAATAGCCCAATTTCATAGCCTTAAGAGTGTGCATATCATGAATGCTTGGTCTTGTTGGATTTGTGAGAATCTACTGAATCTACTGGTACCTTGTTTCCCATGTAACAATAAGAAATATATTCAAAACCTGGGTTAATCTTTTTAGTCACATAGCACTACTATTATTCTGAACACTACTGTATCTGTTTCCAGAACATTCAAGGAAATGTCATTTCAGTTATCTCAGGGTCTTATTTTGAGTGCATATGCTTGAACAGTTAAATGAACACACTTCAGTATAACCCTCACCCTCTGCCTGTCCCTCACCCCCACCTACACCCCCGTGCTGAGGCAAACAAAGCCACAACGAAAGACAATCCAAACATGGCCTGAGGGAGCGCTCTCCCAGCTACAGGACTGCTTCTCATGGACAGTATGGGATTTATTTTCCAGCCACAACCTGCAGGAGTACACCGACACCGTACTCTCTTACATTAAGAACTGTGTTGACACAGTCACCGTCAACAAAAGGGTCAGGGTTTTTCCAAACCAGAAGCCCTGGATGAACAGCGCAGTCCAGTCCCTATTAAAAAGCCGCAACACCGCCTTTAAATCAGGGGACAGGGCCCTGTACAGCGCAGCCAGGTCCGATCTGACAGGAGGCATCAGAGAAGCCAAGGCTGCCTACAAGGAAAAGATAGATTTTACTAATAGCCCAATTTCATAGCCTTAAGAGTGTGCATATCATGAATGCTTGGTCTTGTTGGATTTGTGAGAATCTACTGAATCTACTGGTACCTTGTTTCCCATGTAACAATAAGAAATATATTCAAAACCTGGATTAATCTTTTTAGTCACATAGCACTACTATTATTCTGAACACTACTGTATGCTCTCTTTGAGAGTTTGTGTCAAGTTAAATATATTCCAGAAGACTGGGGTATGTTTCTTTATTGCATGGACATGTTTTATTTTACTCTTTAAAGACTGATTCCATGTTTAATCATTTGGAAGGAGGTCCACGGGATTAATGCCATCAAGACTAGAACGTGATACACCGTCTGATGATTCATACATTCATTTCTTGATGCTTATCTGGGTGTGGGTCGCGGTGGCAGGAAATCATCAGCTAAGCTGTCACTTCTCTATCCTCGGCCAAGTCCTCTAACTCTTCCTGGAGGAGGTGTTCCCAAGCCAGCTGGGAAATATAATTCCTGCAGCTTTTCCTTGGTCTTCCCTGAAGTCTCCTTCCAATTTGACATGTCTGGAAGACCTCCCAAGGGAGACAAATGGGGGCATCCTGACCAGATGCCTGAACTGCCTCTGCTGGCTTATTTCGATGCCCTCCGATGATTTTGTGAAGTTTTGTACAGACAATCCTCGGGAGACTGTGTGGTCGTGGTTAGTTTGACTCTCTGATTGAATCTATCTGGGGCAAACAAGAAGAAAAAAAAATAACAGACATTTTCACACTGTTAGATTTATTGCAGAAAATCTGTTCAGTAATTTCCATCCATCCATCCATTTTCTTCCGCTTTATCCGGAGTCGGGTCGCGGGGGCAGCAGCTCAAGCAAAGCCTGTTCAGTAATTTTTTTTCTCTAATTTTACATAACGGTTCATTGTCCTTCTAAGTTGTCCCCCCCCTTCCCCCAGAGCCAAAATGACATTTTGCACACTTCTCAGTTTATTCCCAGAAAAACTGCTTTTTACCCGAGGCCAACAAATATGGCCATTGGGTATTGCGAAGGCTTTTCATCTGTCCGTCTGTCTGTGCGCAGCGTAGGTCCAGTCCTATTATGGCCAGGGTCTTCAAATTCACAGGGAACATTCTTGGGACACAGACCTTGGACAAGTTTAAAGATGGCTAACCTTGATGTGTTTTAAGAGATTAAAAAAATCACATTCTCTTTTAATCTGATCCATTTTATTTTTGAGTATTCTTGAATTTCTTAGTGCACAAAGTACACCACAAATCCTACTTTACACCCTCCATAAATCCTGCGTGATGTTGGAAGATAGGGTGGCTCTCTTAGAGAGCTGTGTCCGTAAATTAGAGCAGCTTCTTAGCTCGGTGGAGTTAGATGTTACGGGCACTCCAGATGAAGTTAGTGTTGGACCGGCTAGCGAGCCCATTAGCATCAGCTTAGAAACGCCGGCTGTGGAGGATGGCTTTCGGACTGTGGCTAGGCGGAGGAAGCCCCGTAGGGCTTGGTGCCCAGTTGTGGCACCCTGATCACACTCGCCAGTGCGAACTGTGAATCGGTTCTCCCCCTTGGATTTGCCTGATGTGAATTCTCTGAGCCCACAAGTGACTTCCACTCCTGTCTCCAGGCCGAAACACCGGACTTTAGTGATAGGGGATTCTATCACCCGCAAAGCCAGGTTACAGACGCCGGCTGACGTTAAATGTATTCCTGGGCCCAGAGCTCCCGACATTGCATCTCATCTTACCGTGCTGATGCTGCAGAAGGGAAGACAGATGAAGCAACATGACATGAGATATAGTCACATAGTTATTCACGTTGGCACCAATGATATCAGGATGAAGCACTCAGAGGTCACAAAAATGGACATAGAGAGGACTTGTGACCTTGCTAGAAAGATGTGTCAGCATCGATTAATAGTCTCTGGTCCCCTCCCCTCCCGGGGTACTGATGAGGCGTTTAGCAGGCTGACATCGTTAAATAGGTGGCTGGCGCAGTTTTGTAGACAGCAAGGCTTTATCTTTATTGATAACTGGCCTTCGTTCTGGGGCCACCGTGGCTTGCTGATGACGGACGGCCTCCATCCTACTGGGGAAGGCGCCGCCATCTTGTCTGCGAACATAGATAGAGCTCTACAGGGAGGGTAACATTAGGAATCTACAGCAGGCCACAGAGCAGGTGATTAGAGACCCTGCAAGGCTTATGACAAATGTGGGTGTGGAGTCCATTAGTTTAGCGGGGAATTTAGTGCAGAAAATCCACTATGGTGATAGTGCAGTTTATTTGCCAGGGAGGGAATTTCAACAAGTTGAGACTGTGGCCTGCTTCCGTAGTCATGTCCATAAAAATCATAGAGGGATATGCTTTCCAAACTTAATACCCATTACTATATTGGATGATGTTGAAATTGAGGATGGCCCAGTGGTTGTTCCAGCAATAGCAAAGATTTTGTGTCTGCTACCTACAACGTGCGTGGAATGTCTCAAACCTATACGTACTTCTAGGCATCTTATGTATGCTACTCTGGTACCACCCCTAAACCCAAACAGTTCAACTGTCAACCCCACTGAGGTCCTTAGACTGGGTCTCATTAAGATAAG
Source organism: Thalassophryne amazonica (assembly GCF_902500255.1). NCBI lineage: Eukaryota > Metazoa > Chordata > Actinopteri > Batrachoidiformes > Batrachoididae > Thalassophryne > Thalassophryne amazonica. The sequence continues at coordinate 45,229,375 of NC_047119.1, forward strand.
ATCACTGTCCTCAAAATCATTGTTGATCAATGATCTAATTATTGATCATCACTTAGATATGATTGGGCTATGTGAAACCTGGCTTAAATCTGCAGCTGTCCTCCCCTTAAATGAGGCCTGCCCACCAGCATATAGAGGGTTTTCATGTGACGTATCGGTCACATCATTTTGTGTCCCATGGCCATTCTGGATTACGACGCGGTGGCCGCTGAGATACACTACGTGCATTTGGCGAACAATTACAGAAGCTTCAACGTTGGTGTGAAGAAGCCTCACGGCACCGTGGCACTGAGAAAGATCCGCCACTACAAGAAATCCACTGCTCCCAGAATTTTATTTTATTTTATTCGGCAATAAAACTATATAATAATACATAAAATACTGCCGAGGATAACACAAGAACGCTACATTGTGGTCCTCGAGCACCGATCTGCTGATCCGCAAGCTGTCCTTCCAGCATCTGGTGAGAGAAATTGCTCAGGACTTCAAGACGACCTCCGCTTTCAGAGCTCCACTGTGATGCTCTGCAGGAGGCCGGCGAGGCTGACCTGGTCGGCAGCTTCCTAGTTCACAATATCGCAGTGTGACACTGTCGGCCAGTTCGTTACATCACCACTAAATTCACTATCTGGTATAAGATGCGGATCCACTGAACCAAATGCTACACATCTATCACAATAAATAGCTTTATCTCGAGGATTTAAAGCATCGTAATAACCGTACATTCTCTCCATTTTTCTATCACGCGCCAGCCTCCTTGTAATCCAGAATGGGGACGGCACCTGTCCTGCAGCAAATCGGTCACGTGATTGAAAACCCTCTATACATTTAGTCACGTCCCTCGTGATGCGAAGCGAGGCGGGGGTGTTGCTCTTATTTATAAATCTAGGTTTAGCTTATTAGCTGTTGGGGGTCACAAATATAACTCATTTGAGCATCTGATTCTCCACTCTGCTCAGGATATTACACATTGCCAAGGTCAGAAGAATAAAAATCAGTCGTATTACTTTGTCACTGTATATAGGCCTCCTGGCCCATATTCTGAATTCTTAGATGAATTTGGTGCGTTCATCTCTAACTTGTCAACTAGTGTAGATAACATTCTGATCATTGGTGACTTTAACATTCATATAAATAAGCCTTCTGATCCCCTCTGCAAATCATTTATGGAAATCGTGGATGCATTAGGATTTCGGCAATGCATTCGGGATTCGACGCACATTAGTGGAAATACCCTGGATCTGGTTCTCGCACGTGGTATTGCTGTCACGAATATTGACATCATGCCTCTTACATCAGTGGTGTCTGATCACTCACTTATTAAGTTTACAGTTTCGCTGCCGTGTTTAGTGGAACAACAACCTTATATATCATTATGGTGATGCATCAACTCTTCAACTAAGACTGAACTCGAAGCTAGACTGCCTGATGACTTAGCTTCACATTTGACAAATACCCAGTCAGTAGACAGACTTGTGGATAGTTTAAACTCAGTGCTCAAAACTACACTCGACATGATTGCACCACCTGTGTTAAAACCACGCTCCCCCAAATCACAGTCACCTTGGTTCATTGATTATCTGCATGACCTCAAGCATAAAGCTAGAGGTCTAGAACGGAAATGGCGTCATTCAAAATTAGAAGTATTTCACCTTGTGTGGCATGATGCTATCTTAGACTATAAGCATGCATTATTGGCTACAAAGCGGACTTACTACTCTGATTTGATCAACAAAAACAAGCATAACTCAAAGTTCTTGTTCGACACAGTGGTAACACTTATGCATGGACAACCACCTGTAGTTTGCTCTCCTTTTACAGCAAAAGATTTCCTGGATTACTTTGGGAAGAAAATAGAAGACATCAGGTTAAACATATCCCGACATGCCTTAACCCAGCCACTACACCCTGCTATTGAGGCGGGTGCCATTACTGAGGTATTACCTAGATTTAAAGAATTTGATAGTATCTCACTAGGCATGCTGACAAAACTTGTAATGTCAACAAAAAGAGAATCTCTTTGAGCAACTGCAGTCTGCTTTTAGAAAATATCATTCCACAGAGACGGCTATCACTAAAGTGGTGAATGATCTTCTGCTTACAATGGATTCGGACACCCCTACGGTTCTGTTGCTGTTAGATCTCAGTGCTGCATTTGATACAGTGGAGCATCATATTCTACTTGATAGGCTGGAAAATCATTTTGGGATTACTGGGAGTGCCCTTGCATGGCTGACGTCATACTTGACCAGTCATTCTCACTGTGTTTTGTACAGTAACACTACCTCTAACCTTAGTGACATGAAATTTGGGGTTCCACAGGGGTCTGTCTTAGGCCCCCTTTTATATAGCACCCCTTGGGCACATATTGCGGTGTTTTGGGATTACCTTTCACTGCTATGCAGATGATACTCAGTTATACATGCCGATAACTGCTGGTAATCTTGTTCACATAAAATCCTTAGAAGATTGCCTTGCAGCAGTGAGAAGTTGGATGTCTAGAAACTTTCTACTTTTAAACACTGATAAGACTGAAATGATGGTTCTTCGTCCAGTGAGACATCGGCATCAATTTGACCAGTTAACGCTCAGCCTCGGCTCGTGTGTCATACATCACACTGACAAAGTGAGGAACCTTGGGGTAATTTTTGGTCCTTTGTTGTCTTTTGGCCTCCACATTAGAAATATTACTAGGACTGCTTTCTTCCACCTGCGAAATATAGCGAAGATTTGTCCCATCCTGTCTATGGCTGATGCTGAGACCCTGATCCATGCATTTATCTCTTCTAGATTGGACTACTGCAATGTTCTATTTTCTGGTTTACTGCAGTCTAGCATTAGGGGTCTCCAATTGGTTCAAAATGCTGCAGCCAGACTTTTGACACGAAGCAGAAAGTACAACCACATTACACCCATTTTGGTGTCTCTTCACTGGCTTCCTGTCCCAGTGAGATCGGATTTTAAGGTTCTGCTACTAACCTATAAAATTATTCATGGACTGGCACCTACCTAGCTGACCTAATTAAACCGGCCCGGGCTTTACGTTCTCAGGGTGCAGGACTACTTTGTGTCCCTAAGGTGAATAAGAAGTCTGCGAGTCACAGAGCTTTCTCTTATCGTGCCCCTGTTCTGTGGAATGATCTCCCTGCATCAATAAAACAGTCAGATTCTGTGGAGATTTTCAAGTCCAGACTTAAGACGCACTTATTTTCCCTTTCATATGGCTAGCATACTGGTACAGTTTTGTTTTATGCTTTTTACTCTTTTAATTCATTTATTAGTAATTGGAGCGGGCTGCGGCCTCAACTTTACTTAAATTCTGGGTCTTTTAGTGAAGCTTAGGGCTAGTGGCCGGCGATCACCTTAGTATTTCTCTGTTTTTCTTGGTGTTTAATGCTGGCAAATTATACAGTATTTTTTTGTCTTTCTGATGCCTGATTCTGTTTTTTCTCTGTGTTTAAGGTGCAGCTCCATCCAGAGAGGGGAGTTGTATTCGTGTGGCGGATCCTGTTGAGAATGTGAATGCACGGACCCACGTTAGGGGCGTAAATGAGCGGCAATAGGACATACCAATACATCATTTATTGTGCAAAAGTGCAAACAGGTTCAATATGCAGAGTCCAATCAAATAACAAATGGTGACACGTGGCAGGCACGAGGATAGGAGACGCCGATCCAGAGAAGAGCCGGAACCCAAGAAGTTCCACCGGCCAGCCGGAGGCCGCAATACACCAGAGCTGCCAAGTCCTGGTACCCCATGTGGCCACCGCTGAGGCGTCGGACCGGTATGCTGGCAGGAGCAAAAAACAGATGAGATGTGGGTGTGCAACCCAGACAATCAGTTAGCAAACCACAGTAATCCTCCTGAGGGAAAACTCCAAATAACTCCCAGAGTACAGAGGAAACTGGAAAACGTGCAGTGTCAATTGTTATACTAGCAAGTAAGAAGTGAGGAGTGGAGACGCCAACTCCTCCAAACTTCCAACAAACCCAGCTACAAGCTGCAAGTATATAAATCACAACTGCAAAGACTTCAGTAGCAATGAATGTGCAGACGGCACAAAAGGTGAGTAGGTTTACCTGTTAGGAAGCTGATAACTCGGCAGAGTTATGGTGTCTCTCCCAGGCTTTTATGGATGTGGTGATGAGTGGATGCCAGACAGCTGATGACGGCCTAACGGTGCACACCTGGTGGTACAAAAGGCACAGTTGCCCCCTCTAGAGGCCCAAATGCTGCCAACATGGCAGGGCGCCATCTGGTGGTGGGCCAGCAGTACCGTTCTCTTCAGCGGCCCACACAACAGATCCTCCTGTCCTGTGCGCCAATAGCATTTCTTGTATATTTGTCCGTGAATTGTTCTGTGAATTGTTTCTGTAATTTATGTTTGTAGCATGGCCCAGCAGAGGGTCACCCCTTTGAGTCTGGTCTGCTTGAGGTTTCTTCCTCAGAGGTTTTCCTTACCACTGTTGCTCTGGGGCTTGGTAAGATTAGACCTTACCTGTGTAAAGCGCTTTGAGGCAACTCTGTTGTGATTTGGCGCTATATAAATGAAAATAAATTGAATTGAAATTGAATTGAATTGAAATTGAGTGACATGTGTGACAGCCAATCAGAGTAGAACTGCACTGTGACATCAGTTGCTGGTCTCTTCAAAACTACTGTTTATATACATGTTTCTTATATATTATGTAAAAATAAACACTTCTAAAACTGAAAACGCTGTTCTCGGAACCTAATAACACCTCTGAACTTATTTACAAGACATTTTGCCAAGGTTTGCATGGTGACATCACTTTCTGGTGTAGCTACTTGCTAACAGCTTCGTTTCTGGTATATTGGGAGAAATAAACACTTCTAAAACTGAAAAGGCTGTTTTTGTAACCTGATAACACCTCTGGAGTCATTTACAAGACATTTTGCGGCTATGGAGTTAAATTTGTCTCATGAATAAGTGCAAATGCACAGAGGGTGACTATAAATATTCCTTGATTTGCCACAACATGAACAAATGAATGATTTGATTTGAACATGTACAAATTGTCTGTAAAAGGATCTCTAATGATTAAACAACTGCAAAGTATGAAGAACACAATGCTCATACGGCGGATGGTATTTTGCATTGTACTATATTCTGTTCTGTATATAGATTCCTTGAATTAATGCCAGCCTACACAAAGATTTTCATTTTTCATTTCTAAAAGCCCTACTGGGCACCCAAAAGGGCCAAAAAAAGCGCCTTCTGATTTTTCTTGAAAACTGTGTTCAATTAATTTTTCTGACATTTTATAGACCATTCATAGCAACCTGGTTCTCACGGCAAGTCATGATCAGCCGGATGAAATATACTGTGACATCTAATCTATTGGTTCGTGATATTGTGACAAAAAGCGCCCATTTTCGTCACAGAAGCACAAATCATTCCGTGATGGCTGCACGAAATTAAAGTGAAGCGTGGGGGTTGGGTTGGTTATATTTAGGGTTGGGGGACGGAGTAGGATTAGGTTATGGTTAAGGTTAAAGTTGGGGGTAGGAGTAGGGTTAGTAGTAGTGAGTCAAAAAAAAAAAACCCGTCACGAAAATTTGGATTCATTTCATGAAGGGAGCACGAAAATAAAAAGTGAGACTGGGCGTTCATAGACCTTATAGACAACTAGAAATTACTTACTTATTTCCACTTTTCCCATACGCTGTGAAAATTACTCTTTCTTTATCCAGAGAACTTCAGGGTTCCTTATCCTAACCTCTTTGTCCTCCAGGGTGGCTTTGATTCTGGCTTCTTGTATCACTGTAAATTTTCTGAGGACCAGGATGAGGATCCGGACCAGCGGCAGGACGAGCCTTTTGATTTCCAGCCTGTCCACAACACAGACGATGATCCTGTTTGTTCAGTTACCTTCAGGTACTCCTGAATGAATTAGTACAATTCTCCATGTAATCAGTCTTGACAGAGGGACATAGAAACCACCACCTGTCCCCCAGATTTTCTGTCCTGTGTAGCACCTGGTTTTGGTTTTATGACATAGTTACTGTCATGAACACAGTTTTCAGTAAGTGCCGGTAGCTGTCCTCCAGAAACAATATGTGACAAACGCACTGTAGGCTACCTGCTGGACACCAAACACAGAGCTTATCAAATTAAAAAACAGTAGTTTTTAGTCGTATCTCATGACTTCATTTGCATTATCAGGTGACCCTTCATGGGGATGTGATCCTGTGAGAAACAATAAGATGTGTTAGAGATTAGCTGGTGAAGAAACTGGAACATCAAGCAGCTAATCCGGAAAGTAATTGTACTTTTTACTCAATGCTTTCTTCAGTAGTCCACCGCGTCAATATTTTCACAATGAGGGTTAAGATTTGCTCACTGTAACATTATTTTGGATTGAAGGAATGGAATGTAAACTGCAGTCAGAGGAAATAAACCCATGTGTGTGTATTTTTGATGTTTTGATAATCTGACTATTCCACTCACCCGGTGTGTTGATGTTTCGTAGCTCTAATCGGCAGCTGATGCTTTGTGGCATGCACTCGGGCTCCATCAGAGCTTATCCCCTGCAGCCCGACGACCACAGCCTGTCCTCCATGGAGGCCTACTGGTCTCTTAGCATCCACGACAACCAATACGGACCCCTGAGGCACATTCTCTGTAGTCACGATGACAAATTTATCCTGACAGCAGGAGAGGACGGCAACATCTTCTCCTTCAGCCTGATTCCTCCAGAGCAGCTGCAGCTCAAGAAGGCCAAAGTACCTTCACCCAGGGTGAGAATAACCAACCAGACATTCCCTACGTCAGAAGATTTCGCCACTTTACTCATTTTTGTTTCTCTGTCATTTAATCAGAAAACAGTTGCCATATTTTCCAGGCTATGTTGTCGTTTTTGTTTCTTTTTTGATACTAGCTTGGGAGGCTACAGTTTATATGTCAAAAAAAAAAGAAAATATGGTGTAATGGAACATAAACATCACACTTCGGTACATTTTTAAATGTACCGAAGTGGGAGGTGTAATCCAGCATGGCGATATTTGGGTCCTGTTTCTTCACATCAGTACCATGTCTACACAAAGCTTTGAGATTCTGGGTCAAGCTGATTGGTTCTACTTGCCAGTAGAACCCAATCAGTGTATTGTTTGGCTGGAACGTACTGAGGCAAAGTATGAATATGTTCCAGCTTTCACCTCACTTCGTTCCATTGAAAGAATGAAAAATATTAATTATTTGTTTATATAATGGCTAAAATAGATCCTTGTCATTTGATATTTTATTAATTTATAAACAACAGAAAAGGGACTTAAATTGTGGTGTTCGTTACTGGGGCTTTGATGTCAACAGTCCAACACAAACTTTAAATAGGAGTCCAAAATTGTTCAAGTCAAAGTCAAAGTCAGCTTTATTGTCAAATATGCTATACATGCTCAACATACAGCACAGATGAAATTTCAGTTCTGTCAGACCCACGGTGCAGAGTATAGAATAAAAACTACTACTAAGCAAAGTAAAAAAATTTACCTTAAATATTACTGATTTACAAAATAAAAATAATATAAAACAGTATAAACAGTGTAGGTCATGTAAGTATAACAGTATGATGCTGTTGTGCAAATGGCAAAAGTGTACTATTGTAAACAGTATGACATTAATATGATGCAGTGGATACAGTGTAATACAGTATAACAGTATAATACAGTGGTGGAAGTGGCAGTGTGCTGATGATAGTGCAATGACTGTATACTAATGTACCAGTATCAGTACAGGCGATCCTGATGTGGATGCAGTAGTGCAATGGGGGAGGATAAAATGAGGTGTGCGTGGGCATGCAGGGTCAGTGGTGGGGGGGCGAGTGGGGGCAGAGAATGGAGGGAGTTGAGCATACTGACTGCCTGGTGGAAGAAACTGTCTTTGAGCCTGCTGGTTTTGGCCCGGAGACTCTGCATTCTCCTCCCCGACGGCAGAAGGGTAAAAAGACTGTGAGTTGGGTGGGTGGGGTCACCTGCGATCCTGGTGGCTTTGCAGGTGAGGGGGGTGTGGTAGATGTCGAGCAGAGAGGGGAGAGGGACACCGATGATCTTCCCAGCTGCTTTCACAGTGCGCTGCAGGATCTTGCGGCAGGATACGGTGCAGGCACCGTACCACACAGTGATGCTGCTGGTCAGGATGCTCTCGATGGTACCCCTGTAGAAGGAGTACATGATGGGGGTCGGGGCTCTTGCTTTCCTCGGTTTCCGCAGAAAGTAGAGTCACTGTTGGGCTTTTTTGGCCAGAGATGTAGTGTTGATATTCCAGGACAGGTCTTGGGAGATGTGTACACGCAGGAACTTTGTGCTGCTCACCCGCTCCACTTCAGCTGCCATTGATGGTTAGTGGAGCATGCTGAGCGGGCTCTCTCCTGAAGTCCACGACAATCTCCTTCGTCTTCTCCACGTTCAGGTGGAGATTGTTGTCTGTGCACCACGTGGCCAGGCGGCTCACCTCACTCCTGTAGCTTGTCTCATCGTTGTTGTTGGTGAGACCCACCACAGTCGTGTCATCTGCGAACTTGATGAAGAGGTTGGAACTGGATGTAGGTGTGCAGTCGTGGGTCAGCAGAGTGAAGAGGAGGGGGCTCAGCACACATCCTTGGGGGGCTCCTGTGTTCAGTGTGATGGTTCTCAGTCAACTTGAAAAAACAGATAGTTCAAAAATAATTCTGACGATGTAGTCCGTGATGCCATGCACTGACTTTGTGTACTTTCAAAAAAAAAAAAAAAGACTTTGTGTACTTCCTCAGTTTAGCAAAAAATCAAATCGGAAATTAGTCCAGCTTTTCATCCTAACAGCTCTTTGTGCCTCCAGATGGCTCACAGCGTAGTGGATTTGTTATTTGTGTGTGTATGTTAGAGGAATTAGCACTGTCAGTTATCTCCTTCAAATCATCATCGTCAGCAAAACAACCTCTGTCAAACGCTGCCCCCACTACTGGGCAGTGGTTGCAGCATGCAATGGTATAAAACGTATGGAACCAAATTTGCACGCTAAATGGAACTAAATTGCACGCTGAATGCAATGCAGCACATAATCCATGTCACGTGACATACAAAGCACCAATCAAATGACAAGGATCCACTCAGCCATCATATAACAGGTGATATGTGTTGGTTGGTCTAACAAAATAACCCAAGATGGCAGACTATGCTCCCAGTCAGCTGTTTCAAGTTCATGTGTTTGGTATTTTTCTGTTATATTTTGTAAATGTAAGGGAGAAATGCAGTTTTATATTTTATCATAAATACAATATTATCATTATCATTACATTTTTACACCCTAATTTCAGTATTGGTCCCCCCCCAAAAAATCCATATTGGCCAGGCTGTACTTGCCAGTCACATTGCATCAGTGGGCTGTTTGTACAGTTTCCAGAGCCAGTGAAGGCATTTTATAAGGGTTTGGTGTAAATGCAGGGGTTCATAATTCACTTTAAATCAAGGGTTTAGAGTGTCTGTTCCCTGCACTGGTCAGATATTTATATTCAATTTTTGGAAACGATTACAGCAGACTGATTCAGGTTGAATAGGTGAGAGCTATTGTGTAGCAGGGTGAATGTTGTCCAGTCTTAATGAAGCAGTGATGTCTTATTAACAGCTGGGTCTGGAGAATGAGGGCATTGCTCGGGATATTGAAGACCCAACATCTTACAGGTTACCATAAATAAAACACTTCCTTTTCCTCTTTCTTAGCCTGCCTGTATTTACTTTTTTGTTGTAGATTGAGGCATTGACACATTTCAGATTTCAGTGATTTCTTCATTTTAATTATTGATGTTCTATTTTAAATCCTCCTCTTTCCAGCATAGAGATGGCAAAGCAGATGCTGGAGAAGGACAGGATGAACCAAGCGGCTGAGCTGAAGGTTGCGAGGAAGCGCGAGAAACTGGTCGAGCTGCAAAAAAAATTTAAGCAACTGTATAATGAGAACCACTGTCTGCCACAGCATGTTCGCCTGCAACCTGCGGTACACACAAACTCTAACCTACATAACCCTAGTGCACTCAGAAAAATCCTGAACCCTACAATACCCATTTCATCTCAGATGTTTTTTTTTTTTTATTGAGTGGTGGCTTCTCTGGTTGTTCCTGTTAATGGATTAAGGTTTCTGATCAAATACTACAATGTAAGCTAAAGCACTGTCCTCGTGAGAGATGAAGACATATGTTGTCTGTGTGTATGTATGTAGGACTTGCAGCTGGATCGGTGTTTTGCTGAACAGGCTGAGCGGGTGAAAGAACAGCGAGTGATGGAGGTCAGGAAGCAGCTGGGCTCGGAGGAGGAGCGCTGTCGTATTGCACTGAAAAAACTACAGGACCAGTACGGATCTCCACAAACACATCATACTTTATTTGTATCCAACATGCAATACTACAGATTTGAGATATTTTAGGTCCATAGATGGTGTTTGAAAAAACAGGACTTGCTGATGCAGGAATGTTTATTGACTACCCCTTTCTTACAGCACAGATCATCATCTCCATCTCACTCTGTACTCCATGATACAAACTTCTCTGACACCAACCACCTGGCTGTCCTCCCTCACCACATCCATAAATCTCCTCTTTGGTCTTCCTCTTCTCCTGCCTAGCGGTTCCATTGTCAGCACATCACCCCTCTCTACATGTCCAGACTACCTCAATCTCATCTCTCTCACTTTGCCTCCAAACTGTCCAATCTTCACTCTTCCCTATCCATCTGACATACTTATTCCTATTCCTGAACAACCTGGTCTCATGGCAAGTCATGATTCAGCAGCACGAAATACACATTAATCTATTGGTTCGTGATACTGTGATGTAAAGCGCCTCATTTTTGTCACAGCAGCACAAATTCATTCTAATTCATTCTGTGACGGCTGCATGAAATTAAAAGTGAAGTGGGGGTCGGGGTGGTTATGGTTAGGGTGGGGGGAAGGAGTAAGATTAGGTTATGGTTAAGGTTAGGGTTGAGGGTAGGAGTAGGGTTAGTAATAGTGAGTTTAAAAAACCCGTCACGAAAATTTGACTCATTTCGTCACAGGAGCACGAAAAGAAAAAACGTGAGACTGGGTTGTCCTGAACCATCCACATACTTTGAAGGAAAATCACCATAACCGTCCACCTTTCCACATTCCTTTTCTTTACAGTGTAGCTTCCCATCACCTCCTCATCAAAAATATTCCTTCTCCTCCATCTCACATCCCACTTATGGGGCATATGCACTGATGACATTCATTGTCATCCCTTGGTTTTCCTGCTTCATATTCATCATTCTGTCAGTCTTCACCTCCACTGTTAATACATACTTCCTTCAGGAATATGACTTTCCCCATATTTCCTCCCATCCACACCATGGAGGAACAGTCTGAACCCATCTCTGATGCTGCTTACTCCTCTTTCACTCTCTCATATAGACAGCATTTTGACCTTTTCTCCTCTCCATCTTACCACCCAGCTCACTCTCCCAGTCACAATGCTAACATTCAAAAGTCCAACTCTCACCTCCACCCTTCTTCTTTTCCTGTTGCCTGCTGACACACATTTCCCCAACTTTTCCAAATTTGTCCAATGAGTTGGCCAACAGTAGCAGTGTTAGTTGTTGGTAACTCAGATCCTGACTGATCCATTCTAGAAGTCCAGTGTGTGAGCTGCATACACGTGTTGGCACAGAATTTACTCCGGATGTCCTTCCTGGTACATCCCTCCTCATTTTTCTGGGTTGAGGCCCAGCACTTAGCTTGTGCACCACCCAGTAGCTGGGTTCCAAGCACAAAACATGTTTGCGACAAACATTAATTTTTGCTTAAATCTGAATTACTCACTCCGACAGGCAGCATGGTCGTCTTTTCTCATATTAACACTGTTCAGTGTGTAACTGGCATTTTCACTTTCAAGAAAATGTTTGTATGTCACAGACAAAAGCCTGTTGATAGTCTACGTCCAGGTAATTGTTAATTTATATTCTTGTCTGTTGCTCCATTTGAAACTACTTTTTCAAAGCAGGGCATAAGACAGAAAATTACAGCATTTTCTAAAATAACAAGAAAGCTTAGCAGAGCGGTTGACCATCATATAGGGTGTGTACTTTCTATTATACCTGTTCTCATCTCTGCCTGTCTGAGAATGTTATTTGGTTCTGAACAGGATTGTTGCATGGGTAACTTTTCCAGCAACTAATTTAATGTGCAGTTGAATTTTCCTCACTAATATCCCTGAAAAGTACTTAAAAGATCTAAACACTGAAATGTACAATTAGTGCAGAAGCAACAAATCTAACGCTCCCCTTTTCCTTTGTTTCAGGTTCAAGGACTCTCTGGAGTCTCAAGTGGTTACTGTGGTTTGCCATACACAGCCGTCACAGTGTCACTTCCTACCGTCTGCAGGCGCTCACCGAGGACTCATACAGGCTCAGGCAGCAGGAACAACCCGGACAGCTGAATGGTGCTGCTGCTGCGCAGGAAGGGAAAAAAAACAGAATTAATCATGCAAAGGACAAACCGGAAGGTAAGACACCAAAGACCTTTATGTGACATAAGACTTTAAGCCCCAAAACCTTCTTAAGACACTGCCTGTGTGCATTGTTGGCCTCCAGAGGAAGAAGTGCTGCGCCTCCCTGTGGTGCGTTCACAAGGCTTAAAGCTGGCAGATCAGCAGATCGAGCGGCTCCGTAAAGCTGCAGAGAAAGCTGGGCGAGCACGGGCCAAGATAGAGAAGAGGAAGCAAGAGTGGGCCCAACTGTGAGTGTCAGTGTCAAAGAACCAGTCACCTGACCAGGTGATGTCTGTCCAGGTGAGCACTTTGACCTTTTTCACCCTCAGTTATGCAGAAAAGCCAGGCGAGAACTGTGAGGATCCAAAGGATGTGAAGGCCATCCAGGAAGCCACAAAAAACATCGGTGATCTGAAACTGAAGTCCGCCAAAGACTTTGTGGTGCCGAACACCTGCAAATGAAACACTGAGAGCAAGCGAGCAGAGCTGGCAGCGCTGGAGGAGAAGGTTAAAAACAGTTTTTCTGTCACAGCATCGAAACATTCTGAGTGGAAGAGGATATTCACCTGTATATTTGACCACTGGTATACATCGTTTTACACTTTGCAGTTAAAATTTTGTCATTTGTAATAGTGATAAAAACTGGCCAATTTTATGTTAAGACACAGATTATGCTGTTCTAATGAATGAGGAGCAATTGAGTAATACAGTGCCTTGCAAAAGTACTCAGCCCCTTGGTATTTCACATATTTTAATTTGTTTATGCCATTTCAAATACAAAAAATAAATCAGGCTTCTCAATAGGAACATTTCTAAAATTGTCTTACTTAAAGTCAAACTCAAATCAAATCTCTACAACTTGATATAAACTAACTAAAAATATAAAAGCCAAAGTGATGGGTTCCATAAGTAATGGAACCCTTTGGTATAATACTTAACAATAGTCAGTTTCATTTCCAGTTTTCTTCAAACAAGTCAGGGGATTGATACATGAACATTTCCAAGTCACTGAATATGTCTTGGGCTTTATTTGCATCAGTTACAAATAAATACAAACAGTATGGCACGCTCTGGTAAATCTGCATGGAGTAGACAGTTCTCAAAAACTGAGTGACTGTGCAAGACGGAGAAGAGTGAGGAAAGACACTAAGACACCCAGACAACCCAGAAGAAGTTATAGGCTTCTGTGGCTGTGATTGGAGAGATTGTGCAGAGAGTGTGTTTTGCATTTTGTATCCCCAATTATACACATATTTTATCCATCGGCTTCTTTGATGTAATTTAGATAGTTGAAAAGGTGACTTTAACTTTATTCATGTTCATGGATTTACACACTATTTTTCTTCCGCGGGGGCACATTGAGTCACTTAATGAGGTCCACAAAATATTAGTTAAAGTTCTTCCGCACTACTGTTAGCTTCAGAGCCCTGTACATTAAAAGCATGACTTAATTGTGACGGCCACTTTTGTGTTCGTCCCCACAGATCCATGAGAAGCAGGCGGAGATGAACAGCCGGATTATAGCACTACGAGATGCCAAGATTCAGCTGGTTTCGCGGTTATCTGCTCTGGTTCAGCAGTTTCAGACGGTCCAGAACCATATGGAAGCTCATCACCACCGCCGCCCACCAGCTGTGCCCACTATACGGCCAGAGGAAACCCCAGAGAAGAAGTTGCGCTGCAGCTGTGCAGCTCTGGAGCGATACCGGCTCCTCAGGAACCAAGCGCTGAACCGGTTCTAGTCTGAGCCATTAACATATTGAATAACATTTTGAATATTACACTTGGTGATGTTTGAAAGTACTAAAAGTGTTAGTGGTCAAAACTTAGTGGTCACATGAAACACAAAGAACAGCACTGAAAAGATTCAATGGTTGTATGAATCCACAAATAAGAACAGAACAGTGAATTATTGTGAAACTATTTCTTTGTTTTCTTGATGCTGGCTGATAAACGTGGGTCAGTCCTGGACAAGATAATCTATAATATAAATATAAAATAACATGTATAATATAAGAACATATATGTTATATACGTATGTTTAATATTCTGAGACAGGACATTTTCAACATGAACCAGTTTTCTTTAACGCTAGAGAAAATGTTGGCTGTCACATGTGAGAAATATTAAAAACAATGTATGATGAGGAATTTTTTTTTGTGCTTTTGTTTTCAAACAGGTTTGTTGGGGAAGATCAGGAGGAGAGCTCAGCTTTAATGGAGCAGCTAGAGGAAGAAATGAAAGGAGAGGAGGAGCAGGAGATGGAAGGCGAGGAAGCTCCCAAAGTTTTAGTTTCACCTGTGAGTGGGGAGAAAGAGGAGAGTTCAGAGGAGGAAGGAGAAGAGCTCAGCGAGCTGGAGGAGCAGGTCCGAAGGGAGGAGGAGATCAGAGCTCTGCACATGCAGGATTATCTGCTGGAGGAGGTCTGTGATCATGGTGGGCACACTTCCGATAATCCGATAACAGATAATTATCGAAGATAATGTTTTCATTATCGATTATCTTTTAGATAAATTTAAAAACCATCATTGGACTAATTATCTTCCGATGTCCGATAACTTTTAGACCGATAACGTACTAAACTAAGCTGAACAATGAAAAACATTTTTTAAAACTGTTAAAGCTGTTGAGACCTACCTGCTAAAAGTTTCCTAATAGACATATTGTTCTACCCTCTGCAAACAGAAACCACTCTATTGTCTATAAGCAAAGGAGAACTGGTGACCAAAAAAAAAGTCATTTCCTTTAACACTATACTAATATAATCGCAATGTCACCAAGTCATCCAGAGGCATACATGTTTAACTTATGGTTCAAATTTTAACCACTCATTTTAGACAAGTTATTTAAAATTATTGTCATGTCTGAAGTTTATAAAGTGAAAATATCAGATATATGTTTTCGTTTTAAAGTAATGTGCTAATTTTTAAGGTTTGTGAGCACATGCTGTGCCAGGCAGCAGTGCATTATGGGTAGCATAAGGTAATCTCAGACGTTCACGACGGGACAAAATGCATTTCAGACACTCTGTTCAGGGTCCACGGATAACAGCATTAAACTCTAGTGCCTAAAACTCTCGTGAATATATTCTCTGGGTTTATAGACGTTAGTGTATTTGCGTTTGTTAAATTCCACGCATCTTAAATGTAGCAGACATGGATTATCTGGAATTTTGTTTGACATTTTTTCAAGGCCGCTACTGCCATCTACTGGCCAGGAGTGTTCGTGACAGTATTAAACGTCTGGGTACATGGCTGCTCTCAAAGTGTTGGTATTGTCCATTGTCCAGGCGCTTTTTGTGTGCATATATGTTAACTTTGTATTCTAAAACTACGGTTAGAAGTAATTCCGACTCCTTATCGGTCCACACGAACGAGGTTGGCGCCATGTTTTTAGTTTTTGTGGAAGTGACGACGAGAATAAGGCTCCTGATTGGATAGAATTTTAATCAGTACCGCCACCCAAAGGTTTGGCAGACTAATTACAACACATTTATACGGTTCGATTTTTTTTTTTTTTACGACGTAGTATGGATGAAGTTTTTTTCCCCAAACTGAAAGAGTAAGATATTCGGTTTTACAAATACCCGACAACGTGTGTACATGGCCTTATGTCTGTGAAAGGCACTATATAAATAAATTTACTTACTTACTTACAAATATTGAGTGCACGTTTTACAACATCATAAAAGTTTTAAAACATACAATTGCGATGACACTTCCAGGGCTCCGTAAAAATGCCTGTTTTTACAAATAAAAATGGAATATTTTACAAAAGCACATTTATCTTTAAACCAACACACGTCACATTAACGTGTTGGTTTACATAATGGATTACTGAACCAATCACTGTTTAGCACTTTTACCCAGAATGCTTTGCGGTCTGTGTTTGTTACAAAACCTCAGAATTAGTGCCTTATTCAACATTAAAAGATATATGTTATATTTTAACTTTGTACAAATGACAGAATTGACAATAATGGAGTTATTCTATCAGTATTTTCAAAAAACCATACGTTAGTATGACTTTATTTTTCAAGACCTCCGCCTGACCGGAGTGTTGAAATTGATAGGGAGCTGGCCTTATGGCTGCTCTTGGTGTGTCTCTGTGGCGGGAGTGCTGTTATAAACAACAGCTTCCAGCAGGAGCAGAATGTTGAAAGAAAAATGATTATGATTAGTAAACAGTTGATTTCGTGGGTGCTCTCAGAATTTTTCTGTGCTGCTTCCTGCAGGGGGCAGCATGGTCAAGCATTCTTGCTTATTCTTTAGGTCTTTTACTGCTTTTGATGCTTTCAAAAGCGATCGTGTTAAAAATCAATTTCAGCTCTTTAGTAACTGCAAATGTCCCATAGACAATGCCGGAATTTATCGGTTATCGATTATCTGTAACTTCCGATACATTTTTGGGTGGTTTATCGGTTTATCTTTATCAAAGATAACTTTTCAGTTATCTTATTATCTGTTATCGAAGTTAATTTTTTGGTTATCTTTGCCCACCACTGTCTGTGATCCTTTTAGGAAAATACAAAACTTCTTTGATCATTTAAAAATGCCTTTAAATGATCTACAGATGGAGACATCAGCGTGGGAGTTTGATGCACAACTTCGGCTGCTGCGTCACGAGAAACATTGTCTGGACTGGGAGCTGAAGATGGCTGACCTCAATCACATGACACTGTGCCAGGAGCTGCAGCTCCTCAAGGAGTTTGAGAAGAGGGAGGAGAGTCTGCAGGAGAAGCTCATTGCACGTACAGAGGAGGAGGACAGAATCGCGGTAGGCGGCAGTTTGTCACTGTCCAAATATATCTGAGCATCCACGAGAATGATCGTGCTCGTCTGTCCCATGCAGTCCAAGCTGGAGGAGAGCACCGAAGAGCTGGAAGAAAGGCAGAGACACATCGCAAAGCTGCTGGAGAGAGAGAAGGCTCTGCTGGCCTCCTTCAAGGCGTCGCTGGGTGAGAACCACAAGTTTGAAGACTTTCTGACCCGAGTCTTCAAGAAGAAGATCAAACGCATCAGGAAGAAGGAGCTGACAGGAGGAAATGGTGAGGTGACACTGCTGCGCTCTGCAGTCTGTGTGTATTAATGTGTATCTTTGATCTTCCATGTGTGTGTGCAGAAGAAGAGGACGACAGTGACGAATTCTCAGACGAAGACAATGACTGGGACGATAACGGAGATGATCACAGCAGCTCAGACGAAGGAGGATCTGCTCTGGATGACAGCGTCTGTCCTCCAAGTCAGTACTCATACCGTACCGTAGTAATGGATTCAGACACGATGTGATGATGTGGAAGTTCAAAACATTCGTCCTGTTGCTTTGGGGAATAATGATGTAACAAAACAAAGTACATGAACTGTAAGCTGCAAAGTGTACAAAGGAGAAACAGAACTTATTATTACAAGGTAGCTCTTAACATGAAAAAAGATTATTAAAATCACAGTGTTGTAAGATTTTCATGAAAACAAAAAGAAGGAAGTAAAAGGTAGCAATATTTATGAGGAAAGGATCTCAGAATTGTGAGAAAAAATATATATAATTACCCCCAAAAGAACTCTCAACTGAGTTAAAATTGTCATAAGATGTCATTACTACAATAAAAATATAGTCAGCATTGAAGAAAAAAAAGCCACTTACCAGAAAAAAGTACATTTAATTTCAAGAATAACTACTCCTTAACCCATAAGGGCAAGCGACATAACAATAAATTGTTTTTTGGCTGTAAGCTCATCTTATTTTCCTAAAAAGTTAACTTCTCAAACGAATAAACAGTCGAGACCTTGTCGCATATTTGAGCTGCTTTTGTTGCCATCTAGCGGTGATGTGAGCATTTCAGGGCTTCTGTATATTTCCTACTTGAAACACAAAATTCAGTTAAAAAAAAGGCAGTAATAAATGTCAGAACTGCATGATTTTTATTTTTTTTGGCACACAGAGGTTTGAAAGCACAATTTACTGTGAATAATGTGAGGGACGCATACAATAATTGTGTAAAAGAAAGTTAATTACAAAAAAGGATCTTGTAATTATGACAGTTTTTTAAAAATTGCAATTATGTGATAAACGTCAATGCCTTGCAAATGCTGGTAAGAATAAAGGACATTCATTATAAGAATTATGTATATCTAGAATTACTATGCTACTGCTAATAGCAGGGGTGGTGGCCAAGTGGTTAATGCGCTTGGTTTCAGTGCAGAAGGTTCTGGGTTCAAATCCCACCCCTGCCACATTTCTCCATGTAATGTGGAGTTGCGTCAGGAAGGGCATCCGGCGTAAAACCTGTGCAGATCCACCTTGGATTTGCTGTGGCGACCCCGAGTGCATGCGTGAGTTTTTTCACGCCTGTCAGTTGCGTCATTCGCCTGTGAGCACGCTTTGAGTGAGCAGTGGTCCAGCCCCCTCGTCGGATTTTTATTGTGAGGAAAATGTCTGAACGATTTGGAGCTTTGCTGCATCAAATTTTTCCAGAAACTGTGAGAGACAGCCAGGTGGAAACCATTCGGAAGATTCAAACGGCTTTCAGGGACGATTCTATGGGGATCACACAGATTAAGGAGTGTTACAACCGGTTTAAAGATGGCGCACAATGGCAGAGGGCGCGCCGCACTCCGAGCGGTGATCAACAGGCTGAAACGACCAGATCATTTCCAAACTGAACACTGTGTTGATCTGGGGCGTCGTCTGACTACTACAGAAATGGCACAAGAGGTGGACATACCACTTTTTCGGCACATTCCACTGTTACAGGAGTTTTTGTCATGGAAAGAGGAGCGGAGGAATTTGCCACAGAGCCGCTAATGGCGCAGGACAAAAGCACCTCCGTGTTGGTCTCACAGGACATGTTGTAACATGCTCAGCTTTTGCACCATTCGGAAGATTCAGACGGCTTTCAGTGGCTTTTCAGTCGTATGACTATCCGAGAAATTGTGGACGAGCTGCACATGCCACAACATGTCCTGTGAGGCTTCATCACGGCATTGCTTTTTGTCCCGCGCCATTAGCGGCTCCGTCCCGACACGCGAATTCCTCTGCACGTCTTTTCATGACAAAAACTCCTGTAACAGTGGAATGTGCCGAAAAAGTGGTATGTCCACATCTTGTGCCATTTCTGTAGTAGTCAGATGACATCCCGGATCAACACAGCGTTCAGTTTGGAAATTATCTGGTCGTTTCAGCCTGTCGATCGCCGCTCGGAGCGCAGCGCGCCCTCCGCCATTGTGCGCCGTCTTTAAACCGGTTATAACACTCCTTAATCTGTGTGATCCCCATAGAATCGTCCCTGAAAGCCATCTGAATCTTCCAAATGTTTCCACCTGGCTGTCTCTCACAGTTTCTGGAAAAATTTGATGCAGCAAAGCTCCAAATCGTTCAGGCATTTTCCTCACAATAAAAATCTGACGAGGGGGCTGGACCACTGCTCACTCAAAGCGTGCTCACAGGCGAATGATGCAACCGACAGGCGTGAAAAAACTCACGCATGCGCACGAAGGTTCAAGCTTGGCTGATGCAATCACACATGATTCAAATCCATATAGTTTTTGCAAAAAATAAAAAGGTCGGATACTTTTCTAACAGACCTCGTAAATATCTACATAAAAAAGAACTTCTTTAATGAAGGAAAGCGCCCCCCCCCCCTCTCTCTGTCTATCTCTCTCTCTCTCTCACTCTCTCTCTCTCTCTCTCTCTCTCTCTCGCTTTTAAACTTTTTATTTACAAGCTGTGTTTTAAAGTGAACAAAAGAACAACTAAAATGTACGGCAAGGGGGATAATGAAGGATTATTGCTGCACAGAAACAATGTGATTACGCTGGTACGAATATATCTGTGTCAGACTGTGAGCCGGAGTTGTTTGAGAACACAGTGCAGCTGCGTGAGCGCCGTCTGGATCTGGAGGAGCTGCTGGCTGAGGAGCGGAAGCGCACAGATGCCCTGAAGAAGGAGTGCGATGCTCTGATGAAGAAGGTCAGACCTTTTCCAATGATTTGTGTTGTCAGTTTGGTGCGTTCTTCATGAGGGTTTTGTCACTGCAGGAGAAAGTTGTACAGAGCAGCCGGAAGGCCGCTGAGAATGACCTGCAGTCAGTCCACAGGCAGAAACAGCAGAAGATGAACGAGCTGGTTGTGGTGGTTCCCCTCAGGCTGCATCAGGTAAACAGATAATAATACATTTATCAGCAGGACACGTTTTATATGCAAAAGCATACAAACTCTCAAATCATTGCTTTCAAATGAGTCGACACTCATTACTGTTTTTGCTTGTGATTTATCGCTTTGTCTCTGCATACTTCAGAAGTTTAACATTTGTATGGCGCAAACTGTTTTTAGTTTGTTTTTGTGAGGAAGAATCCCTTCAAAGGATGACTAAGACAAGAAGAGCAGTTGTTGGTGTTTTATGCCACTCCTCAATAGGGGGCAAACAGCAGCTAAGATTGTGTTTTCAACATGGTGTACAAAAACTTGACAGTTAGCAGAGGTTAATGTTGCGATGAAGAAATGTGAAAAAAAAATTTAAAGACAAAACATTTACTAATTTGTTGGTTACAAGTACACTGTGTGGATATCCCATTCATAATTTGCTAATATAAAGCTACCAGCTTGTTAGCATAAGCAGCAGCCAATGAAGAAGCTGAGGCCAACGCACCAGCCCACCGGCGGTGACACAAGCAGTCGCAACATTCTGACCACAGAGGTTAATATAAATACTAGAGTCTGCAGTTGCACCGAGATCTGTCCCAGCAAGGATGCGTGGTCGCGCCATTTTAGATCAGGGCAACTCAGTAGGCAGCGCGCACTGACACTCAGTGAGTCCTCATCAAGAAACAGGTGGAAACTGCTGGAAAGCTGTACATCTCGACAAAGCCACAAATGGAAGAAGAGGGAGAGAACATTCCTTCCATAATTAACAGTTTTGGTTATTCTTGTACTTTTTTCCGTGACTTTTGTGTGATAAACTGGTGTAAAGTGTCATGCCTGTGTATGAAATCTGAGGATTTGAAACCACCTTGAATGGAATTTTATTCAAAGCTAATTTTTCAAGTACTATACAAAACAGATTTAATTAATGCGGACCATGTGGAATTAATTATTGCAGTCTGTGTTCCTGTCTGGATTGTGTGATATTGTGCTTTCATGTCTGCAGAATTTGGAAGTTGGAACATATCAGATCTGTTTAAACTTTCAACACTAAATTAAAAAAAAAAAAAAAAAAAAATATATATATATATATATATATATCTGATATATATATATTATCTGATATATATCTGATAATATATTCTGATATATATATATATATATATATATATATATCTGATATATATATTCTGATATATATATATATATATATATATATATATATATATATATATATATATATATATATATATCTGATATATCTGATAACGCATTTGCTTTCAGAGGCTATTGGCTGATAAAAACCATTTGCTCATAGAATCAGAAATCGTTACAGCTGCAGGTGTCTCGTCCGCAGTCGCATGGTGGAGAACTTTTTTGGAATCCTGTCAAAGTTAATAATTTATATTATATTTTATGAGTTGTGCAGCTCTGAACAAAGCAGCAGCAGCATGATGTCTCAGCTCAGCAGCTGAGCTGCTGATTTATCGCAGCTAGAACAGATCAGATCTGTGCAACTTTCAACCCTAATATTTGGGAATGTGTGGGTGTCAGTGTATGTTTAATACTTTCCTTACATAATTTAATGTAAATTAATTTTACTGGCTCAATATCCAGGTCAGAACGGCATTTTAACACGTCTTTTGCAAGCTTTTTCCCATGTGTTCACTCGCGTATCCGCATCGAAAATGCATTAACATCTGGGCACTATATATCAGTATTTTGCCCGGTTAGGAGGTGTCCTGTCGCTGTCTGTGAAGGGACATTCACGTTTAGTAGGCAGCATTGGGAATGTGGACTCTAGTACTCTTAACCTCTGTGATTCTGACCGATCAAACACCAAAGACCAGTACTGAAAGAACATGAACGACCGCGATCGGAAGGATGTTTTTTGTTCTGTATGTGACTCTTCTATTCCCTGCCCACTTTGACCAGTCACCATCATTGCCATTTATTTTTAATGTCATTAAAAATATATTTTTAATGACATCTTATGTTCACATGCAGTACCTTTGCAGCCCTCTGATGGGTCACAACCCACTCTTTCGGGATCTCTGCACTAAACATTTGCTGAGATGTTTGGCAAAGAGCTGCAAAAATAAAAGAATGAATCTGTTTCATAAAATATTGGCAGAGTGCCATCCACTCAACAAAAATATAAACGCAACACTTTTGGTTTTGCTCCCATTTTGTATGAGATGAACTCAAAGATCTAAAACTTTTTCCACATACACAATATCACCATTTCTCTCAAATATTGTTCATAAACCAGTCTAAATCTGTGATAGTGAGCACTTCTCCTTTGCTGAGATAATCCATCCCACCTCACAGGTGTGCCATATCAAGATGCTGATTAGACACCATGATTAGTGCACAGGTGTGCCTTAGACTGTCCACAATAAAAGGCCACTCTGAAAGGTGCAGTTTTATCACACAGCACAATGCCACAGATGTCGCAAGATTTGAGGGAGCATGCAGTTGGCATGCTGACAGCAGGAATGTCAACCAGAGCTGTTGCTCGTGTATTGAATGTTCATTTCTCTACCATAAGCCATCTCCAAAGTCGTTTCAGAGAATTTGGCAGTACATCCAACCAGCCTCACAACCGCAGACCACGTGTAACCACACCAGCCCAGGACCTCCACATCCAGCATGTTCACCTCCAAGATCGTCTGAGACCAGCCACTCGGACAGCTGCTGGAACAGTCGGTTTGCATAACCAAAGAATTTCTGCACAAACTGTCAGAAACCGTCTCAGGGAAGCTCATCTGCATGCTCGTCGTCCTCATCGGGGTCTCGACCTGACTCCAGTTCGTTGTCGTAACCGACTTGAGTGGGCAAATGCTCACATTCGCTGGTGTTTGGCACGTTGGAGAGGTGTTCTCTTCACGGATGATGCGAAGGAGATGTGTTGCACTGCATGAGGCAAATGGTGGTCACACCAGATACTGACTGGTATCCCCCCCCCAATAAAACAAAACTGCACCTTTCAGAGTGGCCTTTTATTGTGGACAGTCTAAGGCACACCTGTGCACTAATCATGGTGTCTAATCAGCATCCTGATATGGCACACCTGTGAGGTGGGATGGATTATCTCAGCAACGGAGAAGTGCTCACTATCACAGATTTAGACTGGTTTGTGAACAATATTTGAGGGAAATGGTGATATTGTGTATGTGGAAAAAGTTTTAGATCTTTGAGATCATCTCATACAAAATGGGAGCAAAACCAAAAATGTTGCGTTTATATTTTTGTTGAGTATATGATTTTATTACGATGGGCATCAGGACAGACTTTGGTATCAAAATCAGCCAAAGAGATGCAGTAAATCCAGCTCGGTTCTCAGGTCCTCTGTACAGGCGTTTTGCTCAGTGGGTTACAGATTCACTAAAATATCTATTTTTTTCTGAAACATGGTTGAACAGTTAACTGGTGGAACAATGTGTTTTTCATTTTACAGAAATTTGTTTTCATTTCTTCTCTGTTTTGACTCGCAGATCAAGTTTGTAGCCAACAGTTCAGTCCCGAGTGACATGAGCCCGTCTTTGGTGCTGAACAGATCGGAGCTGGACAGGCTGCAGGAGCGCATCGAGAAGCTGCAGGTGGAAAAGAGCCAGCAAAGGGACCTGTACATTCAGGCCCACCAGCAGCACTTCAGGCTCCTTAAGGACTGCAAAGACATGGAGGCTGAGATTCAGGGTAAGACCGAGCTGAGACTTCCACACGTAAAACACCCAAACATTATCCTGTGATGTGTGTGTGCACACAGCACTGGAGGAGCAGTGCGACCAGCAGACGATGCTGAAATTTGGGAGGCTGGTGGACCTGGAGGTTCTGCAGACACTGGGCGGGAACAGGATGCTGGAGGAGCGCCGACAGGAGAAACTGATCCAGGAAGCCACTCATGCCAGCGAACTCAAACAGTGGGATGTACGCATGTCCTCTGAACTCTTCTTTGCATTTGATGAGTTTATTGATCGTCGTGTGTGTGTGTGTGTGTGTGTGTGCGCGCGCATGCTTTTCAGGCTCAGGTCGCAGAAGCCCAGCAGGCCTTTATGGAGGTCACAAGGTCAAACTCAGAGCATCTCTTCAGGATGATGAATCTGTTTGACCAGAAGACGGTGCTAGAGGCCGAAATCAATGCCAAGCAGAAGAAAATTGTAATGTGCTTTTACCATTTTTTTTTAAAGTTAACCAAGTAAAGATGAGGTTTTGCAACAAATCCAGGTAGAATTAGAAGCACAGAATATTTTAATAGCTTGTATAAGTCCAACTGTTTACAAAATAACCCTGAAACAGGTGAGCGAATATTCACCAAACTTGGTTGGAATTTTCCCCAGTGTGTCTCCAGATGATTAACTCCTGGAGCATATTGGTCAAATGACATCAAAAATATAGTCTTTATATTTTCCAAGGGTATTTCTACAACCAACAGAGCTGCAGAGATTAAATGAGCCCATTTACAATAAATCATCTGTAATCAAGTGGTATGAGTGACATCATGATTATATCATAAAGCCGTCATTCACTGATGTCACAATTGTCTTTAAAATACATTTTCCAAGATGTCACCACAAGCAATAGGGCTAAAGAGGTCACCCAAAGCTCAGGATCAATCGGGCTGTCATTGCACATATGAATGATGTCACGTTTCCTAGTTTATTTCGCTCACTATGACCACTCCTGTATGTGCACGAGCAGCATGAGCATGCCCCTCCCACCACTGATGCCTTTCAAACTTGTCTCATAATGATAATAATAATAATAATAAAAAACCTTAAATTCACATTAGCTTCAGTTGTAGCATCAGGTGCTACACAAAAATGTTCTTGAAGTGATTCTTTAAAATCATATTTTGTTCTGCATAATAATAAAATCTTTAAAATCTATTTCAGATAGTCTTTCAGAATAAAATCTCACAGGAAGTTTTTTTTTTTTTTTTTTGAAGTTGTAGACTGAAATTCCAGGGTGTAATAACTTGGACAAAACAGGTACCATCTGGACTCTGAGGACACTTTTTATAAAGTGACAAAGTTTTAGGGTTTACTGAAATTTTTTCTCATTTACATTTTTGCCTTATGACACTATGAAGATCTAATGCTCTCCAATTTATTGAGTTCCATTATAGGTTTTTCTTTTGTGCTCCAAAGTGACAATGCCCCCCTGGGTTGTTTTTGTGTGTCCAGGGCAGCCAGTTTCAGGACGACAGGAGAGACATGGAGAACGAGAGGCTCCAGGAATTGGTGAAAACAAAACTCCAGCAGATCGATGCTCTCAGGGCTGAGATCAACTCGCTGTCCTGTAAAGACGGCCACGTGTCGCCGCCACTTCAACCCACTAACCAATGAGAAAGAGCCTAAAGCACACTGAAGGACTGCGATCGCTGACGACATCAACAAAACAATTCACTCCTCCCATCCTTGTTAAAGTGACTTCATCAGAAAAAGAGCAAAATTCCATTAATCAGTTTTCTGTTTGTCTGAATGAGGTTAAAAGTTAATGAGGGTTTCAAAAAGTCAGTTTCTTGAACCAAACTCTTGTTTGTATTCACCAGCTTGACAGTTTTGTTCTAATCCTGTCAGCTGACCCCATATTAAATCATCATTTCTGTTTTCAGTGACATTCGTGAACATTTTGTTTGACGTTGCAATAAAACACAGCAGGCGGCTTTTATAGAAGGTTTGATTCCACATGCATGTGTGTGTGTGTCTGTGGACGAGATGCTTCATCTGCATCGTCCCGGTCCAGCCAGCTACAAATGGATACCAGCCTCGTCATGGGGATGTGACCTGTTAATGGACTGGTGTCCCATCCAGGCAGGGAGACATTGGACCATAGGGCCCATAAAGAATGCAACAGGCACACCTGATCGATGATTCAAACAATCTTTATAAATTCAAACAAACAAGCAAATGTGTAAAAGTTAACTATAGGTGGTGGCTGTGAAAAATATCAATATTAAGCCACACCCACCTGTTGTATACGATATCCCATAAACATCCCGCAGTTACACCAACCACCATCATCAGTCCAAAGGCTTTTTCACAACACCAACTTCCATGTGAGTTATTTTCCAAACCATCTACAATAACATTTTACTCAAAGGCTGTGGCTAACGAGTAAATAATAAACCAATTCAAGGTGCATGAGGGTGAAAATGATCCACCCAGGACACAAAACATCAGTGGTTCAATCAGGCTTTGTCAATACAACTTTTCTTGTATTATAGTTTAAAAAAATATTGATGAAAGATCACAGCAGCCAGGTGCTACAATGTTGCAACAACTGTTAAAACAAAGTAACTGTTAAAACGTGGTTAAACTTACTGTGCGTGCACGTTCATTACTGTAATAATTATTAGTAAAGTGATTAACTGACTATCTGAACACTCTGTTCCTTTACTAACATGGACTACAACAGAGGTCCACTTTGTTGTGCACATAAAAATTATTACAACAGCACTTGAAACCCTGCAGCACCATATTTAAAGAAACTGACACTTATTTTTTAACTATGAACATTTTATGGACAAAATCTGCTCAGAACTAATTAATTGACAATAATAAAAATAATTACTATGCAGGTCTTAATTTCCACATGATCAGAATGTTTCCATATAATTTTCTTATGTTTCTCAAATAGAAACATAAGAAAATTATGTTATTTGGACACATTCTGATCATGTGCAACTGATTTACATAAATTACAGAAGTCCTGACCTTTTTTTCCCAGCAGCAGAGTAGAAAAAAATATAACAGTCTGACCATCAATGTATGACAATTTGATTAATTGATCACCAGAAAATATATTTATAATTTAGTTATTCATTGCAGCTTCTAAATTATTTTGCAGAATTGGGGCAGGGAAGTAGGATGGGTGCAAGCACTTAGTAGTGCTTATTCCCCAAACAGAAGGCTCCTGGTTCAGGGCCCACTGTCCATATACATCTGCAGTTGTGTCAGGAAGGATGTCTGGCATTAAATTTGTGTCAAATTAACTGTGGAGATGCCACGCAAAACAAACAAAAAACAAAACATTGAGCTGTCACACAAAGAATATTGGAAGAAATCTGGCCATGCATATCTTCAAACTTGGATAATAAATTTAATAAAAATCAATGAAAATAATTTAGGTGCAGCTCCAGTTTTAGTTAATGACGTCATGTTGTGTATAAACTGATTTTAATCAGGCTTTGACTTTGATGTTACACATCAGTTTGACAAAGGGGGCGTGGCCGGCAGCAGCTCTTGCCCATGTAAAGCAACAGGCTGAAAATGTGTTTTTATAATCCTGTTTCCCAGACAGCTGGTGGCTTCAGCTCCTCCTCCTCGGAGGAGATGATGTTCTGCTTCTCCTCACAGGGCGCCGAGCTCCTGCAGCAGCAGCTCCTTCTCCCGCTGCAGCTCCTGGACGCTGCGCCGGTTCTGCTCCAGCCGGTCCTCCAGCCACTGCAGCAGCGGCCCGCTGACCGCCGACATCTGGCTGCACAGGTTCTTGGTGAACACCGAGCCGTTGTGGATCTTGGTGACCGGGTCCAGGTGCGCCAGGCTGTGGATCTTGCGGTAGGTGTCCTGCTCCTCCTGGCACAGAATCCGCGGCAGCTCCACGGCCGACTCCAGGCACACTTTGCCGATGGCGTGACGCGGCACCACGTGCACGGGGACCTCCACGCGCTCATACTCGTTGGCCTTCTGGGCCTGCGCCGACTGGAAGCAGGTGTAGAGCACACGGCCCGTGCGCGTGTTCTTGTCCTCGATGAAGCAGGAGAAGATGAGTCCGACGAAGCACTGGTCCAGCATCTGGTACATGGCTTGGGTGCGCACGTCCACGTGGGAGGGCCACACGGTGATGTGCGGGTGCGAGTGGTACCAGCCTACCACGCGCATCGGCTTCCCGGTCAGATCAGCCAGACGCTCAGCCTCGGTGGAGGCGGCGGACAGCTGCTCCGGGGAGATCTCCACCCGGTCCTTCCGCTTGTCGGAGCGGCGGAGGATGATGACGGAGTGGACGTGGACGATCCGGCTGCTCTCCACCTCCCCGATACACAGACCCATCACCTCCTCCTTCTCCGTGCTCAGCGCGTGGTTCATACACACCAGGAAGGCGTCCGACTCCAGGTGCACCGCGCTCACCGCCATCGTTCCTCACGACAGATAAACAACAAGCACACTTCCGCCTTCTGCGCGTCACCGCAAAAACCAGTCCGGCTGGAAACGTCACAAAAGTTCTGCCTGCAGTTTTTTTTTGTTTGTTTTTATCTTACGATGCTGCGAAATTTAGCATCGATGTCACAGTAAATATCACAGATATCGACAATTCATTTATTAATGAGATTTAAATAATAGTGCACAAAAAGTACACATCAGAAATGATGGATGTTGACCATCCTCATATCTTTTGGAAATGTCCAATACTCTTAGAATTTTTGAAAACTATTTGTAATGTCCCGTGCCAAGTTTTGGGATATACAATTCCACTGAAGCCTGAACTTCTTTATTTGAGTAATTTTGGGGATGGCACTGTTCATAAATGTGATGAATATTTGGTAAAGATTAATAGCAGCTAAGAAATGTATAACGTGGTGAAATGGATAGCTACAATAGAGGACATATTCTTAATGGAAATAACAGACTGACACTATGGGAACCAAAATTGGCCCAAAAAAATGGAAAAACTGACATTGTATAAGCAAAATAATAATTTGCTACCCAGACATGTTGATGTTGTTTTGTGTAATTGTATTACAAAGTTTAATAAAATAAATAAAAGTGAGCAAAAAATGAAGACTCAAGAATTCCGACATCTCACAAACACGTGAACGCATCATGACGTAAAGCTGAGCCCCCCCCCCTCTTAATGAATGAATACGTTCACGTGATCCTATCAGCCCATGAGCAGTCTACACCTGCGGCAACAAGAGGTTGTTGTTGCGCTGCGCGGACAGAAAGCGTCGCGGAAGGTTCGCGCTCTGCTATGACGCTCAAAAACGGCTCTGTGTCTCTGGAGAAACGCCTGGACCTGGCGTCGTTGTTCTGTATGATTAGCAGGCACGGCCCCGCCGTGGCGGTGGTTGTCATCGCCATGGTCTCCGTGGTGGCGGCTTTCCTCATCTACCGGAACGTCAGGAGCAAGCGGAGAAAGGCCAAAGCCGCGGACGGAGCGAGCTGCGCGGCGCAGGAATCCGCGGAGGAGCCGCTGAAGAGTGCGGAGACAGCGGGCAACTCTGCGCCCTCTACAGGTAGCACACATCACTGCAAGGCCGTGGCTGTGCTTCTGTTAGCACGCTGTTTATAGAAGTGCGTTTGAAACTTGAATTTCATTTGTACTTGTTTTAATATTTGTTCACAAACTACTAATACGTGGTTTTAAAGTAGTTTTAAGCGAAAGATTTATTTAATGCGTTTTCTCCTTGCTCCTTTTAGCGTGTAACTAGTTAAAAAAAGTCAAATAGTTTTTTTAGCACTGTGCATTTTTTTCAGTTGTCAATATTGTCTGCGTGTCTTATATTCCACTCGTTAATTTATCAACCATATGACTGAACTCTCAAATTTATGAAGCGTTTAAAATTTCATCATGAGTGAAAATGTATATCAGAATTGTTGACTACTAAGAATGTAGTATTACTAGTTTTTCCTGTGCATAATGTATATAAAATCATTTTTGGCCACATTATCTGATTAATAATAAACAGCTGATTGTAGCTGGCGGCTATAAAATAAGGGCTGTGGCTGTCGGTCTCCGTCATTGGTCACTGTAGATCACGTGATCATGAGGCTGTGCGCTTGCACATGTATTTGCTAAACTACATTAACCACAACCACTAATTCTAACCATAACAAGGTGGCGCTACGTACGAACGTTATTATGAATAGTCACTTCCTAAATTAAATTACTAATATAATTTTAACAATTGCTTACAGAATGATTATTAAATTCCTTCATAAAAAATCATGGGAAATTGCTGCTTAAATTTCAATTTTTCATTTATATAGCGCCAAATCACAACAGAGTTGCCTCAAAGCGCTTCACACAGGTAAGGTCTAACCTTACCAACCCCCAGAGCAACAGTGGTAAGGAAAAACTCCCTCTGAGGACGAAACCTCAAGCAGACCAGACTCAAAGGGGTGACCCTCTGCTTGGGCCATACTACAAAACATAAATTACAGAACAATTCACGGACGAATATACAAGAAATGCTATTGGCGCACAGGACAGGAGGATCGCCAACACGAACACGACTCCCATCTCTGGATGGAGCTGCACCTTAAACAGAGAGAAAAAACAGAATCAGGCATCACAAAGAGAAAAAAATACTGTATAATTTGTCAGCATTAAACAACAAGAAAAACAGAAATACTAAGGTGATCACCGGCCACTAGCCCTAAACTTCACTAAAAGACCCAGAATTTAGGTAAAGTTGAGGCCGCAGCCCGCTCCAATTACTAATAAAATGAACTAAGAGTAAAAAGCGTAAAACAAAACTGTACCACTATGCTAGCCATATGAAAGGGAAAATAAGTGCGTCTTAAGTCTGGACTTGAAAGTCTCCACAGAATCTGTTTTATTGACGCAGGGAGATCATTCCACAGAACAGGGGCATGATAAGAGAAAGCTCTGTGACCCACAGACTTCTTATTCACCTTAGGGACACAAAGTAGTCCTGCACCCTGAGAACGTAAAGCCCGGGCCGGTACGTAAGGTTTAATTAGGTCAGCTAGGTAGGAGGTTGCCAGTCCATGAATAATTATATAGGTTAGTAGCAGAACCTTAAAATCTGATCTCACTGGGACAGGAAGCCAGTGAAGGGATGCCAAAATGGGTGTAATGTGGTTGTACTTTCTGCTTCGTGTCAAAAGTCTGGCTGCAGCATTTTGAACCAATTGGAGACCCCTAATGCTAGACTGCGGTAAACCAGAAAATAGAACATTGCAGTAGTCCAATCTAGAAGAGATAAATGCATGGATCAGGGTCTCAGCATCAGCCATAGACAGGATGGGACGAATCTTCACTATATTTCACAGGTGGAAGAAAGCAGTCCTAGTAATATTTCTAATGTGGAGGCCAAAGGACAACGAAGGATCAAAAATTACCCCAAGGTTTCTCACTTTGTCAGTGTGATGTATGACACACGAGCCGAGGCTGAGCGTTAACTGGTCAAATTGATGCCGATGTCTCACTGGACCAAGAACCATCATTTCAGTCTTATCAGAGTTTAAAAGTAGGAAGTTTCTAGACATCCAACTTCTCACTGCTGCAGGGCAATCTAAGGATTTTATGTGAACGAGATTACCAGCAGTTATCGGCATGTATAACTGAGTATCATCTGCATAGCAGTGAAAGGTAATCCCAAAACACCTCAATATGTGGCCAAGGGGTGCTATATAAAGGGAGAAAAGCAGGGGGCCTAAGACAGACCCCTGTGGAACCCCAAATTTCATGTCACTAAGGTTAGAGGTAATGTTACTGTACAAAACACAGTGAGAACGACTGGTCAAGTATGATGTCAGCCATGCAAGGGCACTCCCAGTAATCCCAAAATGATTTTCCAGCCTATCAAGTAGAATATGATGATCCACTGTATCAAATGCAGCACTGAGATCTAACAGCAACAGAACCGTAGTGGTGTCCGAATCCATTGTAAGCAGAAGATCATTCACCACTTTAGTGAGAGCCGTCTCTGTGGAATATTTTCTAAAAGCAGACTGCAGTGGCTCAGAGATTATTCTCAGTAAGATAGTCTACGAGCTGCCGTGACACCACTTTTTCCAGAATTTTAGAGAAAAATGATAGATTTGATATCGGCCGATAGTTTGTCAATACACTAGGGTCAAGATTAGGTTTCTTAAGTAATGGTTTAATCACTGCAGATTTGAAACATTTAGGAACAGATCCAGAAGTTAAAGAAAGATTAATAATTTCCAGCACAGTCGGCCCAAGAGATCATTGTAAATCATTGCATTTACCAATGAATAGAAAAAGAAAAATGGTCTTAAAAGTCTAACTGCATCAAATAAGCTGCATATCAAGTGAAATCCACACAAATTATGAATTTCTTGTGAAATGTTAAATGTAAATAAGATGTGATGCGGTGGGAGTATGAAATGAGATGAAGCCACTTAAACCTGGGTCAACAGTTTATTAAAAAACAAATATTGCATTACTGTAATCAACTTTTACAGCCTCTTTCAAAATAAACCATGTTTTACAGTGAAAACAAGGGAGCAGCTGAACGGTCTTAGTTTTCTGCAGGAGAACTGCACAGTTGAAACTTGATGCTTTTTTTTCTCTCTCTCTTTTTACTGCCAGAAAATGGTAAAATAAAACTTAAACTTATAGAAAATGATCAAACTGACAATAACTAAAAAAATATCAAACCTCAGAAAGCTTTCCCACATCCTGTGCTTCTGTAAGACATTAATAATTCCAACTCTGTGCAACATATCCAGAAGCTGTTGTGATTAGAGTGTTAGGTATGGGAAGTTGAAACCTAGTGCTGTTGAAACTGCAGATAAAATCTGACTTCTAAGTTCTCCCACCCCCTCCAGTAAAAGGCTAATCCAAAAAAGAAACAAATAAGCCATTGAGTCATTTTGCCACAATGTGACAGATGTCAGTTTATAGCCTCATTCTGATTCCAAAAGTGGCGGCCAGTTTTAAAAGCACAAACTTCAGCTTTTTCTGTGAAGGTTATTGGTGAAAGTAATAAATTAGTCTGCTGTAAAGCCTCTGATTTGCCACATTGCAAGACTGGACTGGAATACTTTTCATAACATGGAAACAAAGGGAATTGCAAAAAACTTTCTTTGATTAACTATTATTATTATTTGGTCTTCATGTTTTAGCTGCATAAAAGAAAATTAGCTGAATGGTCAAAATCTTAAAAAGACAAACACCCAACAAGTCATTTCATCAGCAGATGAAAAATCTCATTTTGTTTTTGTGAAAGGTCACTGAAGGCAAAGTTAAGTTTAGTTTTCAACTTCACAAACTGCAAAATAATCAAATAAACAAGATTTGGCTTTCAAGGATACCGTTCTGGCTGCAACTACACAGATGAGGTCTGGAGCCAGACATGGACTTGGACGCTAAATGGGTTTAAGTTTAAACAAACAAAACAAACTCTTTCCTCACTGATAAAGATCAATACTGAACTCGGAGGACTTGCCAGAACACACAAAACTAAAGTCCAGCAAGCAGCAGAGTCACCGGGTTAATCTGAAACCAGGCCTGAACCCACTGAAGGTCTGACAGGAAACCAGCTTCAGACACAACGCTCAGTCTGTCCACGTCAGTCAACAGATCTGTCCCCATGGTTACCATGGCGTGCACTAGAAATGTTTAGTTTTCTAACGTATTGGGTAATTTTTCAAAGGTAAAACACATGGGCAGGGCCTGAGCATAAACCCTTAATTTTAAATTTGCATGAATGATTATTTTTATTACAGGTGTGATTGATGCTTCAGAAGACGTGGAGCTGAAAGTTAGACGGCGCCGTGCTGCTGCCTCCAAATGTCCATTGCCTCCTCAGGGCAACATCCAGGATCCAGACTTAAGCCCGTTGCAATCGCGTGAGCAGACAACTCTACCAGACACCGGTGAAGTGGTTGTGTCGCGTGTGGAGGATGTCGGGCAGCGTCACGCTTCAAGCAAGGAGGAAATTGACGGTGGCAACCAGGGTGTCAAAGATGTGACTGAGAACCAGGAGTCTGTCAGTGAGCGCCACCAAGAGGCAGATAAGGTAAGCTCCTGTTCACACAGCTGCAGGTGAGACTGGATGATTTATGCCACAATAGCAAATTCTTAGGCAGAGAGCTTGGTCATTAAATCTTAGCTAATGTGACTGACGTTACAAACTGGAATTCTTCCTCGAGTGGGCATCTGCACCCACTTTTTAAACTGCTGGTCTCAAACCTGCTTTGTTGCTATGGTGGCTTAGAGCAGCAAGCAGTTGACTCTGCAGCAAATGGACTTGTTCAACACATTTCACCACTTCACACAGTGAAGACTACACTTTGAGAAATTGAGCAACAAGAAGTCCACTTGCTGCATAGTGAACTTTTTAGATATCCGTAACCTTCAACACTGAGTATCCAAACAACCTTTAAATTCCGAGGTTATGGTGAGCTATTTTAGTCATGACTGTTGGGGTCATCACTGTTTTGTCTGTACGACGCCTGAAGCAGGTACTCGGTTAGTGGTTCAACTGTCCAGTTCCTGTGCCGTTTTTAAAGCTCTGTCACATCTACGTTCTTACTCGTCTTCCTGTAGGTGTTGGAAGCACCTGGATCATCTTTTGTCTTTGAGACAAACCTGCAGTGTGCTACGATCAGTGTGCTCAAGCAAACCCATTCACTAAACTATGATGGACAACAAGATGAAGCCACAATGGAGAGAAATTTAGACAAGCCTGTCCTTCATGTTGAAGACTTATCGATCTCTTATTCCCAGAGTGATTCTGTGGAGACAGATTACCTCCCAGAGAGTAAAGCTGACACTGGCTACTGCAGCCATGAAGGTTTCACTCCAGAAGCAGACGATGAGTTGGTAGACGACCAGCGTAACAAGGTTAAAATTGAAATATTGGAACCCTATCCAGTTGAAGATCTTACTGTTGAAATGCTACAACAGTATGAAGAGATTTGTGTTCTCTCTGTGGCTCAGCAGATAAATGCAAAATTCCTAATGACTGCGTGTGCGAACACTCCGGATCAGTGGAGCAATCAAAGTACACAAGGTGACAGCCTGGACGATGTCCTGGAAGATGCACATCTGGACGCTACTGATGATTATGAAACAGTTTCAGTGGCTGAATCCCATCACACTATCTTGGCTCCTTCTGTGCCTTTGGATGTGACTGATGTTGCTGCTGGTCATGATGCTGAACTGCTGGCAGAACAATCCTCTTCCCCTGACCTACTGTTCATCTGTGAAGATCAGCAAAGTGCTGACTTGCTACAAAAACAGCCTGTTGATGTGATGACTGTTACCTCAGTTTGTGCAATTGGTAGCTACCGTGATGGTCCACCTGAAGAAATGTCTCATCCTGATGCATCATCTGCAAATGCCTTTGATTTGAGTGTTGCCATAGTAGAATGTGATGATGCTGCACCAGTCATGGATAATGACTATGACGTGGGCCGGCAGGAGGAGGCTGAAGACGACTATGACGTGGGCCGGCAGGAGGAGGCTGAAGACGACTATGACGTGGGCCGGCAGGAGGAGGCTGAAGACGACTATGACGTGGGCCGGCAGGAGGAGGCTGAAGACGACTATGACGTGGGCCGGCAGGAGGAGGCTGAAGACGACTATGACGTGGGCCGGCAGGAGGAGGCTGAAGACGACTATGACGTGGGCCGGCAGGAGGAGGCTGAAGACGACTATGACGTGGGCCGGCAGGAGGATGTGGTTGTCATTTTATCACGTGGTTTTGACACTTCAGTTGTAACACCTGGCTCAGAATGGCAAGATGCCTCCTGTCCTCATTCACAACAAGTTAAGGCACAAAGCAGCCGTGCGGATGATTGGAGTAAATCAGATGTTCCGGTACAGTCACACTTCTACCAAGTTTCCCACTATGAGGATTTTGCCAAAAATGAGGATTTCTTTGGTCATGAGGTTGAGGACACTTACAACAGAGCACTTGACCAGTCAGAATGTGATGATGCTACACCAGTCATGGATGATGACTATGTAGGCCAACAGGAGCAGGTTGAGGATATGGTTGTCATTTTATCACGTGGTTTTGACACTTCAGTTGTAACACCTGGCTCAGAATGGCAAGATGCCTCCTGTCCTTGTTCACAACAAGCTGAGGCACAGAGCAGCTGTGTGGATGATTTGAGGAAATCGGACGTTCCGACACGATCACACTTCTACCAAGTTTCCCACTATGAGGATTTTGCCAAAAATGAAGATTTCTTTGGTCATGTGGTTGAGGACACTTACAACAGAGCACTTGACCAGTTTGCGCTGCACATCACCACAAATATCATGAGCTTAAATATGCCAAAACCATCAAGTGCTTGTGAGGCGGCGGAGGTGGTGAGTTACAAAAATACTGAGATCAGCATCATGGAGGCAACTATGGACACTAACGAGTGGATCACAGATGGTAGCAGCCAAATTCTACCCTGGATGAAAGTTTCTGTGACGGAGTCTCTCCGAAAAACTGAACACCAACACAAGTCACCTGAGACTCCAAAAAATGTTCCACCTTCATGCCAAGTCACACACGCCAGCACGTTCAGCTTGGGGAAAGTGCCGGCAGTCCGTCCTTTACACGGGTATGTCAATGTGACCTTCCGCATCCACTACATCACCTACTCACCGTTCCAGATGTTGGCCGTCACTGGGAACCAGCCGGAGCTGGGCAGCTGGCAGGATTCCATCCTGCTGGAGCCCATCGCTGATGGGTACTGGGTCGGCACCGTCAGCCTTCCTGCAGAGAAATGCGTGGAGTACAAATTTGTGGTGGTGGACAAAGGAGAGATCTGTCGCTGGGAGGAGTGCAGCAACAGGTTCTTGGACACAGCCTGTGGAGACAACCTGCTGGTACACAAGTGGTGGGGCTTCCTGTAAGAGGTGAGGAGGGAGCTTTAAGATAACTGATAGAGGGGAAAAATGTTTCGGAAGCACTGGTTGTGGTGTGAAGGATGTGGTTTTAAATGTCGGATTGTCGTTAAAGTGACACTAGTTGTCTTGTGAAATGTTGCCCTTCCCCCAATAATCTGAGCTTTCACCCCGTGCCTGTCTTTGAGGGACAATGTGGACTGATGGCTAAAATGGGGGCGCTGTTGCACTGAAATAATCAAAGAATTCTTCCTTAATTACCCATAATGCACTGTATTGCATGCGTGCAAAATGATTGTGGTTTTGCACTGCGCTCAATCGTCTGAGCAAAAATAAAGTTAATGAAACATTGACATTTGCAGAATTTTAGGCTCATCCTATTCCTGAAAGATCTCTTGAAAATGTGAATCCAAACACAAACCGTATCTCCTCCAGTAAATTTGTGTACATGCTGTGGAACATTGCACTACGGGTAATGACAAAACACCCCCCGAAAAGCTCATTCACGTTTTTAGCATGAAGCTTCATACTATTTTGTTCAGTGTTTGTCTTCAATCAAATGTCATTCTTTTTTTTTTTTTTCCCCAAGTTGTGATCCGTCTTAATTTACACACTAACTCTTTGTGGGCAAAAGCTCAAATCCATAAAACGATGCAATTCAGATAGTAAAATGCTGTAAAACAGTGTTTCTTGTAATATGCAATTTGCACTCTTTAAATATATATAAATATGTCCCTTGTGTTTTTGGACACTTAATTCTCTTCCTGTCTGGTCCTTAATGATCTTTATCATCTTTCATGCAGTTTGTTTTTACCGCAGCAATAAGTGTTGGTGGATTATCGGGTATCCTTGTTTAATCTGTGGGGACTCTGCATGCAGACTCTGTGCCTTTTCTGGATGTAATGTTCTGTTTCATCTTTGTAGGAAATTACTTTGCTGGCTTTTTTCATGTACAAATATTGTTTAAACACTAAAATTGATTAATCTTCAAAGTGATGCCGTAAATTTAAATTGTTTAATGCGGTGCAGGTTGTAAAATTTCATCATAATACAGATTATGTTTAAAAAAAAAAAAAAAAAAAAAAAAGCACTTCAGATGTCTTGTAATGTTTAGTGGATTTAATAAATAAAGGCTGATATATGGTGAAAATCTTCTTTAAATCTCTAGAAATGTTCATGGTAACATTTTTGACACAAAGATCACAAGAAGGGACATTAAATGGCAAATGTTTGAAGAATTCACACACACACCTGCTCCATTTTTAAAGAGAAGCCCCCACAAACCTCTTGTTCAAGGTGAATTTTTAAACAAAGTGCAACTAACTCATGCAGAACATGTCGGTTTGGGGTGTGTGTGTGAGAACAGGCACCAAGGGATTTGTAGTTCTGCGGACCACTTGATTGTTGTCCACTGAACCTCCAGACAGTAAAACCTTTGACATCTGGTCACACACCTCCAACTTACACGTTGGACTTGTCGCAACGTCAAAGTGACTCTACTTACCTCAGTAGTGACACTGATGTCTGCTTTTGAGATTGAGACGTGTGGAAATCAGTCATAATGTGGCTGGACTGAGGTGTTTTCCTGCAGCTATACCACTGCAGGAAAATGAAGGTCCAACTCCTTTGGGTCTTGGTGCTTCTCTTGGTTGCAGTATGGTTATGAGACTTGGACTCTAGTGACCTAAACTGATTGGCTGTCTTTGGTACCAGGTCTCTTTGGAAGATCCTTTAGTTTAACTGGAATGACTGGTCAAACTAGCAATTTCTTGGTGCTCCTGGGATGAGGAGGATCAGTTACTTTATGAGGGGAACGTCACCTACGACATGTCGGCCAGCAGGCGCTTTGATCTGGCCACGATCCAACACGCAGACACCTCGGTGTCGCTGCAGCAGGTCGATGGATCCTTTCAGGTTGGCTGATTGTCTTCCTGCTCAGGTGCTTACCATCCAGGGTGGTTCCACACAGCACCAACCGGACACTTACAGAATTTTAATCGTAAAGATCTGTGCTGTAATAAATATAGTTTTTGGTGTCCAGGGGGACTGATGGATTCTGATAATTCACTGAAGTACGAGGGGAAGACCTGGCACGGTTCTGTTCTGGGCAGAGACTGTGTAACTAGCAGTGGGGTTTTGTACCCAGGGGCGTCAGACTGGGGGGGTAAAGGGTACTATGTGCCCAGAGCATGGGGGGGGGGACCAAAAACTGGCATTAAATACATTTTTGTGTTGCATGTTAATGTCCATACAATTCATGTTGAATTGAAAAAGAATATAATGTAGAAATGTTGTAAACATAATTCTGCTCTAACAATAAAATTGAAAGATCTTTGGGGGCTCTTTCACCCCTGCAGTTGTACAATCGAAGCAGTGATTCACAGATCAAAGCAGTGCTGTAGGCATCTAAACCTGATGGAAATCTCTTTGTGGTGTGTCGGTGATGTATGTATGTGCAAAATAAAACAAAACACTACTCCAGGTATGTTTTTGATGAGAATATAACAACTGTTACAAGGTCAAATGATGTTGTGTGATAAAGGCCTTTTAATAACTCGCTTAAAGAAATAAAACTCACATTTAAGTAAAAAAACAAAACAAATTGAAAAAATAATCGTTAGTTGCAGCCCTAGTGTTTAGGCTGAAATAAAATGTCTTTCCTAAAAAAAAAAAAGTCCGTATTTCAAAAAAGAAGAGAAAAAAGGACAGGGAAAGAAAACTAAATGAGGGAAAGCACCTGCTAACCAAATTCTTTGAAAAGAGGGGTGAGCTTGAAAGCTAGCTATATTGAGTTGGGGGGTCTGGGGGACCAAATTGCAGGTGTAATTTGGTGCATTTCCTGTGCATTTTAAAAGGGTTCTGGCTCCCAGGTGTGATCTAAGGTATACATGATTTAGACCTGGTTTGACCATCCATCCATTTTCTTCCGCTTTATCTGGAGTCGGGTCGCGGGGGCAGCAGCTCAAGCAAAGCCGCCCAGACCTCCCGATCCACACACACCTCCCCCAGCTCCTCCGGGGGAACCCAAGGCGTTCCCAAGCCAGCCAAGAGATGTAATCCTTCCAGCGTGTCCTGGGTCTTCCCCGGGGCCTCCTCCCAATGGGACGTGCCCAGAACACCTCTCCAGCGAGGCGTCCAGGGGGCATCCGGAAAAGATGCCCGAGCCACCTCAACTGCCTCCTTTCAACGTGGAGGAGCAGCGGCTCGACTCTGAGCTCCTCCCGAGTGACCGAGCTCCTCACCCTATCTCTAAGGGAGCGCCGAGCCACCCTGCGGAGGAAACTCCTCTCGGCCGCTTGTACCCGCAATCTCGTTCTTTCGGACCATAGGTGAGGATCGGAACATAGATCGATCGGTAAAGAGAGCTTTGCCCCCCTACTCAGCTCTCTCTTCACCACGACGGTCCGATACAGCGACCGCATCACTGCAGACGCTGCAGCGATGCGTCTATCGATGTCACGCTCCATCCGTCCCTCACTCGTGAACACGACCCCGAGATACTTAAACTCCTCCACTTGAGGCAAGGACACTCCACCGACCTGAAGAGGGCAAAGCACCTTTTTTCCGGTCGAGAACCATGGCCTCGGATTTGGAGGTGCTGATTTTCATCCCGGATGCCTCACACTCGGCTGCAAAACCGCCCAGTGCACGCTGAAGGTCCTGATTGACTACGCATTAGAATTTGGTGTTTGCATTAATAAAAAAAGAACAGTGGTGGTGTGTGTGTGGGGTGGGGGGGGGGGGGGTGTCTTCAATATGGCTAGTACCTAGGGCCCAGAATTTGATGCTACGCCCCTGTTTGTACCAGCTCATCGTCAGCTGAAGGAGATTTTGGTTTATTGGGGGAATGCTGCTCTACCGGGACGTGCTCACACCTGCTGTGTGTGTGTACAGATATGCCTGAAAATGACTGAGCAGCTCGTTCTTTAGAGTCAGAAGAATCCAGAATGAGTTGACTGGATTTGATCCTTGTGAGGAATGAGCAAGTCTGTGGAACGCTAACAACTGACAAACTGAGCATGACTCGCTCACTATCTGTGACGTTACAGCTGCAAAACCCGCCCCCACAATGCAACTGAAAATCTCAATCTTCACCGGATAAGCAAAGGAAAACCAGGCTTCAGGGACCGATGTGACCTGGTTTAAATGTCCCATTGACCCAGAGGACTCAGCCCAGCTGCTGGTTGCGTGATTTCTGGACTCTTGTGTGTCTGCGTCAGAGAATGTTAGCGGACATGCCCGGTGCACGTGATGTGTCAAACAAAACACTGTCTGATGTTGACATCAAAAACAAACAGTGGTGCGTGCAAAGGTTCCTGGCCCAGGCTGATCTGATAATCACAAAGATTAAGAATAACGATACTTATGTCTGCCCATCTGAGCTCGAATTTCTGACCTGGATCCATTATTGCAGATCGAAGATGTTTTTTAATACTAAATTGTGTGATGTTTTCCAGATTGAGTGCACAGTTGTGCTGACATCTAGATGTTTGTAGTGAGTGGACAACTTATCTTCACTTGACACAAATAGACCTGCAGATAAAACAGGCATGGACGCTGAAATCCTGGGCCTATGTGCTGTAAGGCAGAGGCTCATGGCCCAAGCAGGTTTTTCAGTAGCATTTTAAGGGGACTAGATGAGACCTATGATCCAGTCTCTTTGTACAATAGCAAACACACACCCAAAAAATGTATGGTGGCCATCCCACGTTTGTGGCTGTAGCCAGGTAGGGGTCAAACTTGAAAAATGCCCCAAACATGTTGAGAGGTGTACCACATTTGTCTGATCATAAAGATTCCAAAAAGGTATACTTTGCTACCTATGACTGAATGTTATGGGGTATAAAAGAAAAAAAATGGTGACCAGACAGTTTCAGTTTGTACAGGGGTCAAAAGTCAAAGTTGCTCCAATTTTGGTTGAAAAACTGATTCCGTTTTGTTCATCTGGGCCCGTCCGCCAGCAGCAGACACCCCCCTCCAGAATGGAGTGAATTTTGCGGTCTTAAACATAATATCATACTGATTTACTACAGAGTGAGCGGCTACAGTAATAATAGTTAAATAAGTGAACTCTCTACTTTCAGCAGCTTAACTTAATGGAGTTTATTTCATCTTTTTCTATATTCTAGTTCAGTTGGATTTGTAACTTGTGATATGTCTATAAGTCTGTGAGTTATAGTTTTGACTTCTGGTTGTCATTTGTTTTAGATTTGATTTTCATTTAATTTTTGAATTATACAGAATAGAGGATCATGGGTTGGGGAGGAGGGAGGGTGTTACGGGTAATTATGAGATTGTTTGTTCTTTTTATAAAAATATAAACTATTTTTGTACCTTAAGTCTGTGACCTACATTTGAAAATAAAAATTGTAAAATTGATTCCATCAATTGGTTTACAGAATAAAAAAAAAAAAACCAACAACAACAAAAAAACACCATCCGTCATGCTTAAGTTATGTTGCGGCGTAACGCCTCATAGCATCGAATGAATGTTCACCTTTTACTTTGGAGACCAAGATTACAACACGGTGAAAACCTTTCCATTTCGCAATCATATTAGCTCAAACAGTAATTTGCATCAGTTTTTACCGCAATTGCAGCAACTTTAACTTTTGACCCTTGTACAAACTGAAACTGAGCTTCATAACCATTTTTGCTGTTTTCTCCTTAACTCCAGAACATTCAGTTTATAGACGGTCCAAACTACACCTTGTTTGGACTCTGCATTTAGAAAGTCTTCAAAGTCCATCATATTTTCCACTTTTTAGGTTGAAGCCTTACTCCAAAATAGAGTAAATTAATTTCTTTTTCCTCTCAAAATTCTACTCCCAGCACCCCACAATAGGCACTGTGATTCACATCATCACAGAAATTCAACATTTTTTGCAAATTACATAAAAATAAACTAAGAAATTACACGTGCATAAGTATTCATAGCCTTTGCTTTACACTTCGTTGATGCGCCTTTGGCAGCAATTACAGCCTCAAGTCTTCTTGGATATGATGCCACAAGCTTGGTGCACTCATCTTTGGGCAGTTTTGCTCATTCCTCTTTGCAGCACCTCTCAAGCTCTACCAGGTTGGATGGGGAGTGTCAGTGCACAGCCATTTTCAGATCTCTCCAGAGATGTTCAATCAGATTCAGGTCTGGGCTCTGGCTGGGCCACTCAAGGACATTCAGAGTTGTCCTGAAGCCACCCCTTTGATATTTTGGCTGTGTGTTTAGGGTCATTGTCCTGCTAAAAAACAAACTGTTGCCCCAGTCTGAGGTCAAGAGTGCATAGAGCAGGTTTTCATCCAGGATGTCTCTGTACATTGCTGCATTCATCTTTCCCTCAATCCTGACTAGTCTCCCAGTTCCTGCTGCTGTAAAACCCCACAGCATGATGCTGCCGCCACCACCAGGCTTCACTGTAGGGATTAGAGCCCGACCGATATTGATTTTTTTGAGGCCGATGCCGATAATATTTGGATGAAAAAAATGCAGATAATCTTTAAATCGCTGGTTTGCCGATAGCTGATAAATCAGCCCATATTATTATTATTTTTATGAATAAAATGTTCTTTTTTGGACCCTTAACAAAAAAGGTATGAGCTAAAAGCTGAAGCTTTGTCCTCATATTGATTATATAACAGAAAAGAATTTTCAAGTTCAAAAAATGCAAAATGCAATTGGAGCAGTTAGGGGGCTATTCAAACAGGCCAACTAGTAAGATATCACTCCTGAAAACGATCTTTGCCATATCACATGAGATAAGTCTGCCCTCCAATTGGATTTTGGAAAACCATGTGACGGAGAACCAATTCCGATTGGACACTCACATTGCACACGTCATCACACATCTTCTGTGAGGATTACCAAGATGGGCGACGGTGGATCAAAAGTCCGGAGTTAACTTTTCAGCAAAAAAAAAAGTCAGTTTCTATCTCATATCATTAGAAAGTTATTTACCAATTAGTAAAGCTTGGTCCCAGCCGTCGTATACGACGGCGTTGGCCCCAGAGGGTTAATGGCGAACGGCAGTAATTCCCAGAACCCTACCGGACGACCAGTGAATCTGAATGTTTCAACCTCTTAGCAGTAAATGAAAGTTTTTCATGCTAGAAATAAGGTCTACACAA
Organism: Thalassophryne amazonica; assembly: GCF_902500255.1. Taxonomy (NCBI): domain Eukaryota; kingdom Metazoa; phylum Chordata; class Actinopteri; order Batrachoidiformes; family Batrachoididae; genus Thalassophryne; species Thalassophryne amazonica. The sequence continues at coordinate 45,273,693 of NC_047119.1, forward strand.
CGTGGGGTTAATAAAAAGCATGACCGACACAGTGAAACACATTTGACACATTACTACATAAACTGAGTTAATCAAACTGAGTTGAACTGAAACGGGAGAAATGTGGGGTGAATGTAATCGCAAAGTTATTACAAACAACATGCTTATAAACTTACTTGTATGCTTTTGTCAGCTGATCAGTGCAGTGTGACGGCGAACTACGGGGGCCGGTGATGAACGGGTGATTCTTTAACTACGTGCACTATTGGCCTTGTAAATGTAATTTCCACCACACCATTGCCTTACAATATAAAGCACCTTGGGGCAACTGTTTGTTGTGATTTGGCGCTATATACATGTGCTCTAATGTCACTGTTTATCTCCATAGAAACTACCCAAACAATCTTTCATACAAACTGTTTAGGGACATTACAGTGTTGTGGTGGAAATTATGGCAATAGTGTGGGACAACTACATTTTGTTTAAAAAAAAATCACAACAGTTGTATGACACTGAATACCCCAATTATGTTTGATTATTTTACTGATATTTATTCAGAGATATTTTAAAACATTAGAAAAAACGTTTCTTTACCATTCATTTTTATCATTGAAGATCAAAAGTCTGGGTGTGGGACAAGCACAAAACGGCAATATTTGCATATAATGATGCTGAAAAAAGGTGAAAAAGTCATAGACTACTAGAACAAATTTCTTAACACACTTTCATTGTAAAGATAACTATAAAAGTGTGAAATTTCCCCTTTTTTTCTGTTTTTCATACAATATGATCAAAGGACATAAGCGCCCGTAGTCTAAGAATCACCCGAACACGTTTAAGCAGGGGTGTAAGCATCTCTGAGTTGAATGAAGTCAGAGCTCCATCTACTGGACAAATGGTGCAAGGACATATTACATTGCAGACAAACATTTCGGTAACTGTTCTGTTTGAGAAATTATCGGCGTTTTATCGGCAAAATTCGGCTGATAGTGAGTACTTTGAAAAGGGCTTATATCGGGCCGATAATATTGGCCGGTCGATATATCGGTCGGGATCTAGTAGGATGAAGCCTGACGGTTTCCTCCAAACATGACACCTGACATTCACACCAAAGAGTTCAATCTTCGTCTCATCAGACAATTTTATTTCTCATGGTCTGAGAGTACTTCAGGTGTCTTTGGCAAACTCAGGTGGGCTGCCATGTCCCTTTTACTCCAGGAGTGGCTTCCGTCGGACACTTTACCATACAGGTCTGATTGTTGGGTTGCTGCAGAGATGGTTGTCCTTCTGGAGGGTTCTTCTCTCTCCACAGAAGAATGCCGGAGCTCTGATAGAGTGCCCATCGGGTTCTTAATCACCTCCCTGACTAAAGCCCTTCTCTCCAATCACTCAGTTTAGACAGGCAGGCAACACTATGAAGAGTCCTGGTGGATCCAGATGTCTTCCTTTTACGGATGATGGAGGCCACTGTATTCATTGGGACCTTCAAAGCAGCAGAAATTTTTCTGTACGCTTCCCCAGATTTGTGCCTTGAGACAATCCTGTCACATCTCTGCAGACAGTTCCTTTGACTTCATGTTTGGTTTGTGCTCCAACATACACTGTCAACTGTGGGACCTTATATGTAGACAGGTGTGTCTTTACAAATCATGTCCAATCAACTGAATTTACTCCAGGTGGGCTCCAACTAAGCTGTAAAAACATCTCAAGGATGATCAGTGGAAACAGGATGCACCTGAGCTCAGTCTTATGTGCTTATATACTTATGTGCATACATAAGTATGTACAAAAAAAAAAAAGATTTTTTTGTTGTTAATAAGTTTAAACACATTGTCATTATGGGGTACTGGGTGTAGAATTTTGAGGAAAAATGAATTCATCCATTTTTGGAATAAGGCTGTAACATAAAAAAATGGAAAAAATTGTAGTGCTGTGAATACTTTCTAGATGCAGCATGTTTTGTACTTTTTTCAATATGATAGAGCAGTCCTCAATTTTGACCCCTACATGGTTAAGATGCCAACCCGGGGATGGCCACCATACAACTGAGGCGTGATGATAATTGTTGTGGCAACCTTTTAAATGGTACAGATTAGGTTCATGATTAGCTAGTGTTCTTTAGTTTATTCGTGAACCATCTCCTGTGACTGACTCTGAGCCACAGGAGATCCATCTGAGTGACCAGTGGCGTTCGTTCTTCAGGGGCACGCTTCCACAGGAACTTCCTGGAGGTCCCAGGTCCCCCCGCAGATCCCGAACCCACTCCAGATGAAGAAATCATCACCATCCAGGAATCACACATCACACTTCAAATGGTTGAACCATTGTCCAGCCATCTGACTTGTTTTTTAAGAAGTCACATGTTGGATCACTATGTGTGTTGTGTTGCCACACTTGTTAAATTGCATCATTCTGTTTTCTGTGCAGTTTTTGAAATTGGACATGAAGCTTTGTGCACCTAATGTACAACATGACTTTATTAGACGAGAAACTTTAACCAGGACCAGTGCAGCCTACAGAACCTGAACTGAGGACGAGCTCCGGGTCTGACGTGCAAGTTTGCTGCTTACATCGAGACCTTCTGAGTAGTGGTCAGACAAACTGCACACACAGAGCTAGAGCTGAGGTTGCGTGCTCATCACTCAGACGGGTTTGGTGTCTCCTGCTCTTCCAGTTTTAGCTCCATCCTTTTATCTGCATCTCTTCCACACTTTTATTTACCTTAGTGAAACTTTTTACGTGTCTCAGGACTGTTCTGTTGGCGTGTTTGGGCGTGGTTGGGGTAAAGTGTGTGCGTGTGTGTGCATGCGCGCTTTAAGGTTGAAGGTAATTCTTTATTTAGACTCATCTGACACCGCTTACAGACTGTACAGCGCTCACAGCATGTCAGTCCAAACGGTTAAGCTCCCATTTAATTGGCGGTGATACTAAAGTCTTAATGCTGAGTTCAGCAGCCTCACTCGGGTCTCTCTCACACACACAAGTTCAAACTGACATCTGGAATGTTGGAAATCCTGTGCAGATCTGAGTCTTTGAATGGGTCAGAAAACGCGTCCCAGTCGGACGGCCGTGTGTGAAATAGTTCCTACTAAAGCCTGTCGTCTCGTCTTACTGAAACTGAGCTGTCGGATCTCTGCCTGACCTTTGACTTGAAGCGTCTGTAATGATATGTGTGTGTGTATTTCTCTTCATATCCTCACACTGCAGTGAATGTGCCAGTTGTGTAAGTGAACAGACACACAGAAGACAAATGTGGACTATATTTATCGGAAAAGCTCCAAAAAAAAGAAGTCACCTTATAGAATGACAAAATGCAGCTTGTGCCCCCCCCCAATTGAAAGGGGTTTCAGCTGTCGAGGAATCAGACTCCTGCAGGAGTTCAGGCTGTTCTTTTACTTATTTTTTTTCTCAGCCACTTCAAATCTTTTGTTGTTCAGGAAATAATGATCTGCATAATAAGCTTTTTTGGGGAGGGGTGGGGGGGTGGCACACCTTTAAAAACAAACATTTCTCTTCATACTTCACGGGTGAAGTACGGTCACATCAACCACTGTAACGTCACCAGTCATCAAACAAAATGTGAAACTCTTAAAGAGTTGGAGTTTAATCGAATAAACAATCTAATCCAGATCTCAAAACCAAGTTTTTAAAAAGTCAAATAATCAATGAATTTGGATTTCAAGAGGTGCGGCTTTTTGTAGATGTCTGAGTTTGTAATCTTTGTAGTTGGGTTAAAAGTCATTTAAAAGGTTAAGTGGGAACACTGCCCCCTGCTGGTCTGATAGTAAAACAAAATGACTCAGTTTAACAATTTATTTTCTGTTTAAGAACATCAAACTAATTAATTACAAACAAAATAAACCATGAAATGGCTTTGTAAACAAAGCGTGTAAATCAAAGACTTTGAACTGGTTTCTCTTTAGTCCAAGTGACAAAATATCTGAATAAAAATAATTAAGGACACAACTACATTCTCAAGTAAGTCCCTCTGGGTTTGGATCAGGTGCAGGCACTTGACAAAAACAGGAAAAGTGGAGTGTTGACAGACAGAGAGAAACATACGTGTCCTGTTAGAAATGACATTCTTTGTTTTCCTTCTTGATGAGTGCAAGAACATGTAAAAGTCACATTAGAGGTGAGCCCCGCTAACTCGTGCACGAGCAAGTCGCAGTTTGGCTTTATTCACGGTCAAGTTGTGGACCCCAAAAATTTAGACTACCTATAAAAGTCCATTTTGATTTGACCCTTTTGGGAGGGCAGACGAGTCAAAGCTTTTGGATGTGACTCTTTAGATCCTTACTGCTGGTTCAGATTGGGTCAGAATTTATACACGCACCCGCCTCACGTAGATCCCGAACCCACTCCAGATGAAGAAATCATCACCATCCAGGAACGAATGGCACTTCAAATTTTTTTTTTTTGTCAACTTCAGATAACTCTGTTTCAGATAACTCGCGGTGCGATTTTGTGGACCCCAACTAGCGCAAGTTAACGAGCCTCACCTGTATTCATGAAGGAAAGGCTGATGTTCAGACTCCACGCTGCTGTTTGAAAAACTCAACATCAAACATCTTTCAGCCATAAACGTCAGTCAGTCAACATTTAGGAACTTTTTTGTTTTACGTTCCCCCATTTTTAAATGTTGGGGAGTGTCAGAATAAAGGACTGCATACATATAGGCCCGTTATTAGATAAAAGAGAGAATCATCACTTTTACAGCCAGTGTCGTGGGAGGATGTGTTTCAAGTCTCTGTGCTTCAGTTGAGATTTTTTTTTCTTTCTAAAATGAAATCCGTTGTTCGGGGTGTTTTGGTGGCTCACCTCACTTATGCACAGCAGTGACTATTTATGCAGTCCTTTTTTTGTTTTGTCACATTAATAAACATCTAAAAGTCTAGGGCTGAATACTTATTACCCCCCCCAATCTTGAAACTAAGTGTAATGAACTTTCATAAGACTGTCAAATGTTTACATTGTGTGTGTTTTTTATTTATTTATTTTAAATTGTTGAAAATTAACATCTGCAGACTGAGACATTTTTCCTACTGGCAGTGTGCACGTGAGTGTATTTGTCCGGATCAAGTAACGGTTGCACCCCCCCGCAGAGCTTCACCTTCTGTCTAGGGGTTCTGTTGGATCTCGGGCTCCTCGGTAATGGTTCTGAAGACCTGCGGCTGACTCTGAGCCACAGGAGAGTCCGTATGAGTGAACAGCGGCGTTCGGTTCTTCAGGGGCCGCTTCCGCAGGAAGTTCCTGGAGGTCACCAGGTCACCGTAGCCCTGGCTGTGAGAGAAGGCGTAGCCCGAACGCCGGGTGCTGATGCGCCTGACGGTGGGGCGGCGTGGCACCGCGGCAGGCAAAGCCTCCATCCGCATTTTATAACGCACCTAGAAAAAAGAGAGACGTGTTCTGATTTAACGACGTGTCAATCATTAAACAATGTAGAGATTTTTTTTTCTGCCTCTGTGCCGAATAAAAACCTGTACGGCCAGTTTAATAGGCACCTCACACAAAAATGATTGTCATCTTTCTGACAATCTGCAGGAACAATAAATTAAAATTTAATCTCAATTTTCTTTTATATTGTTTATTATAAAGTTTGCACAAGAACTAAAAGCAAATAAATCATCACTTTTCCAGCCAGCTCTGTAAGATTCATCTTAAAATAATTACGACCGCCAAAGACATAATAAAATCATCTGCGTTTATTTATATGTCCGTCTGTCTGTTAGCAAAAAAAAAACTACTGCATGAATTTTGACACAATTTTCACCACAGATAGATATTAGGCCATGGAAGACTCCATTAAATTCGGAGGAGATTCGGATCAGGATCCGGATTCTGGATCAAGTTTCACTTTATATAGGCTCTGAAGGATTACATCAAAACTGCTTCACAGATTCTCACCACCTTTGTACCACAGATAGATATTCGGGCATGGAAGACTCCACTGGATTTTGGAGGTGATCTGGATCCAACTTGGCACACATCAGAAATCTGTGGTTGCTCTTGTTACGTATAATTTGGGTGTGATTTCAGCTCCTCCTTTATTGTTGGTGGTTCACGTGATGTTTTTAATTTGGTGTCTTTAACATTGTTTTTATTTTTCTATTGAGATGTTTTCAAGTTTTCTGACTGAAAGTACTCTATAAATAGATTTTGTTGTTATAAATGTATAAAGTTGTCACAAACCGAGCGTGTCTAAAGCAGATCGGTGACGGGTGTGATCCAATACGCCCCTGTTTGCTGAGAACAGTTTGAAGGTTGTCCTCAGTCAAAACCCAAATCAGTTCTGCTGCTCCAGCGCTCTCTAACTAGACCAGAGCTGAACCTCCCTGCAGCAGACTGGCTGGTTTCACGGTGCGTGTGGCGTGCTGTCTCACCTTGTCGTTGACGGTGGGGCGGAGCAGAATTAAAACGAAGCGACAAGCCACCACAGGCAGGAGACAGAGGATGGACGTCAGGATAATAGTCAGCCACAGGTTCGGCTGGTTCAGAGAGTTTCTTGCAGTACCTGGTGAATTAATTTATATTTTAAAAATAAAAGTGATATTTCATGAAAATCACTTCTTTTTTAGTTTTGTTTTTGGCAAAAAATAAGCCCTTTTTATTTTTTTCAAAAACTATATGGATTTGATTCATATGTTTTTACGTCAGCCAAGCTTGAACCTTCGTGCGCATGCGTGAGTTTTTACACGCCTGTCGGTTGCGTCATTCGCCTGTGAGCAGGCTTTGAGTGAGCACTGGTCCACCCCTTCTCATCGTTGTTTCATTGCGAGGAAATGGCAGAATGATTTGGGCTTTGTTTCCATCAGAATTTTTTCAGAAACTGTTAGAGACAGGCAGCTGGAAATCATTTGAAAAATTTATCTGGCTTTCTGTGAAACTTTTACGGGCTTCACAGAGAATAAGGAGTGTTACTACAGCTTTAGGACAAGTTGGGACATGCCTATCTCGGCTTTCAATGCTTACCAGCCCAGTGAGTATAAGAGAAATTGTGGAGAGCTGGGCATGTCCCAACTTGTCCCCTGGCACTCCGAAACGGAGGTGTTCCTTTGTCTCGCTCGATCAGCGAATCGGTTGTGACGCGCGAAGCCTCCGCGCGGCTTTCCATGACAAAATCTCTTGTTAAAAGTGAAGTCTGCCGGAAAATGGCTGATGTCCAGCTCTTGTGATAACCAGAGAAATTGCACACGACAGTCCCGGCTCCACACAGCCATCCGTTTAGAAATGATGTGGTGGTTTCTGCCTCTCGATGGCGGCTCGGAGCACGGCGCGCCGTGCGCCATTGTGGGGCGTCCTTAAAGCTGTAGCAACACTCCTTATTCTCTGTGAAGCCCGTAAAATTTTCACCGAAAGCCAGATAAATTTTTCGAATGGTTTCCAGCTGCTTGTCTCTAACAGTTTCTGAAAAAATTCTGATGGAAAAAAAAGCCCAAATCATTCCGCCATTTCCTCGCAATGAAACGACGAGAAGGGTGGACCACTCCTCCCACAAGGCGTGCTCACAGGCGAATGACGCAACCGACAGGCGTGAAAAAACTCATGCATGTGCACGAAGGTTCAAGCTTGGCTGACGTAAAAACATATGAATCAAATCCATATAGTTTTTGAAAAAAATAAAAAGGTACGATACTTTTCTCACAGACCTCGTACATACATATATATATACGAGGTCTATTAGAAAAGTATCCGACCTTATTATTTTTTTCAAAAACCATATGGATTTGAATCACGTGTGATTACATCTGACATGCCTTAACCCTCGTGGGCATGTGAGAGTTTTTTCACACCTGTCGGTTACGTCATTCGCCTGTGGGCAGTCTTTGAGTGAGGAGTCGCCCACCTTCTCGTCGATTTTTTCATTGTTTAGGAATGGCTCAGAGACTGCTGCTTTGTTTGATCAAAATTTTTTCAAAACTGTAAGGCACAACTGAGTGGACACCATTCGATAAATTCAGCTGGTTTTCGGTAAAAATTTTAACGGCTGATGAGAGATTTTGGTCTGGTACTGTCGCCGTAAGGATGGCCCACGGCGCCTGACGGCGATCTGCACTTCGAGGTGGCAGCGTCTCGCCATTTCAAGTTGAAAACTTCCACATTTCAGGCTCTGTTGACCCAGTAAGTCGTCAGAGAACAGAGAACTTTCAGAAGTCGGCATGAGGAGTTTATTCGGACATTCCACTGTTAACGGACATTTTGTAATGAAAGAACATGTGGGCAAAGTCGCATGTTGGGCCGGACCCGACCGCGGGGGGTCGCGACAGGAAAAACACCTCCGTTGGAAACCTTAACGGGCAAGTTGGAACATGCCCAAGCTGTTAAACAATTTCTCAGTTACTCACTTGTTGAAAGCCATCAAAAGCCGCCTGAATTTTACAAATGGTTTTCAACACGGAGGTGTTTTTCCTGTCGCGGCGCACACGTCTTTCATTAAAAAATGTCCTTAAACAGTGGAATGTCCGCATAAAGTCCTCATGCCGGCCTCTTCTGAATCTTCTCTGTTCTCTCATGACGTCCTGGGTGAATTAAGCCTTAAATTAGGATGTTTTCAGCTCGAAACAGGCCGACGACGGCGCCTGGAAGCGCTGCATGACGTCCCGCTCCGTGGGAAGTCCTTACAGCGACAGAAACACCGCATAATCTCTCATCAGCCGTTAAACTTTTCACCGAAAACCAGCTAAATTTCTCGAATAGTGTCCACTCGGATATTCCTCACAGGTCCAGAAAATTTTTTTTGATAAAGCAACGCGCGCCGTCTCAAGCAGCGTGTGAAACAAAGGAATTCAGACGAGAGGGCGAGACCACATCTCACTCAAGGCCTGCCCACAGGGAAATGACGTCACCGACACGCGTGAAAAAACTCACGCATGCGCACGAGGGTTCAAGCATGATTGGTGTAATCGCACGTCATTGAAATCCATATAGTTAAAAAAAAAAAAAAGGGTCGGTTTATTATCTAATAGACCTCGTATATATATATATATATATACATACATATGTGTGTGTGTGTGTGTGTGTGAGAGAGACACTTGAGGCCACTTGGAAACATTTTATATGTATAGATTCCATTTTTGTAATTTTTTTTCCAAAATGTTATCAAAGATATACAGCTTCTTTGTTGTTTTATAATTTGCAACAGAACTGTTATACTGCACAAAATACATTTTTGAGTTCTACCCAAGTGTGACCAGGATTGTGTTGTTTCCATAGAGGGTGCAGCACTTGTAGGTGCAGTGACAACTGAGGTCCAGTGATGAAGGTTTTCCAGAAATTCACAGAAATCCGGGCTTTTACTTACTTTGTGTTTTGCTGGTGAGATTTTTTTTTAAACGGAGAATATGTCTACCTTTATATACATTTCTCAGCCAAATGGAAAGTCAGAAGTCCTTAATGCATAAAGAATGCATAAAGGTGTGGCGCGCGCGTGGTTCTATGTGTGACGAAAGACGCCTGAACACGCCTCTCTATGAAGGCCAAACCACCTAATGGGTGAAGCTACTGACAGCTGCTAAAAGGGCTAATGCTGTTATCATACAACATTAAATCCGATGAGAGTTTCACTCATAGTGCAGCAGATAACTGACACAATCATGCAAATGGTGATACAAGCACCAAAGTTGGCACAAATACTCCTGAGACATTACTCTTTGAAAAAAAAAAAACGACTGGCTACTTGAGTTTTCAATAGGCGGCCAGGTAGGGGTCAATTGAAGAATTACACAGGGGTCAAAATTAAAAATGCTCAAATCATTTTGAAAACTAAACCACATTATTTGTCTGATAGTAAAGATTCCAAAAATGTATAGTTTGGACTATCTAGTATCTATGACTGAATGATCAGGAGTTATGGGGTAAAAACAGAAAACAAAAATTTTGACAAAGGTCATTTTCAGTTTGTACAGGGATCAAAAGTTAAAGTTCCTTCAATTTTGGTAAAAAGCGATGCAAATTATTGGCTGAGCTAATAGGATTAATAAATGGAATAGTTTTGATTGTGTTGAATGTTTGGTCTCCAAAGTAAAGGTCAAACAAGGTCAACGTCCATTGGATTCTATGACATGTGACATATGTTACCCCGTCACATGATAACTAAGCATGATACATGGTCCAAACTATTCCTTTTTAAAACCCTGTTAACTCAACTAATAATATGCATCATTTTTTACCAGACTTGGAGCAACTTTAACTTTTGACCCCTGTAGAAACTGACACTGACCTTTGTCACCATTTTTTCTGTTTTTACCCCATAACTCCTGATCATTCAGTCATAGATATTCCAAACTATACCTTTTTGGAATCTTTATGATCAGACACATAATGTGGTGTAGTTTTCAAAATGATTTGAGCATCTTTAATTTTGACCCCTGCGTAATTCTTCAACTGACCTCTACCTGGGCGTCTATTGAAAATTCAAGTGGCCATTCGGTTTTTTCAAAAGAGTAATGTCTAAGGAGTATTTGTGCCAACTCTAGTGCTTGTATCACCATTTGCATGATTTTGCTTGAAATATTCTCTTAGCTGCTGCACTATCATCGTGTCAACTGCAACAGAGGTGTCTAATCCTTTAGGACATTTGCGCTCTACGAGCACGGTGCTCTAGTTTGGAGTATTTTATGACAAACACCTGGAATAACCTGGTTTGTTGTGCGTTGAAACCAAGATTCAAGGGTTAATGTCATGTGCCGCCACATGTCCACACAGCAGCCAATGAGAGACGCCGTTACAGATTTTACCATGAACTGCGTGCCATGCTGAAACTACTAAACAAATCGAAACATTGTTCTGCTGTGGGAGATAATTTCATCAGAAAATGGGGCTGGGTTGAGCAAAAGGACAAGAATGGCGACCCGACTTTTAAATCATTGTTTATACAAAAAAAGCGAAGACTCCGGGAAGTCTTTGATCTTGTTTCAAAATATGTCTGGGAAGAATTTACTTCAAATTGTCTCCATGCAAACTCTAGCCTGCTAAATCTGCATTTTATGGTTCTTCTGGATGTAGACTTTCTGATGTTTTGGGGTGAAAAAAAAATCAGAAACATAATGGCAGATTTCACAATTGTGAAAAGCGGGCACAGCCTGTCTTGTGATGACGGTGTGAAGAACAGGTTTAGATGGCAGTGGTTAGAGGAAAAAGACAAGAATGGTGATTTTTTTTTTTTTTTTTTTTTTGTCTTCCTATGTCAGGAAAACAAACCAGGGAGGTAAGAAGATATATTTTTTTTTTTTTATTTGATTATCACTTGCATTATGCATAAGACAACAAATGTTGGCAATAATGTACTTTTTACAATATTTGTTACATTAGGGTCTAGCCAGATAAGCAATGATTTTCCTGGAGCCCTCACCTCTATTTTTAAATGAAAAGGTGAATAAATGAATTTGGTACCTTTTAATATAAGCAATATTTGGATTTTAAAAAAGAAATGGGCAAAAGCCAAGGAAAAGAAAGATGAACGCAGACTGGAACAGGGATTGTCCCAGAAAAAACAACTGAAAACACAGACATCTAGGTGGCCAAGAATTTGAAAAGAAAGATTATCAACAGCTCCAAAGCTCCTGACAAAACAAGGAAAACTCAGAAGTAAGTGAAGGTTTAACAAGCTGATGCATTAATGTGCCAAAAATACTTCCATTTGATTTGATACTGAGAATTATTATTTTTGAGTTCTTTGAATTGTCATTTCCTTTACTGTGTACTTTTCTGAGCCACAATGTATGTTTTTGGGATTAAAGAGAGGCAGCACAATACCAGTTGTGTGAAAAGATGGGTGGAAAAATTTACCTGACCCAACAAAAAAGTTTTCTTTTTTTGTTTTTTTTTTGGGTGGGTAAATGGACTTGAAAATGCATCAGAATGCATCTGAGATTTTACATTTTTCTGAGAGAGAACCCTCAGACTCCCCGCCAGGAGTGTTGGCACTTCCAAAAAATTTTCAGGATTTTTTTTTTCTCATTTTTTCCCATGGCCCACTTTCATCACTGGAGGTCACAGTGAGTAAAAATATGATGGAAAAGCACAAAAAAAAAAAAAAGCCCCAAACCTTTTGGGGTTCAGAGTGTTAAAAAGTGGACCATAGAAATAAATTCCAGAGTGGCATTAATACAGTTGTATGTAAAATTTTGGGCACCCCTGATGATTTCCATGATTTTCCTTTATAAATCATTGGTTGTTTGTGTTGTGAAAGTGTAGTGACACGGACCACAACAGGGGGCGCAAATGAACGGTCAATAGAGGAGCCAAAAAATAACAATTTAATGTTGTGAAGCTGCACAACGAATACACAGACAATCTCAGAATATGATTACAGTCAATCCACAAAGGTGACGTGTGGGCAGGCTCGAGGATAGAAGACGTCTGTCCTGAGAAGAGCCGGAACCACACGATTTCCCCCGCCACCGAACCTGGTGAATACTGGAGCCGCCAAGTCCCGAATTCCCAGGTGATCACCGTCCCCGACTGTCGGATCTGGTACTGCTGGCGAAGAACAAAGACAGTCAAGTGTGGGTGTGTGTACACCCAGTAACAATAACGGTGGGAATGCCACCTCCACCTCTCACTCAATATGCTGATGAATTTACAGTGATCCCTCAGAGGAAAAGAGTGCCGTCCTGCACTCACTCAGCCTCCACAGGAAGAGGGACCGGTACTCCTGCAAACACTCACAATATACAGCTTATAAGTAAACACAAATGGCTGAGGATATTACCTCCATTGAAGTACGATATCTCGGCGATGAGGTGGAGATGACGTCTGGGTTTTATGGAGTGGGATGATGAAGAATGAGTGACAGCTGTCAGGACATAATGAGTAACAGCTGTCACTCCCGGCTGTGTCCGTGGCGGCAGCGCCCTCTCCTGCCTGAAGCCCGCACTTCAGGCAGGGCGCCCTCTGGTGGTGGGCCAGCAGTACCTCCTCTTCTGGCGGCCCACACAACAGTTTGGATCAGCAATTTCAGTTAAATATATCATATAGCAGACAAACAGTGATATTTGAAAAGTAAAATGAAGTTTATAGGATTTACAGAAAGTGCGAAATAATTATTTAAACAAAATTAGGCAGGTGCATAAATTTGGGCACCCCAATAGAAAAAATACATCAATATTTAGTAGATCCTCCTTTTGCAGAAATAACAGCCTCAAAATGCTTCCTATAGCTTCCAGTGAGAGTCTGGATTCTGGTTGAAGGTATTTTGGACCATTCTTCTTTACAAAACATCTCAGGTTTGTTGGTTTCCGAGCATGGACAGCCCGTTGAATATCACACCACAGATTTTCAATAATATTCAGGTCTGGGGACTGAGATGGCCATTCCAGAATGTTGTACTTGTTACTCTGCATGAATGCCTTAGTAGATTTTGAGCAGTGTTTAGGGTCATTGTCTTGTTGAAAGATCCAGCCCCGGCGCAACTTCAGCTTTGTCACTGATTCTTGAACATTGTTCTCAAGAATCTGCTGATATCAACTGGAATCCATGTGACCCTCAACTTTAACAAGATTCCCAGTACCTGCACTGGCCACACAGCCACACAGCATGATGGAACCACCTCCAAATTTTACTGTAGGTAGAATGCTGTGTTCTTTTTCCGCCATGCATTCCGCCCCTTGTTATGTCCAAATAACTCAATTTTAGTTTCATCAGTCCACAGCAATGAAGCTGGCTTGTCCAATTGTGCTTTAGCATACCTCAAACGATTCTGTTCGTGGCGTGTACGCAGAAAAGGCTTCCTCTGCATTACAGCGTCATACAGCATCTCCTTGTGCAAAGTGCGTTGTATAAGTTGAACAATCCAGAGAGACTATCTGCAGCAAGATCACACTGTAGGTCTTTGGAGCAGGTCTGTGGGCTGACTATGACTGTTCTCATCATCCTTCGCTTCAGCTCATCTGAGATATTTCTTGGCCTGTCACTCCAGGACTTAACTAGTACTGGGCCTGCGATCTTCCTTTTCCTCACTATGTTCCTCACAGTGGAAACTGACAGATGAAATCTCTGAGATAGCTTTTTGTATCCTTCCCCTAAACCATGATGTTGAACAATCTTTGTTTTCAGGTCATTTGAGAGTTGTTTAGAGGCTCCCATGTTGCCACTCATTAGAAGAGATGCAAAGAAGGGAAACGTTAGTAAATGGCCACCTTAAATACCCTTTCTCATGACTGGATTCACCTGTGTAAGGTCGTCACGGGTCAATGAGCTTACCAAACCAATTTTGTGTTACAATAATTAGTGCTAAATGTATTCAAATCAAAATGACAAGGGTGCCCAAATTTATGCACCTGCCCAATTTTGTTTAAATAATTATTGCACACTTTCTGTAAATACTAGAAACTTAATTTAACTTCTCAAATATCAGTGTGTTTGTCTGCTATATGACATATTTAACTGAAATTTCTGATCCAGACAACCAATGATTTATAAAAAAAAATCATAAAAATTATAGTCAAGCAGTGGTCGGGCCTTAGCCCATGGGGCCCGGCCGGGCTCAGCCCGAAAGAGCGACGTGGGCCCGCCCTCCTGTGGGTTCACCACCTGCACAGGGGGCCATGGGGGTCAGGTGCAGAGAGGATTGGGTGGCGGTCGAGGGCGGGTGGCCCGGCGGCCCGGTCCATGCTCACAGCCCCTGACTGTTGGGACGTGGACCTGGACGCCTCGCTGGAGAGGTGTTCTGGGCACGTCCCATTGGGAGGAGGCCCTGGGGAAGACCCAGGACACGCTGGACAGACTATATCTCTCGGGTGGCTTGGGAACGCCTTGGGGTTCCCCCGGAGGAGCTGGGGGAGGTGTGTGTGGATCGGGAGGTCTGGGCGGCTTTGCTTGAGCTGCTGCCCCCGCGACCCGTCTCCGGATAAAGCAGAAGAAAATGGATGGATGGATGAAAATGATCAGGGGTGCCCAAACGTTTGCATACAACTGTATGTAGAAGGTGCACGGGCTTCTTTAGCTAGCAGTGATGGGGGCCACGCCCAGCTTTTAACAAATCCTAAAACATTAAGATATGACCGGGAGGCTTGATGTCACAGAACCGTTTCGCACACCGCATACTCACCGATGAAGGGGAACGCTTGGGTGAAGATCAGGAACATGCCGTTGCTGTAAATGGTGAAGGTGATGGCGAAGTAGGCAGCCAGACTGCCCCAAATAAAAAACTGGTTCACGGCTGTCCAGTAATGAGTGTCCAGGCAGAGCTGCGAGTGACACACAAACACTTCACACTGACATCACGCAGCACTGCACGAGGTCATGTGAGTTCTACTTCATACGTACAAGCAGAGGACTCGGTGTGCAAAGACACAGCACCGGCTACTCGAAATACACACTAACGTATCGTTAACCTCAACGCAAACACAAGTTAAATGAATCTACAGATTGACATGATTTACAATAAGAGAGGAAATCAATTTAATGAAAAAAAACAACAAAATATAAATAAATTGGTGTTTTTGCTCAATCCTGCCTTTGTGAAATAGATTTAATGAATACACAGTAAAAATGACATACAACCACCAATTTGGGACATTGTGTGAAATGTAAATAAAAGCAGAATATAACGATTTGCAAATCCTCTTATATGAACCAATATTCAATTGAACACACCACAAAGACAAGATATTTAATGTTCAAACTAATAGACTTTTTTGTTTTTGTGCAAATATTTGCTCATTTTGAAATGGATGCCTGCAACGCATTTCAAAAAAGCTGGGACGGGGCAACAAAAACTGGGAAAGTTGATGAATGCTCAAAGGACACCTGTTTGGAACATTCCACAGGTGAACAGGTTAATTGGAAACAGGTGAGTGTCATGACTGGGTATAAAAGGAGCATCCCCAAAAGGCTCAGTTCACAAGCACAGATGGGGCGAGGATCACCAATTTCTGAACAAATGCGTGAAAAAAATAGTCCAACAGGTTAAGAACAATGTTTCTCAACGTTCAATTGCAAGGAATTTAGGGATTTCATCATCCACAGTCCATAATATAATCAGAAGATTCAGAGAATCTGGAGAACTTTCTACACATAAGAGGCAAGGCTGAAAACCAACATTGAACGCCCGTGACCTTTGATCCCTCAGGCGGCACTGCATTAAAAACTGACATCATTGTGTCACTACATCTAGAAGTGCAAGTTAAAACTCTTTCATGCAAAGCAAAAGCCATACAACAACAACATCCAGAAACGCCGCCGCCTTCTCTGGGCCCAAGCTCATTTGAAATGGACAGACACAAATTGGAAAAGTGTGTTATGGTCTGATGAGTCCACATTTCAAATTGTTTTTGGAAATCATGGATGTCGTGTCCTTTGGACAAAAGAGGAATAAGACCATCCAGACTGTTACCAGTGCAAAGTTCAAAAGCCAGCATTTGTGATGGTATGGGGGTGTGTTAGTGCCCATGGCATGGGCAACTTACACATCTGTGATGGCACCATCAATGCTGAAAGGTACATTCAGGTTTTGGAGCAACACATGCTCCAATCCAAGCAATGTCTTTTTCACGGACGTCCCTGCTTATTTCAGCAAGACAATGCCAAGCCACATTCTGCACGTGTTACAACAGCGTGGCTTTGTAGTAAACGAGTGCAGGTACTAGACTGGCCTGCCTGCAGTCCAGACCTGTCGCCCATTGAAAATGTGTGGCACATTATGAAGTGCAAAATACGACAATGGAGATCCCGGACTGTTGAACTGAAGTCGAACATCAAGCAAGAATGGGAAAGAATTCCACCTACAAAGCTTCAACAATTAGTGTCCTCAGTTCTCAAACGCTTATTGAGTGTTGTTTGAAGGAAAGGTGATGTAACACAGTGGTAAACATACCACTGTCCCAGCTTTTTTGAAATGTGCTGCAGGCATCACATTTCAAAAAAGCTTCAAAATGAGCAAATATTTGCACAAAAACAATTAAGTTTATCAGTTTGAACATTAAATATCTTGTCTTTGTGGTGTATTCAAATTAATATAGGTTGAAGAGGATTTGCAAATCATTGTATTCTGTTTTTATTTACATTTTACACAATGTCCCAACTTCAATGGGGTAAATCCAGTAACTCTGTCTCCTTATCTTAAATGTGTTGTAAATCTGTATTTTATAATCTCTGGTTTTCAGATTATCGCCTGCCTGTTGCTCTTTGTCGCAACTGTAAACTGTGCTTGTCAGGAGAAACAGGGCAGCGCAGTCTCGTGTGAACCCTGCGCGATACTGCGGGATTTGACCACTTATGGGAACAGCCGCTCCTATTGTACAATACATACACAGCATAACTTCACATGGAAAAATAGGGTCCTGTTTTGTTTTTGGCTGCAATCACCAAAGCAATTGTGAAAAGTGTTTTTTTTTTTCCCGGTTCCCAGTGGAAAAGGGAAGACGAAGCAAATGGTAGACACTGTTTCGGTAAGTGTTAGCCTAGCTAACCAGAGTAGCTACGCTCTATCGCCTGCAAAACCGTCTCAACATGTTTGTGCTCCAGGTGACAAACAAACCGCAACACATGTCCACTTTCCCACCGCATCATCATTTTTCTTTGTATTTCCACTTTGTTTGCGTGTAATTTACCCCAAAGTCAGAGAAAATGCCGCGTTTTTGTCCCTAGAAGCAAAAAAATTATGTCATATGCGTCATATTTTGCCCCTTTGGCGCCCACCCTCAAACGAGAATGCGCTACCCAATTCTGTCCTTCCATACACCCTTCTGGCAAACTTGTATCTTAAAACTCAAAAACTGTAAAACTCTCACAATCAGAATTTTTATACATGAATATTGGGAGGTGAAAGCTCTGTGTGCCAAAAAAAAAGTACATTTCTGACATTTATACATGCCTTTTTTTGTTTAACTATTTGGGTTTCAAGTAGGAAATAGACCAAAAGCCCTGAAATGTTCACATCACCCACTAGATGGTGACAAAAGATGCTCAAATTTACGGCAAAGTCTCAACTGTTTATTCAGTTGAGAAGTTAACTTATGGTGAAAATAAGATGGACTGACAGCCAAAAATCAACTTACAGTTGTGTCCCGGCCCTTATGGACAATTTTTGTGTATTAAATATGTGCAATTAAAATAATTAAAGTGAGTCAAGCTGTTTTTGTGACTTGTTCACTCACCTGAATACTGACGACCGCCAGGAGACACGTCTGCGCCAGCAGAGCAAAGGACTGGTAGTCAGCAATGTCTTTGCCGTCGTCACGCACGGTGTCGTGCACGGTGGCCCAGGGAATGAAGAAGAGGATGAGGGAGCTGTAGCAGCTGTGCATTATACACAGCACGAAGGCCTTCTTGTTGAAGTAGCGGTTGAGCTGGCCGGGCCTATAGAGCTGAGGATGGCGAATGCTCCAGCGGTCATTCACATCCTGCAGAAACACACAACAAGCAGAGGATGCTGGGAAATTATCCCAATTTATGAATACTTTTGTGATTTTTATCAAACTTGAGTGCAGGGAAGACTACTAATAAGACAACATGCAAGTTTGCTTGAGTGCAAATATGAAGTGAGCAGAATTTAGTATCAGAATTTCGGTGCATTATTGACTGCACTCAGGTTTAAAATCTCATGCTGGCCACCTAGTGGTAGACAGCAACCTTACTGTCATGTAATCTTAGGTTTAAAATGATCAACCAAAATGTACAAACTCGAATCAACAAATATGACCTATCACAGCACATTATGGTTAGAACACAATCCTCTGCTGGTGATAAAACCTGCATGTGTTTTATTTGTTTGTCATGAACTCAGCATATCTTGATTTAAAAACTGGAGGCCGTACGTACACGACAGGTTATCTGCCACTGATTTGGAACACAATGCCAGTAAATAAATGTTTTTTTTAATGTGACTGCGACGCTACGCACGCTCTGATTGGCTGATTTCCGGTCTGATATTTTCCCATATCAGACCAGTTACCATGACAATCGGTCTGGAATGCGCATTACATTTGCTAAGATGAGATGAGAAGGTGAGGATGAAGTCTGAAGCCAGGTGGCAGCCCACGGAGCTGACGAGGTGTGCGATCTTTGGAGGTGAGGACTGAGTTTTGAGTGTAGAAAAAACAAAACAAACAAAAAGAGTTTCTCGTGAAGGCGGAAGTGTAGAACCTGGGTTGATATACTGCAGGTGATGATGAGTGACAGCTGTGATGATCAGCTCAGAGGCAGGACCCAGCAGGAACCAAGGTGACACAACATTTCACAACATTATTGGTTTATTTGCTGCCCTGACCTACCGGAGAATTGGCAAGAAGGCTGCTACCATAACCACGACCCCTCACCTGTCTGTCATGATTAATGAGGTGAGCAAGGTGATACAGTCTTAGACTGCGTTAACCCTTGAACTCAGATGTAAGTTGGATAACATCTTGAAGTAAATGTACGTCTTGCAAAGGAAGATGTCGGAGACCAGAGAATACTCATAAAATGGATTTGGTTGGTCAGAGGAGCTGCAAATGTGTTTCTCTGCTCAACCCTAACCATGGCAGGCTTATCAGCCTCTGAAGGTCAAACGCCCCACTGTTTTCATCCAGAAGAATTTCTACGGCTTTGGTAACCATTCGGCTGCCCTCTTATCTTCTGCCATTCCCTACAGACTGATGCTGTCAAGGCAACTCCAGACATTATGCACACACTGGCAGAAAATGAAACAAACTCATCTGACTGATACAAACTCATCTCAACTGCACACATGACGCACGTCCCAAAGGCCCTGTCGCTTCCCCCGAGCTCACTGCAGCACAGGATACTGCTGTGGCCCCCACACTCACAATGCCTCAATTCGGATGACGGACTGTCTTGAAGTTTAGCGTACATAAACAATCAAATGTATATGTATGGTTGTTTTAATTCTGATGTGTGCCATTATTAAGTTCAACTTGTAATAACTGTGGATTAATTGTATTTTTGTCTGAGGTGATTGGGTGTGAAGAAATTTTGTTTCACTTGTTGTAATGACAATAAATTATCTATCTATCTATCTATCTATCTATCTATAGATATATATTTATCTATAGATATATATCTAGATCTAGATATAGATATATATCTAGATATAGATCTAGATATAGATCTAGATATAGATCTAGATATAGATATAGATATAGATCTAGATATATAGATATATAGATATATATAGATATATAGATATAGATATATATATAGATATATAGATATAGATATAGATATATAGATATATATAGATATATATATAGCAGCTGGCTAGGGTGCACTTTAATTACAATCCAAACGGGCCAGCGCGTGCTGCGTGCGAGCTAAGCTGTGCGTTTTTTCAATTAAAATGTGCCTGCTGTGTACGACATGCCAGAGCATTGCATCGCCTTTTTTCTCATCATTCATTTGAGTCTCATGAATGTCACAAATTAATGAAGACAACATACACACGATGCAATGCAACTTACTACACCTTAACTAAAGTGACATGAAATATGCAATGACATGGCTAAAATTCTTCTCTATTACCCGTGCATAGCGTGGGTAACTCAGCTTGTCCTTTAATATTTCAGAGAGAAACTGGAGCTAACCATGAAATGAAGCCATTAATAAAACTACAGCACCACGCTCATAGAGGTGCAGCCGTTCTGCTCTGTGTCAGCCTGATCCTGTCAGATCTCAGAAGCTAAGCAGAGCAGGATCTGGTTAGCAGTTGGATGGGAGACCTCTTTGGAACACCAGCAGCTGTGTGTGTTTCTCCAGGTAAAACTGGAGTTGCGTCAGGAAGGGCATCCGGCGTAGAACTTGTGGCACTTACCAATGCAGATCTGGCTGTATCCGCTGTGGCGACCCCGGACAAAAAACCGGAAGCGGTTGAATGAACAACAATGACCACACTCATAGAGGTAAACCTCCGGTAACACTAGTTTCCAATTCCACAAATTTTTTACCTTGGACAAAATTTTCAAGGTCAAAGTTCTGTTAGAAGTGGCTTTTCATAAGCTAAAATATAATACAAAATATAGATCAAAAGGGCTTTTCAATGTTAAAATCAAATATCTGCTAAATCTGCAGTACGGATCAGATGCGCATCAAACGTAGTCTATTCGGGTGCTAGTCTGCACCTCATTGTCACAAATGAGGGTGATTGAGGCACTTCTGACTGAGATATAATGCAAAATGTACACCAAATGGGCTTTTCAATATTAAATTCAAATGTTCACAAAATCCCCAATCTGGATCAGATCCAGATCAAACTTTGTCAGGTGATAGTGAGTGCCAGTCTGCACCTCATGTTCAAATATGAGAGTGATTGGGGCACGTTTGATTAAGATATAATGTAAAATATACATTAAATGGGGTTTTCAATGTTAAATTTAAATGGCCACAAAATACCCAATCCAGATCAGATCCAGATCAAACTTTGTCAGTCAATAAAGGATACAACACTCTAAAAATGGAACTGCTGTCTCAGCTAGAAAAATGGATGTAACAATTTGCATAGATTTTTTTTAAAGTTAGTTCAACTCAGCCATTACTGAGTTAATGCCACGTTAAAAAAAAAAAATCAATGTAAATTGTTACATCAATGTTTCTAGTTGAGACAGCAGTTCCTTTTTTAGAGTGCATCCTATACAATGCTGTCAAATATGAAAGAAATATGAAAGAGTTATGAATTTTTGAAAATTCATTCAATGTTAAAGGTAGGGATTTTTCCAGTTTTCCAAGTTTTTCCTGATTTTCATCTTTGAGCTATGACCTTGAAAATTGAATCAGTTATCTATCAGGATATGAATCTTCAGTAAAAAATTCATAACAATATATGAAAAATTGTGTGCTCAAAAACAAACAAACAGGGACAAAAACTTAACCTCCAACTTCATTGGTGGAGGTTATAACAGTAACCAAGATGACCAAAAAAAGGTTTTCTGCCCACAAGTCATGAGATTAACACTCCTGAGAGGGTTTAAAATATTATCTAGTGATGTTTCGTCACAGAATATCTACGTATGTGGTAAGTTATTTACTCACCTGGTCAAAGATGCTCAAACCGAGGATGGGCAGAGCCGTGTAAACCAGGTTGTACAGGGTGATGAACCACTCGTCGTAAACAGTCTGCCAACAACAAACAGCGTGCGTGTTTACACAGATGTTAGTCGCTACGTGTGCCAAATATTTATGAGGCACAGACTATAATATTTAAATTCAGGCGCTGCATTCCCAACCATTAAATCTAAGTTATTAATATTTCAAAAGCTGCTAAAAATTTGTTTGCATCAGTAGTAAACAAAGCCATCAAAGGCAAATGCTTAAAAAAATACCAGTCCGCAAAAACAAAACTGCAGACAAATTTCAAACAATTTATGAAGTGAAACATTTTTTTAAAATCAGTCTTTTAAGGTTATTTTCCCTCAGTAAAGGAAGTTAAGATATTTGGTGTGACTATGGTATAAAACATTATGAAGAGATGGAACTTTTTAAAAATATACATTTTAAAAAACATCTTCTTAACATTACTGCCATTTTTAGAGGATCCACTTAAAAGAGTTAAAACCATAAAAATCAAAAAATGTTTCCCATCACCACCCCAAAAAGAAACTATCAGTCCACCCTGATGGAGTTTCCATTTTCCACTCCTGAGTCTAAAGCGCCACCTAATGGTCAATCTGACCATCACTCATTAATCTTTGGTTGGAATTGTGGGTAACTGCAGGCACGAATATGACTCTGCAGTCAAGATGCTTAAACCTGATCTATCATAACTGATGATACTTTAAAGTCCAAACTTGTCCCTCAGTGTGTTCCTCACCTGAGCAGAGAAGCCACAGAAGAAGGCGTACCAGAAATGCACAAAGGTGAACGTGAAGTTCTTGTAAAAAAAATAACTCAGGAATTTGCACATGCGCAGATATGACCAGCGACCGTGCACCAGCAGGAGGCGCTGAAGGTAACGGAACTGAGCGAAGGAGAAGTCGCTGGAGAGGACAGCCTGCATGCCCTCCTGACCGCTGATACCAACACCGATATGAGCAGCTGGGAACACAAAAGACATGAAAGTAGCTGTTGCAAGTGCAGCTCTGTGATTGGTTTATTTCCTATTGGGGCTTGGATGCTGAATGACCATCACCTTTGATCATGCTGACGTCGTTGGCGCCGTCGCCGATGGCCAGTGTGACTGCCTGCTTGTACTTCTTGACCAGCTGAACCACCTGAGCCTTCTGCAGAGGAGTGACCCTGCAGCAAATCACCGTCTGACACATGCACGCTGTCCTCAGCAGCTCCAGCTGCAGGTTCTTCTCCAGAGCAAAGGCCTGAGAACAAGATCCAAAAGATCCAACACGACAGGAAAATGGATCAGTGTTGAGAGAGACTGTTCAGTCCTGGTCCTTGGGTCATGGTGGGTGGTAAAGTAATGAACTGCACTCTCAGAAATGCAACTTTGGTTGCTACATGAATAAATTTAGTGCACCAATAAGTAAAAATATGGAATTTAACATGCAAATGAATAATGGAAAAAAAAAAGATCCACTCGTTTCAGTGCAAATGATGTTCTTTCAATTTGTATATGTGCAGAAATGTCAGCGTGCAGTAAGGTTCATTTATGTACGGTATTCTCATGTGTCATGTATATCGTTTTTTTTGGCCGGGGGGGCACCATGTGTTTGTTAATAATAATAATAATAATAATAATAATATATTTATACAGGGCTTTCCCAGGAATCAAAGCACTGAATAAACTCCAATAATAAAGTACACAACAACAATGCACAAAAATCCAAAATTGAAGAACTGGGGGAAAAAAATTGAATTAGATTAAAAAATGTCTTTTAGTGTTTCCAACACTGTTGGCTGGCAAAATTTATTTGTCCATCTTACTTACTTTAGGAATTTAACAATCCTTATGTTAAGAAACAGCACAAGCTGTGGTGTGCACATGTGCTATAATGAATTCCTGTCCCTTTCTACATAGAGAGAAAAGGTGCAACACTTCATAATGCATTTGTTGACAGATACAACGTATACACTGGAAAATATGATATAAAAATAAACAACAATGCACAGGCAGGGGGTGCAATCACTAAAGTTGGCAAAAGCTAAGGTTTACCCATAGGATAGACATATGCACCTGGAGACATTTGATCGATTCTGCACAAAACGGAATCAGATTAGTTCGACCTCTCATGATCACCCAAAGTCAAAGGTCATGTGATCAACAGAAAAGTGATACATGACTTCATATCAGTGTTCCTTGGAACAATGTTTTGACCTTGAGCTGTGACCTTGAATTGTAACTGATTTTTCTCAACCTCGAATCATTTCGCCCTTGACTGATCCTCAATCCTGACACCAGGTTTGGTCCAGCTCAAATTAAAACTGAGTTATTTTGTTCAAAGATACCCTTCTTACCAGACTGTGTCCATTTATAATGAGGCCGTATTCTCCGTCCACCTCTTCATCGTGCACGGTCTGGGACTTTTTAAGCCAGAACAGGCCTGCACGAACTGTCCTCACCAACGGCTCCTGCGTGGCTCCTGGACACATCTTCTGTCTTGCGTTCCTGTTCACAGAAGGACAATAGAGATGGTTGGGTGGGACTAAAGTGAAAAATTTCACCAACTAATCACATTCACATCCTGAAATGATTTCACTTTAGGCAAGTTTTTTCTTAAAGATGAAGCAGCAGCAATCAGCTGTTTTCACATGATTCTGATGCACATCCTTTATATTAAGGGATTATTGTGTTTACGGCTGCAAAAATCCAAGCTTTTAAAAGTCTGAATTTAACTCACTCGAGCTCCTGTTTGACTCCTTCGGCTGTATGAGCTGCCATGATAAAAACCTCGTTCATCTCCTCTCTCAGCATGTTGCAGGAGTAGCCGATGTTCTCTGCCGTCTCTGTTGGAAAACATCATGAAGATCAGTGAAAATCATCTCGTCCAGTGACCGCTAGGATACACTCCAGCCCCGAGTGACCCTTAACGGGAATAAACGAGTTCAGGAAATGGATGTATGAATGGATTATGTCTCCATAAAGAGAAATATTGTCTTTAGTTGATCTGAAGTGGAACAATATTATGAACATGGTCCTGAAACACAACAGAGTCATTTGAATGGGGTCAAAGGTTAAACCAGGAATTTATGATTATTTAATAAAAACAAAATAAAATAATTTGGCCAAAGTGAAATCTGGGCTGTCATTTTCTGAGTCATCAACAGATTTTGCTGTTTTTAGACATGAACATATTTTGCTTTCTGGCACTTAGAAAGTTGCATTTCAGAAATAATTCAAAACAACCATGAAACCAGGAGCTCATGCAATATGGTGTAAAAACTAAGGGTGCTGACAATTTGGATTAGTAACAGTGTGATACTAGCCAAAATTACTGAATTGGATATCAGAAATAAAAAACAAACAAATAAACAAACATTGCATTTCTGAGTCATGTTGTGGTCTGTACAGTCCAGTCTCACACTTGTTTTCGTGATACCGTTACAAAGTGCGTCACATTTTTTTTTTGACACGGTCAAGTTTAGTTCACTATTTTTAACCCTACCTGTAACTATTTACTCATGCATTAGCTGTTTTAAGACAGTAGCAACTGTATCGCACCGTTATCAGTATCAGCAGATATTGAAGGTTCCAGTATCGGTATCATATCGGACATTAAAAACGTGGTATTGTGCCATCCCACAGAAGCACAAATAGACAGGAAGAATATGTTGCATGATGCATCTCTTTTATTTTGTCTGCTGAGGTTTTTAGGTCCATTTTGTCAGGGTGGACAATATGTTCCTCCACCAGGTAAACCAGTGCATTATGGGAGTCACTTTGGTGACACGCTGCTCTGTGAACCAACTTTTACTTTTAATTTATTGAATTAATTTAATTTGAGCAGAAATGTGACACGCACCCTGTTTGTCTCCAGTCAACACCCAGATTTTGATGTCAGCTTTTGTGAGTTGCTCGATGGTTTGTGGAACGCCGTCCTGCAGCTTGTCCTCCACGGCTGTTGCTCCTAACAGCTACAAAACCAACAGCGAAGAGTAGGCATCGTTGATGTGTACAATTAAAAACAGTTCAAACATGTGCATCAGAAGGTGTACTCACCATGAGGTCTTTCTCAATCTCCTCATAAAGTTGGTCAAGTCTCTCCTCTCGTCCCTCCATGGCCATGGTGGCCTCATAGTGGCGCTGTTTCCAATCCTGCATGTAAGTCTCATCCAAGTCCTTGTAGGCCAGAACTAACGTGCGGAGGCCGTCGCCAGCATACTCCTGTTAGGGTTCAGAGTCTCAAACGACAGAACGTGACAATAAAAAGGTAAATAAACAAAAATACAGCCGTCACTCACGTTGAGGTGTCTTGTGGTAACGTCCATCAGTTTGCTGCAAGACGGGTGTAATCGCTCGTAGATGATCGTGTCAGCTCCTTTGCAGTAAAGAATCAACTTGCCCTCTGGGCTGGACACTGAAAGTCACAGTGACTTAATAATTAATGTAGAATGTCATGCATCACTTCTGCCACCATTTAAACACCATGTGAACCCAAATGCTGGACATAAGAACATCCTTGAGCTTTAACCAGATGAATGCTTGGAGCTTTAAAAATGACTTAAAAATATATAAAGTGGAGCTAAAATGTTTTACGCTGTGTTGTCTCTCACCGATGACCGACATTCTCTTGCGAACATTGTTGAAGTCCAGGACGGCGAGAAGTTCGTAGGTGATTTGTTTGCCCATCTCCACCACTGCAATGGTCTCAGATGTGCGTGAGCGGAACACAAAGCCAAAGTTTCTGGCTGCAGTCACCAGAGCGCCCTCATCAGGTGACTGAGCCTGATAGTAAAGTTCTCCTTCAAACAAAGTACACACAGCATGACGGTTAATTCTAATAAGCTTTTTAATTTCTGCTGATTATCCAGTAAGTGCGCTGTTATGAGTTTATGCAACGTGCACTGCTGAACAGACAAAACCTCGTGACCCCCCTGTGATTTTTTGGTGAACCCCCTGGGGTGTCTCAGGTTCCAGGTTGGTGGATACCAGGACAGTAGATGGTACTCACCCTCCTTCTTTTCCTCAGGCATGACAGTGTGGCACAGCGCCAGCAAGCGAAAGAAGTTCTGAGCTTCTGGGTTTCCTTCCTTCACCGTCTCCACCAGGCTGTAATCGTGGAACACAAACTTTGGATCGGCCAGCTGGTTCCAGGAGAAGTCCACTCTCTGTGTCTTCTGCAGAAAGAGGACACAAACAGGACCTTTGGAATATGGCATTCCGGAATCACAGTTTTTCAAAAAAATTCAACACACCTTTTCCCGCTCACCTCTGTTATTTCCACCCTTTGTCCAGAAATGTCAAATAGCTCTCCTGTAGAACAAACAATGAAAGAGTCAGACGCTCACTTCTGAGCATCTGAGACATACACAGTGAAAACCTATAAAAACATTCATTCAAATTCATTCATGTCCCCTGTGTGTGTCACCGTAAGATTTCCCGTTGATGGAGCACTTGTTGAAAGTCATGACATTCTGCGTCAGCGTTCCCGTCTTATCACTGAAGATGTATTTGATTTGGCCAAGCTCTTCGTTGAGTGTGGTGGTCCTCGCCTGAGCTGGTGTGTCGCTCTTGGTGTAATACATTTTTCTGTCCCAGTCTATGAAGAAACTGTTCCCCAGCCGGATGATCTCCACGCTGATGTTGACATGAAATATAGAGATAAGCAGATATCCCGAGACATAAAGGATGAACTTTTGCTATTTGACTTAATTAATTGTTCTGTTTGTTACTATAAACCGGTCTCTCATTACCAGTTTTTGATACTTGATTGTCTGCGATTTCAGCAAAAACTTTTTTTACAAACGTGACACCTGCAATTTCATATGAATTTTGATGACAATTTTTTTGTGCATTGGAACTGAGTGGCATATTTAGGAGCCTGTTACATTTTGCTGTCAGTGTGAGTTGAGTTTAGACAAAACCTGAACAAATTAGGATCTGTCATTTTCTCAAGAAAAAGCCTGGCGCTGGCCAACAGACTCAGGCTTTGGAAACAAACTCATCTCATACTGCATAGATATGGTATAAAACTGCACCACACCTGCTCCTAATTTTCATCATCCATCCTATTCTACCAGCCATTCAGCAGCTGGCAAACATGTTTGTGGTATATATAACATAAGCAAAAAAAAGGTTGGTTTTTTTTTTTACTGAACTGGTGCATCAAAGTTAACCAGTATTTAATCGGTTTATCCTTATTACATGTCCTTTTAATTTCATGAGTTATTTATTGTTTTGCTGACATCAACTGCCATGGACCCATCTACTTTCTGCTCCCCAACTTCAGTCATGCAATCAAACATATAACAGAATTAGGGCTGGGCAAGTTAACGCGTTAACGCATTAATTAATTAATGTCAACAATTTTTTCATCGCACGTTAATGCCGTTTGTTTTGGGTTTTTTTGCATGTCTGTTGCTGACTGCTGCCGCGGACATGGAGAAGGGCATGGAACTTTTACATGGCCATTTTAATTTTAAAGTGCTTCCAGACAGTGTAGTCGAAAGAACCGAAGACGCTAAAGTTCTCCTTGCAGCAAACTGCGCACTGAGCGGTGGGGGATAAGGGAGAGCGGGGCTAGCTTCCCCTGGAAGATTTTTAAATTTATATCCCTCTGAAACATTATTGCCTGCATTTTGAGCACCAAATTGTCTGAAGGAAAGCCATAGTTTTTTTTAATTAATCTTTGTTGCAGCCTTACTCTAAAGCCAAACGAAACAAGGCATCAGGCCAAAACACAGAATAGTGTAGATGTGTGTCAGTAACATTAGAACTGCTAATTTATACCCAGCAGTTTATTCAAGAAAATCCTCACTGTTTTATTTCTTACATTAAACAACTTGTAATTAAAATAGTTTTAAGTAAAAAAATAATTGATTCTTTAGAAATCTTTGATGTTTGTCTGTAAATTAAATCCATAACGCATCTGTTGTTTCAGGTGAGATGATTTTTTGATTAACATAATGACCCTTGGACATTTATTTTTAGCCAAAATAGCATGAAAAGTAATTTGTACATTTTTAAGTCTGGTAGATTCATTCATTCACATCTGAATTTCAACCAGGAAAAAAGACACCATAAATAAATCTAAATATTTATTATCAACACAACAGAAGATGATGTAACAATGACAGCAGTGTGTTTGTTCATTAGGATTTTTCATGATTAAATAATTTTTTAATTGAGTCATTTCAACATTAAATCACACCCTCGCTGACTATGTGATTGCTTTTAATGTTGTAATCAGGACAGAGTAATTACTAAAATATGAATTTCACTATTCTAGTGGTTGTAAATGTTTTAAAATTATGCACAATAGGGACAGGGCTTCGTCTACCTGTGCAAATGTCTTTTTGACTTAACTTTGCCTTCATGGACATGTTTAATAATTCATTCATTTAATGTTAAAATAAGGAAAAGTTTTTCTTCAAATAATAGTTACTTTTTAAAGAGCCCTTGTTTTATTTATAATCGTAGCAGCAGGTGTGAGTCTGCAGAGATGACAGGTGAGCTGAAGCATCACTGAACCCCAGGCTTTTTAAGGTGATTTTTCCATCCCATTACAATAAAAAATGCTGCTGAGAACCCTGTTACCTGCAACTGCATAAACTAAATGCTGTTGTTAAGTGTTTGCAGAACAAACATTATGGCACTTTTGTTCATATGGCAGAACATTGAAAATAAAATTGTGCTATATACTACTTTTGAATTCATTTTTGGATTTTGTGTATAACAATGTGATTAATCGCGATTAATCATGGAAATCATGCACTCTAAACATAATATAACAGAATATTCAGACAGAATATACCTGACATAAAGAGAAATGGGCACCACAGTGTTGAGGACAATGATATATGACCAGAAGGACAGGAAGGAGGACAAGGCAGTGTTAATCCTTGGTGGACGGGGGAGAAAAGCTGTGAACACAGAGCCCTCCCTCACTTCCCACACAGCATTACCAATGGCCAGGATGGTGCACATGCATGCCAGAAAACCAAAGATCTGAGGAAAAATGTGAGAAAAATGTCAGAGATCATTAAGATACAGAAGAATACTACATATGTGTGTAAGAAAAAAACAGAAAAACACTGCAAGCATAAAACATTAATGCTCAAATGTGTATGAATGTTTGTGTGGGACTCCACTCACACACAGCACCAGAATATTCATGAGGTGATCAATACTCGTCCGTTTGAAGATGGTCTTTCCGCTGTTCTGCATTAGTTTAGTGTCAGGACCTGGTTCAGTTATTGGTTTATTCACTCATGTGCAGCAGCATAATTAATATACACCACCCAAATCAGACTTTTACCAGCTTCTACCTCCAAAGATGACCAGACCAAAGCACCACTCGGTGTTCCTCAAAGTGCAGCCACGCAGCAGCATCTTCTCATTGTCCAAAGAGTAGGTTTGTCCGTTTATCATCAGTTTGCCTTTGAACTTATCCAGACGGTTGTTGGGAGGCTCACACTGCACCTCACCTGTCAAATCCACAGACATCATCAGAACAGTCCATAAGCTGAAGATAAACAGGCCTGAGCGAAGACAAGGAATCATTTGAAACAAACACAAACTTGGCTTTCACAAAGCTTTCAGCTCTTATTTACATTTTTGGTCACACTCACTAGCTTATCATTCATTCACTTTGTGCCACGAATCCAAGTCTGGGTTCATGGTGACAGTATATAAAGCAGCTCATCCCACACTTTCGTATCCTCCGCCAAGTCCTCTAACTCTTCCTGGCAGATCCAGAAGAATTGTTTTAATTTTTGTAAATTTATCGAAAATAAAAGACTGAAACTTCGCACTGACACAAGTATGCACGTTCTTCACCATGACACTTACAGTAGTGTTCAGAATAATAGTAGTGCTATGTGACTAAAAAGTTTAAGCCAGGTTTTGAGTATATTTTTTATTGTTATATGGGAAACAAGGTACCAGTAGATTCAGTAGATTCTCACAAATCCAACAAGACCAAGCATTCATGATATGCACACTCTTACGGCTATGAAACTGGGCATTAGTAAAAAAAAATTGGAAAAGGGGGTGTTCAGAATAATAGTAGTGTGGCATTCAGTCAGTGAGTTTGTCAATTTTGTGGATCAAACAGGTGTGAATCAGGTGTCCCCTATTTAAGGATGAAGCCAGCACCTGTTGAACATGCTTTTCTCTTTGAAAGCCTGAGGAAAATGGGATGTTCAAGACATTGTTCAGAAGAACAGCGTAGTTTGATTAAAAAGTTGATTGGAGAGGGGAAAACTTATACGCAGGTGCAAAAATTATAGGCTGTTCATCTACAATGATCTCCAATGCTTTAAAATGGACAAAAAAAAAAAAAAAACAGAGACGCGTGGAAGAAAATGGAAAACAACCATCAAAATGGATAGAAGAATAACCAGAATGGCAAAGCCTCACCCATTGATCAGCTCCAGGATGATCAAAGACAGTCTGGAGTTACCTGTAAGTACTGTGACAGTTAGAAGACGCCTGTGTGAAGCTAATTTATTTGCAAGAATCCCCCGCAAAGTCCCTCTGTTAAATAAAAGACGTGCAGAAGAGGTTACAATTTGCCAAAGAACACATCAACTGGCCTAAAGAGAAATGGAGGAATATTTTGTGGACTGATGAGAGAAAAATTGTTCTTTTGGGGTCCAAGGGCCACAAACAGTTTGTGAGACGACCCCCAAACTCTGAATTCAAGCCACAGTTCACAGTGAAGACAGTGAAGCATGGTGGTGCAAGCTTCATGATGTGGGCATGTTTCTCCTACTATGGCGTTGGGCCTATATATCGCATACCAGGTATCATGGATCAGTTTGGATATGTCAAAATACTTGAAGAGGTCATGTTGCCTTATGCTGAAGAGGACATGCCCTTGAAATGGGTGTTTCAACAAGACAATGACCCAAGCACACCAGTAAACGAGCAAAATCTTGGTTCCAAACCAACAAAATTAATGTTTTGGAGTGGCCTGCCAAATCCCCGGACCTAAATCCAATTGAGAACTTGTGGGGTGACATCAAAAAAGCTGTTTCTGAAGCAAAACCAAGAAATGTGAATGAATTGTGGAATGTTGTTAAAGAATCTTGGAGTGGAATAACAGCTGAAAGGTGCCACAAGTTAGTTGACTCCATGCCTTGCAGATGTGAAGAAATCATGAAAAACTGTGGTTATACAACTAAATACTAGTTTAGTGATCCACAGGATTGCTAAAAAAGCAGTTTGAACATAATAGTTTTGAGTTTGTAGCGTCAACAGCAGATGCTACTATTATTGTGAACACCCCCTTTTCTACTTTTTTTTACTAATAGCCCAATTTCATAGCCTTAAGAGTGTGCATATCATGAATGCTTGGTCTTGTTGGATTTGTGAGAATCTACTGAATCTACTGGTACCTTGTTTCCCATATAACAATAAAAAATATACTCAAAACCTGGATTAATCTTTTTAGTCACATAGCACTACTATTATTCTGAACACTACTGTATCTGTTTCCAGAACATTCAAGGAAATGTCATTTCAGTTATCTCAGGGTCTTATTTTGAGTGCATATGCTTGAACAATTAAATGAACACACTTCAGTATAACCCTCACCCTCTGCCTGTCCCTCACCCCCACCTACACCCCCGTGCTGAGGCAAACAAAGCCACAACGAAAGACAATCCAAACATGGCCTGAGGGAGCACTCTCCCAGCTACAGGACTGCTTCTCATGGACTGTATGGGATTTATTTTCCAGCCACAACCTGCAGGAGTACACCGACACCGTACTCTCTTATATTAAGAACTGTGTTGACACAGTCACCGTCAACAAAAGGGTCAGGGTTTTTCCAAACCAGAAGCCCTGGATGAACAGCGCAGTCCAGTCCCTATTAAAAAGCCGCAACACCGCCTTTAAATCAGGGGACAGGGCCCTGTACAGCGCAGCCAGGTCCGATCTGACAGGAGGCATCAGAGAAGCCAAGGCTGCCTACAAGGAAAAGATAGTGTTGTATGGCTGGGGGGCCTGGCTGCCTTTTTGTTTCTGTCTTTTGTTTTTCCTTCCAGGTGGCTTGCATTTGGGACTGAGTGGCTGTGTTGCTGAGGTTATCAGGACCTCACCCTGATCACCTGCGGCTCGTCAGGACTCACAGCTGAGGTGCATCTATATGGATTGGAACATGGTGGCATTTAAGACTGGAGTATACAGTGTGTATTTGCCAGAGACTCGACCTTGTGACCAGACGGGTGAGATCGTCGTCTCGGGAGCCATCTCATCATCAGTGGATGCAGAGAACGTCCAGGGTTTGATGCACGGTCTGTGAAAGAGGAGGGGGTGAGGTCTCACGCTCGTCAGCACACTTCCTGAGGTACGTTAGATTTTGTGACTAACATTTATACAGTCAGTAAATGTGGTGTCCCTCACACCTTTTTATATTGAGCTGTATGTTAGTCATGTATCGGCTTCCACTGCAGTGGAGTTTTGTGAACTGGATGTTCCATGCCTGCAGGGTGGGAAGCTGATCAGTAATCAAGCCAGGAAGTGTTTGCTGTTTGTACACCTTTAAGTGTTCTCTCTGTGTGTAGAGTGTGGACTCACATAATGGTTCCTTCTTTCACAGACTCGGTTTGTTGCGGCCACCTGGGGGGTGTCGGCGGGGTCCTTGGGTCCGAACAGCTTCTGGCTCCGGACCGTTAGCGCTGCTGGGAGCGCACCACGCCAGACCGCACTTTCTTTTGTTATTTTTTGTATCACTGTTATGTATTAAATTCAGTTAGCCTTTGTACCATGCTCTGCTTATTTCATACTGGGTCCTTCAAACGCTGGTCGGTTCTCCGAGCTGCGTCCGACACATAACAGTAGTCTCTGGCCAAACATCACGGACCCAGCGGTAGCAGAGACGGTAACGCGCCGGGAAGGCGGCAGCAGACGTTCAGTAGTTATCCGGATCAGTTGCGGGTGCTCTCCGCCCGGATGGTGCGTGTTTGAGACCCATTGCTGAATACTGATTTGTGCTCTCTTGCAGCCGTGTTCCTGTGTTTGTGCCTTATCCGAGGGTCGTGGTGGAGTGTGACTGGCGACGGCTTTGCGTCACGCTCCGACCGGATAAGAGGTTTAAACGGGAGCTGCAAGAGTGAGTCTGTAATGGGTGAACGCGCACGGCGGAGCTCTGTGGCACGGGTCGCTGAGCTTCCTGTGTTACAGTTGTAGCCCCGTTTCCCCGGATAAAGATAACTACTGCGTCTGTTGTATCAGCTCCGGCGTTATTTAGTTGAGCACATTTTTGGTTGTGTGTTGCTCACAGCTGCGCACAGAAAAGCAGCTCGTTTGTTTTCTCTGTCACCAAAGGGTTTTTTTTATTTTTAGCACTCTGGCTCCCTCTCTTGGTGACTGAGTCACATTACCGTCAAGCTCTTAAGTTGGAACAGGTGTGTTCCATTTGTTTGAGCTTGACGGTATAAATCACTTATTTGTTTTGTGTTAGTTCATTTTGTGTGGGTGTTTTTTGAGTTGGTTTTTGTGTGGGGTTTTATTTTTTGTTTTACACTATTTAGTGTCTGGGGGCGTGACCTTGCAGTTCTGCCAAAAAAAAAACAAACAAAAAAAACAAAAAAGGACCCGAGCAACCTTATGTCAGTCTGTTAGTCTTTCTTTTATTTTTTTTTCAGTTTCACCTCCCAGGGTTTGATGGGACGGTCCCCTGGGGGGTCATGGGGGGGGTATTTGGGTTGTTGTTTTTTCTTTCTTTTTTTTTGTTTTGTTTTTTGTTATGCCCTCTCTTCTCCTCTGACTCCAGCCGTGTGAGCCGTAGTGTCGGCGTTGCTGGAGTGGTGCAGTTAGGTTGTGCTGGGCGTTTCCCAGGTAACCTCTGCACCCGGGAGGGGAGGGGGGGGTTTGGGGTATTTTATTTTTGTTCCCTCTCTTCTCCTCTGGCTCCAGCCGTGTGAGCCGTAGTGTCGGCGTTGCTGGAGTGGTGCAGTGTGGTTATGCTGGCCGTTTCCCAGGTAACCTCTGCACCTGGGGGGGGGGGGGTGTTTCCCCCCCAGTTTCCGCCCTCAGGGTTTGACTGTGGTGTCCTCTGGGGGGGAAAGGGCTGTGGGTCCATCTAGCCATAGACGGCCGGGGCTGGGTCCGTTGGTCGTGAGGGGAGGCGTCTCCTGGGGTTGACGAGTGGTCCTCTGGGAGGCGCTGGGAGTCCCCGTGGGTGACGTTGGATCCCAGAGGGACCTCGGCTGTGGTTATTACTCCTGGAGCTGGCGGGAAGTCCTCTGGGGGGTGTTGGTCCCTACATGTCGTTTGGGGGGGGGGGGGGGTGTTTTAGCGCTTTTATTTGTAAGCTTAAGTTTGGGGTTTTTCTTTTCTCCTCTTCCCGGGGTTTGATAGGACGGTCCCCTGGGGAGGGGGGGGTGGTTTGGTTGTTTGTGTTTGTCTTTTTTGTTTTATGACTAATGACCGAACATGGTTGGATAAAGGCTGACCGCACAGGTTTAAGAACTCCTGGCCACACCTGTGCTAAGTGACTGACTGAAACAAAGGCAAGGATGCAGCCAGAGGAGAGGACATCAACCATTCTGTTGGAAGACGAATGCAGATGCGGTTTCCAGCCATGGTCCCTGGAGGGGGGGTGTTTCTCCTGGGCCAGGTTTGTGTGGTCGCCGGGAGGCTTCCCGTGAGGGTGGGGTACTGTTGTATGGCTGGGGGGCCTGGCTGCCTTTTTGTTTCTGTCTTGTTTTTCCTTCCAGGTGGCTTGCATTTGGGACTGAGTGGCTGTGTTGCTGAGGTTATCAGGACCTCACCCTGATCACCTGCGGCTCGTCAGGACTCACAGCTGAGGTGCATCTGTATGGATTGGAACATGGTGGCATTTAAGACTGGAGTATACAGTGTGTATTTGCCAGAGACTCGACCTTGTGACCAGACGGGTGAGATCGTTGTCTCGGGAGCCATCTCATCATCAGTGGATGCAGAGAACGTCCAGGGTTTGATGCACGGTCTGTGAAAGAGGAGGGGGTGAGGTCTCACGCTCGTCAGCACACTTCCTGAGGTACGTTAGATTTTGTGACTAACATTTATACAGTCAGTAAATGTGGTGTCCCTCACACCTTTTTATATTGAGCTGTATGTTAGTCATGTATCGGCTTCCACTGCAGTGGAGTTTTGTGAACTGGATGTTCCATGCCTGCAGGGTGGGAAGCTGATCAGTAATCAAGCCAGGAAGTGTTTGCTGTTTGTACACCTTTAAGTGTTCTCTCTGTGTGTAGAGTGTGGACTCACATAATGGTTCCTTCTTTCACAGACTCGGTTTGTTGCGGCCACCTGGGGGGTGTCGGCGGGGTCCTTGGGTCCGAACAGCTTCTGGCTCCGGACCGTTAGCGCTGCTGGGAGCGCACCACGCCAGACCACACTTTCTTTTGTTATTTTTTGTATCACTGTTATGTATTAAATTCAGTTAGCCTTTGTACCGTGCTCTGCTTATTTCATACTAGGTCCTTCAAACGCTGGTCGGTTCTCCGAGCTGCGTCCGACACATAACAGATAGAGGACCACTTCGCTGTAAATGACCCCAGAAGGATGTGGCAGGGAATAAATCATATAACCAACTACAGAAGCAGCAACCCACGAAATGCTAGGTCTGACGCCTCGCTGGCAGAGGAGCTGAACCACTTCTTTGCCCGCTTCGAAGCAGACAGACCAGAAGCAACTCCACACCCACCACCCTCCAGCACTAGCACGCTAACACTTCAGGAACACGAAGTGAGACGTGTGCTGAAGGCGATGAACCCCAGGAAGGCGGTCGGCCCCAATGGTGTACCTGGAAAGGTACTCAAAGCGTGTGCTGACCAACTGGCTGGAGTTTTCACCTGCATCTTCAATCTGTCCCTGTCGCAGGCCATCATTCCACTCTGCCTCAAATCCTCCACCATCATTCCAGTCCCAAAGAAGTCAGCAGTGGAGAACATAAATGACTACAGGTCTGTTGCACTTACGCCTGTGGTCATGAGGTGCTTTGAAACACTGGACTCCCACCAGTTTGCCTACAGGGCAAACCGCTCCACAGAGGACACTATCACCACAGCTCTCCACACCGCGCTGAGCCACCTAGAGCACCAGGGGAGCTATGTGAGGATGCTCTTCCTGGACTTCAGCTCAGCCTTCAACCACATCATCCCGGAGATCCTGGTCCAGAAACTGACACCTCAGGGCATCTCCACCCCCATCTGCCAGTGGGTCAAGGACTTCCTCACAAACCGCCCCTGTCTGTGAAACGTGGCCCCCACCTTACCTCCACCATCACAATCAGCACCGGTTCCCCTCAAGGCTGTGTACTGAGCCCCCTCCTGTTCACCCTTTACACGCACGACTGCTCTCTGACCCAACCCACAAACACCATCATAAAGTTTGCGGATGACACCATCATGATTGGGCTCATCTCAGGGGGGGATGAGTCTGATTACAGAGACGAGGTAAATCGACTGTCAGCGTGGTGTTCAGCTAACAACCTGGCGCTGAACACCACAAAAACAAAAGAAATAATCCTGGACTTCAGGAAGAGCAGGGCTGACCCAGCATCGCTCTACATCCAAGGGGACTGTGTGGAAAGGGTCAGCTCCATCAGGTTCCTGGGAGTGCAGCTCTCTGACAGCCTCTCCTGGACTGCCAACACCACAGTGGTGGTGAAGAAAGCCCAGCAGTGACTCCACTTCCTGAGGGTGCTCAGGAGAAACAATCTGGAGGAGAAGCTGCTGGTGTTGTTCTACAGAGCCACCATCGAGAGCATCCTGACGTACTGCATCAAAGCGTGGTACGGGGGATGCTCAGCAGCACACAGGAGAGCGCTGCAGAGGGTGATCAACGCGGCCCAGGGGATCACTGGCTGCTCTCTGCCCAGCCTGGAAGACATTGCCAGCTCTCACTACCTCAGCAGAGCTGTCAGCATCAGCAAAGACATATCTCACCCCAGCAACCACCTGTTTGACCTACTACCCTCCGGCCGACGGTATAGGTCAATCAAAACTAGGACAAACAGACTCAGGGACAGCTTTCTCCCCAGAGCGATCACTGCACTGAACAATAACAAATCACTCTAATCCGCACCTTCAAGTTTCTTGTGCAATATCTGTAAATCATGTCCAATTTTCCCGTGCAATATGATTCCACAGTTGTATATAATTCTCGTTTTACATTTTACTTGGTCCACATTTTATTTTATTTTATCTTATGTCTATATTAGTTGTACATATACTCTGAATAATTTACTGTTAAATTTCACTATCTTTTATTTGGCTAAAAATTACTCGCACCACAGAAAGCACCTTTTTGGAGCTGCACTTAAATCTCGTAATGCAAATTACAATGACAATAAAGGCGATTCTGATTCTGATAAAAGAAACAAAATGTTTGCAGAGGAAAGAGACTGGATTACGTTGCAGTGAGATATTTCATTAAGTTGGAACTCAAAAACTCCAAGTCGAATAAAATGACGTGTGGTTCAGAATCTTGGATGGAAATTCATTTATTCATTAATTTTCTATACCTGCTTATTCCAATGAAGGGTTAAGCGGGAGTTGGAGCCAATCCTAGAGGTCACTGGGCAAGAGGCAGGGCACAGGATGCCAGTCTAAAGTACCAGTGCCCCGGTTTACCCAAATACTGCAAAGCTGTAGTAGCAATAAGAGCTGAGGGTATCCAAAAACTCTGTTTTTTTGGGATAATGCTTATAAACTAGAAAGTATTCACAGGTTAAAGTCAAAGCCACTGCACACTGTCTATCCACTGGTCATAAAGGCAGAAACAGAAAGATGAAAAAACAAAAATTCAAAACCAACAAGAAGAATGAGTTACCACAAGTACATTAGTGAGTACTACTGCAACAATACTGTAATAACACTGGGATCACGTGTGTTACATATAAAGAGCTACAGCACGTTGTCGTTTGCTGCACGTGTTTAAAATACTGGTTCCCTCTCTCAATCGCATTGGTTCACTCTCTCACTGTCGCACGGGTTCACTCCCTCACTGTCGCACTGGTTCACTCTCTCAATGTCGCACTGGTTCACTCTCTCACTGGTTCACTCCCTCACTGTCGCACTGGTTCACTCTCTCACTGTCACACTGGTTCACTCCCTCACTGGTTCACTCGCTCACTGTCGCACTCCCTCACTCTCTCACTGGTTCACTCTCTCACTGTCGCACTGGTTCCCTCTCTCAATCGCATTGGTTCACTCCCTCACTATCGCACTGGTTCACTCTCTCACTGTCACACTGGTTCACTCTCTCACTATCACACTGGTTCACTCTCTCTCAGTCCCACTGGTTCACTCCCTCACTGTCGCACTGGTTCACTCTCTCATTTGTACTGGATCAACTCACCCTTCTCCTCCTTCTTCTGTTTCACTGGTCTAAATACCATTTTCAAGCCGGGTCCTTCTTCTGAATCCTGGGTTCTTCTTTCTCTCACAGTCGCAGGGGTTTACATTCTGTCTCACCGGGTCAAATATCCTCTCCATTGATTTCTTGGTCAGTTGGGCTTTCCAGGCCAGTGCTTGTTTATTGTGGCTTGTCTGAATTGTGATGATTGCTACAAGTCTAAACAGTACCTGTGTAATAGAACCGTCTGTGCATGTCCATAATTTGTCATCTTCTCTCAACCCAAACTGGTCTTTTTTAAAGCCCATAGATTCCAGGTTGTGGCATTTAGTACAGATCTGCAGGGCTCATGTAAAGTTTTGCTCAGTGTTCAACTGCCCTCATGGTCAATACCACTGCAGTTGTGTCATCAAGACAAATTTCAGTACATTTGCTGAACGATGTAATTACAGTGATCTGACTAATGGGGTGTCCAGTCCTAATGATGGATGTACTTTTCCTCTAAAATGTTTATCCATGTTTGAAGTCTTTGGCTTCCTCCCGGCCTCCTTTAATCTTGTGTGCTGTCCCCACTGCTATTAACGACTGTACCTTGAGTGATCAATCTGTCAAACTCCTCAGGTTTATGGACGACACAACGGTCATCAACCTCATGTGAGACGGTGACGAGTCTGCAGACAGGTCAGAGGTGGAACAAGTGGTCCTCTGGTGTGGTCTGAACAATCTGGAGCTCTAAAAACTGTGGAGATAGCAGTGGACTTCAGGAGGAGGAGCCCAGCCCCTCACTCCCCCCCCCCAATCACCATCCACAACAGCACTGTGTCTATGGTGCACTCATTCAGGTTTCTGAGCACCACCATCTCCCAGGACATGAAATGGACAGCCAACATAGACATAGTGGTGAAGAAGGCCCAGCAAAAGATATACCTCAGGAAGTTCAACCTGCCACAGGAGCTGCTGGTGGCCATAAGACAATCTGTCTTCTGCCAGTCCATCACCATCTGGTTTGGTTCAGCAACCAAAGTAGACAGGAACAGACTGCAGAGAACAATCAGGTCCGTGAAGAAGATCACTCGTGCCAACCTGCCCTCCATCCAGGACCTGTACTCCTTCAAAGTGAGGACATGGGTGGCAAGTGGCATCAACAGTGACTCCTTTCACCCAGGATTCACCCTCTTCTCACCCTTCCCCTTTGGTTGATGCTACAGATCACTGTACACCAAAACCACCAGACTAAGAAACAGTTTCTTTCCAGAAAGCCATCAGTATGTTGAACAAACATGCAGCACTCATAATGGTCAAACTTCTACACAATTACACAAACATGTAAATATTATCTGTATACCTGTGTATATAGGCTTTCTCTTCTTTATTTCAAATTTATTGTTCATTGTTATCTGTGGTGCATGTTTATGCATGTCTATTTATGTTTAAATTATGTCTATTTTTGTTTTAATTTAGTCTATTCATGTTTTAATTATGTCTATTTGTATTTTAATTATGTTGATTTATGTTTTTATGGGGCAGCAGGGTGGATTAGTGGTTGGCACTGTTGCCTCACAAAAAAGGTCATGGGATTGATTCCCACCTGTGGAGTTTGCATGTTCTCCCCGTGTTTGTGTGGGTTCCCTCCAGGTGGTCTGGCTTCATCCCACATCCAAAGACATGCAGGTTATGTGGATTGGAAATTTTAAATTGTCCGTAGGTGTGAACATGTTTCTGTTCCAGTGATAGTTTCTAAGCAAAGCGCCAATTTCCGAAATTAGGGTGAAAAGCGACAGCCGCAGTATTCACCTATGTTGGAAATGAATGGTGTGTGTGTGTGTGCGTGTGTATCGAATGAATGTCATTTTTGATGGAGTGAGATGTTGGTGTCAGGAGGACGAGACCAAGCTGGCTAGAAATGAAAGCCAACGTTAAAGGTTTTGTCACTATGACAAGTCTCACAGGTGACATCAAAATCTATTGGAATCCATGTTGAAACCAGAAGGGAGCTGAGACAGCACACAACTCTGCTGAGGCTGAACACTTCTTGAAATCTGCGTCAAGGTTAACAGTGTTGTAATGTAACAAAGTAGAAATACTTTGTTACTGTACTTAAGTAGAATTTTGACGTATCTGTACTTTACTTCCTTATTTACTTTTCTATTTACTCCGATACATTTCCCTTAAACATCTTCGTTACTTGTTACTACAATGTAAAAGTAGAAGAAATGTGATTGGGCAATGCCTGTTTGCTGAGGTGAAAGTAAGCTGGAGCGCAGCTGTACACCAGGAAGAGATACAGTACTCTTCAGCCGGAGCGCTGCGCCTTCTGCCCCTGCTGCATCAAGTGTCGTGTTTGACATAAAACAATTTTAAAAGACAAAAAAATATCAAAGATGACAGGTTGAATCTGCGCCCCCGCTGAAAAGGAGGAAGACTCTGGAGGGTGAAAACCATCTGCGCTTTGGACTCCAAATGCGCACACACTGACGCACACACATATGGGTGATTCTTTAACTACGGGCACTATTGGCCTTGTAAGGGTGATTCTTTAACTACGGGTACTATTGGCCTTGTAAATGTAATTTCCACCACACCATTGCCTTACAATATAAAGCGCCTTGGGGCAACTGTTTGTTGTGATTTGGCGCTATATACATGTGCTCTGATGTCACTGTTTATCTCTATAGAAACTACCCAAACAATCTTTCATACAAACTGTTTAAAGTGTTGTGGTGGAAATTACGGCAATAGTGTGGGACAACTACATTTTGTTTAAAAAAATCACAACAGTTGTATGACATTGAATACCCCAATTATGTTTTGATTATTTTACTGATATTTTATTCAGAGATATTTTAAAACATTTGAAAAAAACGTTTCTTTACCATTCATTTTTATCATTGAAGATCAAACGTCTGGGTGTGGGACAAGCACAAAACAGCAATATTTGCATATAATGATGCTGACAAAAGGTGAAAAAGTCATCACAGACTACTAGAACAAATTTCTTAACACACTTTCATTGTAAAGATAACTATAAAAGTGTGAAATTTCCCCTTTTTTCTGTTTTTCATACAATATGATCAAAGGACATAATAAGTGCCCGTAGTCTAAGAATCACCCGTAAATGTAATTTTCACCACACCATTGCCTTACAATATAAAGTGCCTTGGGGCAACTGTTTGTTGTGATTTGGCACTATATACATGTGCTCTGATGTCACTGTTTATCTCCATAGAAACTACCCAAACAATCTTTCATATAAACTGTTTAAAGGGACATTAGTGTTGTGGTGGAAATTACGGCAATAGTGTGGGACAACTACATTTTGTTTAAAAAATTCACAACAGTTGTACGACATTGAATACCCCAATTATGTTTTGATT
The DNA here is from genome assembly GCF_902500255.1 of Thalassophryne amazonica. Lineage (NCBI taxonomy): Eukaryota > Metazoa > Chordata > Actinopteri > Batrachoidiformes > Batrachoididae > Thalassophryne > Thalassophryne amazonica. Next base: position 45,316,380 of record NC_047119.1, read on the forward strand.
ATTTTACTGATATTTTATTCAGAGATATTTTAAAACATTAGAAAAAACGTTTCTTTACCATTCATTTTTATCATTGAAGATCAAAAGTCTGGGTGTGGGACAAGCACAAAACAGCAATATTTGCATATAATGATGCTGAAAAAAGGTGAAAAAGTCATCATAGACTACTAGAACAAATTTCTTAACACACTTTCATTGTAAAGATAACTATAAAAGTGTGAAATTTTCCCTTTTTTCTGTTTTTCATACAATATGATCAAAGGACATAATAAGTGCCCATAGTCTAAGAATCACCCATATACAGATGGATCGGTTCCTGCTGGAATCCAGCACACGATCAGAGTTAAGGGGAAAACTTCAGTACCAACAAAATTGCCCGGCATGGCTGCTTTGAACGGAAAAATTATCATTTCTTTACACTGATTGTGGACTCACTGGTTCAGATTTAGAAGCAACGTGTCCACAATTTATTCATCAACCTCTCTCAAAGCCATTTAAAGATTGTTGCAGTCAAGAAAGGAGAATCATCTGGTGTTTAATTCACACAGTGTTTTTTTTTCTCCGTTCCTCATAACGTGTCATTTCCGCACAAAGGTTCTCTGGTGTGTCGGAGAACTTTTCCCATAGCTGCTTTCTCCTCCTGCAGAAGAACCTTTCCTGCCACGTTCTTCTCCTGTAGCGTGCCGCACAGCGAGTGCTGCAGGTGTGAGTTTTGTAGGGGAGACCGGGGCGATTTCCCCCTGAAATGTTTTAATTTCTAACTGAAACAATATTGCCTGCATTTTGAGGGCCAAATTTTCTGAAGTAGTATTAATATGTTGCATAACTAGACAATCAGGGACAACTCAAAAAACGGTTTTAATAACACAAACCCCAGTCGATAATGGATCAAATTGGAATAATCGATTCTGAATCTTAAGAATTGGAATCAAATCAATTCTTGAAATTTGAATCGATACCCACCCCTGTTTGCAGTGGTTGGTGGTGGTGATGCTTGCATTGTTTGTTTGTTTTTTTTTACTTTTCCTTAAATTTGGCACACCTGTGTAACTATAAATGACTGTTCTGTTTCACAAAAGCCTGGCTGTTGTGTTTAACAGAAAAGTGTGTGTGGATCATCCAGGAAAAAGGCTGCATGGTCTTCAGAAGAAGACCAGCAACTTTACTTGCAACTATATACATCCACCGGTTGCTCACTCATCCCGTCACCAACACCAAATGCTCCGCCAGAGGCAGATCCAGCCTTTTATAGGGGCTGAGGCCCTTCCTGGTTTCTCCAGACACCACACTGGCTTTCTTTTAGTGTCACTGTTTCAATATCCACTCATTTTGGATTTTACTTTTACTCAATACTTTTACTTAAAGTACATTTTATATGAGAAATTTTCTTTTGATACTTAAGAAAAGTAAATATCAGATACTTTTAAGACTTTTACTCAAAAAGGAGATTTTAACTTTTACCAAAGTAATTTTATGGTAAGATACTTGTACTTTCACTAAAGTATCATTTTGAGGTACTTTATACAAGACTGGTAAACAACATTATTTATTCTCAAAATATCCATGTCACTGGAGCAGTGGGGCCTCCTCTGAGGTGCTTGGGCCAGTTTCCACTCCACTTGTTGTGTGCATGTAGGTTGATCTCGCAAGGGGTTTGTTTTGTTTATTAGGGTCAAGACATTTCAGTCTTTTCGTTCTTTGGCTGATATCCACCCAACTTGATATGTGGTGGACAATCAACCTCACAAAACACTTTTAAAATACTTTTTTGTTTGTTTGTTTGGCAAAGAGCAAGGTAATATGGGTCAAAGGTGAAAAATTCTAATTTCCACCAAACTTTGCACACATATGGACCTGGATTCTGGAATTGCTCAGGCAAAATCCAGTATCAAGGTCGATCCAGTCGAAGGTCAAAACGGAAGTTATCCCTTGGATTTATGCCAAATGTGGCACATCTATGAAGATGGGCTCTGGAATTGCCCTGGTAATGTCAAATTTGCCAAAGGTCAATCATCATGGTAAAGGTCATAGAGGACAAAGGACAAAACTTACGCTTTCCTGACGATTTGCATCGACCTGGGCACACATATGTGGGCGAGTTCTGGAATTGGTCTTTTGCTGAGTTCAACCTAACAAGGTACATCAGCTCAATTTGGATCAAATGTGACACAAATGTAGGTAAATCCTAGAATTGTCCTGGCAAGGTCAGCTGTAGGTTAATCATTTGGGTGACAATCAAGGTCACTAAGGTAACATGTTAGCTTGCAATACTATCTTCATGCCAGTGGGTACTGTTACCTAGTTTTTGCGTAATTCTACTTGATGGCACACAGGTATAACCCTGATGATCGCACAACATCAATGGAGGAAAAAAGCCAAATGGACCAAAGCATATCTTTGGTGCCAGTCGGCAGTGAAGGCATTGTGTTCTGCATAAACTTCTCTCCGGCATTTTCACCGTTTGAAACATTGACATCTCCTGCTGGAGAGGATTTCCTTGTTCAAGGTGTCTAGCAACCAGTGGATCATATTCAGAGAAAATTTCTTAATTACCTATAAAAATGACTACAAGAGAGCAAGTTGATCCCACAAACTTTCTTTGGGTTATGCCTTGATTCTGCATGAGGCCTTTCAGCTGAAAGGATCAAAATTCTGTTTTTCTATCAGTTTGTTTCTTTGTGGCACAAACAGTTTCATGAACATTGCATCATGTTTGTGTACGATCTCCCACTCAGACACCTGTAGAGTGGTGTCTATTCGTCTGTCCTGACAAGAAGCCTTCTCTGCAAAGTTAAATTACACCACAAAAGGTCAAACACTGATGGAGCAAAATTAATCCCTTGCTCGCTGTCAATAATATGCATGGCAGTGTAGCAAGCGTGCCGTGTTCTTCCCGCCCGTAGACGCTCACCTTTCTAAAACTAGAACCTCTGCCAAACAAATTGAAATGCAAATTTGGCCCAGAAAACACCACGCCATTGACAGAAGAGGACCTTTATAAAAGTCAGTTCACTAAAAGTCAGATTTTCAATGCTCAGACTTCACCCAACCGACTGACTGATGACAAGGTTTTCCACCCATCTGACATGACTCTGCGGTATAAACAGGTGGCACGTGTTGAATTCCTAAAGCACCACAGCACCGTCTGAAATACCAACACTGCCAATGTTACTCTCAGACATGGTTTTGCATAAATGCAGATGTGAACTCTCGTGGCCCAGAATGACTCTACAAATAGTGCAGCAGATAAGAGAATATTTAGAGTGGAATCCTGCAAATGGTGACACAAGCATTAAATTTGACACAAATACTCCTTAGACATTCCTCTTTTGAAAAACCGACTGGCTACTTGAATTTCCAATAGGCAGTCAGGTAGGGGACAACTGAAGATATACATAGGGGTAAAAATTAAAAGATGCTCCAATCATATTGAAAACTACACCACATTTTTTTTTTTTTTTTACCTGATCATAAAGCTTACAAAAAGGTATAGTTTGGACTATCTATGACTGAATTCTATGTAGTTATGGGATAAAAACAGCAAGAATGGTGACAAAGATCAGTTTCAGTTTGTACAGGGGTCAAATTTAAAGTTGCTCCAATTTTGTTAAAACATGATGCAAATTATTGGTGAACAGGGTTTTAAAAAGGAACAGTTTGCACTATGTGTCATGCTTAGTTATCATGTTACGGCGTAACATATATCACGTCATAGAATCCAATGGACGTTGACGTTGTTTGACCTTTACTTTGGAGACCAAACATTCAACACTGTCAAAACGATTCCATTTATTAATCCTATTAGCTAAACCAATAATTTGCATCACTTTTTACCAAAACTGGAGCAACGTTAACTTTTGACCTCTGTACAAACTGAAACTGACCTTTCTCACAATTCTTGCTGTTTTACCCCATAACGCCATAACATTCAGTCATAGATAGTCCAAGCTATACCCTTTTGGAATCTTTATGATCAGAAAAGTAATGTGGTGTAGTTTCAATGTGATTTAAGCATTTTAAAATTTTGACCCCTGTGTAATTCTTCAATTGACCCTTACCTGGCTGCCTATTGAAAATTTAAGTGGCAGTCGTTTTTTTTTTTTAAATGAGTAATGTCTAAGGAGTATTTATGCCGAATTTGGTGCTTGTATCACAATTTGAAAGACTGTTTCAGTTATCAGCTGCACTAAAAGACGGGGAGATGAAAAGACCGTGTCCATGTGAAGCCGCTACATCTCAGGGATGATTGACGCCTTTCCAACAACACAGCTCAGATGGATTATTTAACATTCTTATCCAATTACATTTTTTCCGCAAATCTGATTGGTTAATCATGCGAGATTTCACACCATAAAATATCGTGTAAATGATATTTAATGTGTTACTCTGCGCCCTGTCTGCACGTGTTGCTATGCAGATGTCAATATGGCGCTGTCAGCTGAGAGCAAGAGGTTGCCAACTGCCATTAAACACAAAGAAGTAGAAGAAGAACAAAAAACAACTGGCGGAGCAACGACACCGAAATGGATTAAATTTTAGCTACCATACGGAAGTAGTGATGTGGATTCTGCTCACAGAATTTCCAGTTTGGCATGAAGATGCTCTTGCCAGGGTAAGCTTTGATGAGCCGACTACACCCTTTGTCTACGTAACATTTTTACCAAACTATATTATTATGCGGATTAAGATGTAGCCTTCAGTGGTGGACTCGGATCCCTGCAAACGTTGGAATTGGATTAGAATGGGAATAACCCCCTTGTGTCTGATGATTTGCGAATGGTAATGCTGGATTATGGTCGTGGCCAAGTAGTTAAGGCGCTTGGTTTCAGTACAGAAGGCTCCGGGTTTGGAACAGTCAGATCGTCTCACTTCAATGCGTCAGAAAGGGCATCTGGCATAAAACCTGTGCCAATTCAACATGCAGATCCACCTTGGATTTGCTGTGGCGACCCCGAGTGCGAACAAGGGAGCAGCCGAAGGGACTTACTAATGCTGGATTATGGTCGTAAATAGCTGTTTACGCATCATCGGTAAAACACAATTTGCGACCGTAAAGTCCAGCATTAACATCCGCAAATCATCAGACACAACAGGGTTATTCCCTAATCGCATTCACCTCATGAGGCGCTGGCAAAGATGATGGCAGCCACACAGGAACTCTGTTATTCAGCTGCATTCAGTCACAATTGGACCCTGGTAGCTGGACGTCCGATACCGATGAAGGTCTTGTTGTATCTGAAGGAACTAAGTTTGAGAACATGGATGCTTGGTGCTGTATGTAGGAGTATTGTGTTCAGTCCCGCGAGTCCAATCCTGACAGTTTGGAGCAGCTTGGGTCCTTTGGAGTGCTGGACATGGGTTTTAGGCCAACATAAGGCTGCACAGAGGGAAGACTGTCTGTCTTCGACAAAGACATAGTGGTCTAATTAAGACCAGCAGCAACCAGGCAGAGAGGAATCCTGCAGATGTCCGAGTGGCAGGTCGGACGGAGGGTTTACATTAGAGATGGACACACACGGAGGCAATCTCAACTTCTGTCTGGTTGCGCACTCTGCTCTCGTTCTTGCCACGTGTCTTAATGAGGCCAATATAGATCTCTGTCCAGGTCTGTAGCCAAGGTGCCGCAGCTTCTGGCTGCATGTGGAGTCGCTCCTGCTTGGCGGTCAGACCACATCTGTCAAAGCCACTTTGACACGTTTTGAAAAATACTGGAGCACACCGAGAACCCATTTACACCATTCTCAGCAACATCTTCCATCTCTGTGAGGATCACTCGTCTCATGTGGTGAAGAAACCAGATTATAATTCTCATTAATGCTGCGAAAGTGAACTTTTTTTTGTTTCTCACCGTTGAAAGAAGCCAGTGCCTGGATGCTGTCGCCCATCTTTCCAGTCACAGTCAGCGCTTGTTTCACCTTTAGGTTGGTTTCACTGAGGAAAATTCAAGATAGTTGAAGATTTTCTCAACCGCACAGAAGCAAACAATGCTCTAACCTTCAATTTAGTAAAGTGAATTTACTAACCCGTCCAACTCGGCTGTTTCTATGTAGACCAGATTAAGAGGTTCACTGCTGCTCAGCAACAGAAGGTCAGCCTGAGAAATCAAACCGTCACTTTAAACAGCTTTCACGTCTGGTCTGAAACATCACAAACATCATTAACATCAGAAGTAGAGCCTGGCTGATATTTCGGGTAGCCGAGAATATCAACTGACATAAGCCTTTCAGGAACATATTGGTATCACTGTTATTTTTGCTGACGTGGCAACTTTTATTTTACCAAATAAACAAGTTAGAAAAACACTTTGACTGTTGATATCATTACATAGTTTGTCCATCAAAGGGTGTTCCTCCAGCATTGTTTACAATGCTGTCAAGCATGACTGCGACCCCATCACCCCTTGGTCACATTAGCTACAAGAGAGCTGTCATTCATATCCAATCAGAGTTGGTGTTTTAGGCGGAGCTAAAATAGATGAGAAGTCAATTTTATGCAAATGCTGAGCAATGCCATTACTTGGTTGTTTTTCCCAAGGCCATCAAATGTGGCCATAGGATATTGCAAAGAATATGCATCTGTCCGTCCGTCTGTCTGTGCTTAGCAAGTCCAGTCCTGTTACTGCCAGAGTCTTCAAATGCACAGGGAACATTCTTGGGACACAGACCTTGGACAAGTTCAGAGATGGCTAATTATTTTAAGAGGTTAAAAAGTTACATTCTGTTTCATTCAATTCTGTTTTTGTTTTTTTTTTGAGGGGCGGGGGTGAAAGCCAATCAGAGTAGAGTGGCGCCGTGATGTCAGTCGCTGGTCTAGCCAGCTGGAAACTGTTTCATTTGTGTGTGTAAATATAACCTCTTTGTCATATATTATATAAAAGCTAGCGAGAAATACACACTTCTAAAACTGAAAATGCTGCTTTTGGAACGTGAAAACACCTCTGAAGTTATTTACAAGACATTTCGGCCGTTAGTGTGGTGACATCACAGGCTGGTCTAGCTAGCTGCAAAATCTGTTTCGTTTGTGTGTAAATATAATCTGTTTGTCATATATTATGTAAAAGGGAGGAAGAAATAAACACTTGTACAACTGAAAATGGTGTTTTTGTAAGTTACCTGTTAACACCCCTGGAGTGATTTACAAGACATTTCGGGGACATCAACGTGCACACTAACCTCCACTAACTTTTGCTCTTTGTGTTTAGATGTCACAGTTCAGCACGGGTTCACTGTGCACAAAATACAAATGTAAGCTTTCTTTTTTCATTAAACATTTATGGATTGGATTACATCTCTTGTCAGTCTCGTTGGGATAAATTTACTGTGCAGCGCGTTAAGTGTTTTGTATTTTTATGTCTGTTTACATCTCGCGACGTGTGGAGACAGACTCTCTTCAATATATTGTCCATTTTAAGTTTGTTTTACTTTTGCACAAATGACAGCATCTCATAAAACCTCACTCTGTGAAGATTTGAAATCATTGTACACAGTATTGCTATTCGGCAGCCATCTCATCTGTGAAATTTTACACTAATTCATATAAAACATCAGTTTATAAGTTGGTGGCATTTGGAAACAAATAACCACGTCTCTATAATCATACTGTGCAGAGCTGTACCGTGTATTCTGCGTGCAGTTCTTAGTCTACGAGCCAGTCATCAATTTTGACCTAAACAGTACCACGGAAGGTGACGAAATCACACTCAGAATCCAGCCTCAGTGTATCATGGCCTATGTTGTGTGGGCCGCTGAAGAGGAGGTACTGCTGGCCCACCACCACCAGAGGGCACCCTGCCTGGAGTGCGGGCTCCAGGCACCAGAGGGCGCTGCCGCCTCACAGGAGCAGCCGGGGTGACAGCTGACACTCATCACCTGTGACAGCTGTCACCACTCATCTGATCTGCATCGGTATATCAGCAAGACGTCATCTCCACCTCTTTGCCGAGATATCGTTCTACCTGAAAGGTAATATCCTCAGCCTGACTGCTTGATAGAAAGCCTTTTTTTGTGATTTTTGTGAGTGATAACAGACTTTTTCTCCAACGAGAGGTGGAGGTAGCTTCCCTGCCGTGCAGATTGCTGGGTGCAGACGCACCCACGTTTAATTGTGTTTTTGTTCCTCGCCAGCAGTACCAGGTCCGACACGCAGAGGCAGTGGCCACCTGGGAGTTCGGGACTTGGCGGCTCCAGTATTCTCGGGGTCTGGTGGTGGAGGAAATCGTGTGGTTCCGGTTCTGCTTTGGACAGGCGTCTCCTATCTTCGAGCCTGCCCACACGACACCTTGTAATTTGACCTTTGATCTATTGTGTAATCTGTTGTGTTTGTTGTGCACGTTCGCAACAGTAAAGTGTTGTTATTTGACCTATTCCATTGTCCGCTCATTTGCGCCCCCTGTTGTGGGTCCATGTACTTACACTTTCCCAACAGCCTACATAAAAATGTATGATAACCATCCCAGTTATGGTTGCTGTGGTGGTGGTAGCTGGTAGAGAAGGTGGTAGCTGTAGCCAGCTAGTGGTCAATGAAGAATTACACAGAGGTCAAAATGTAAAAATGCTTCAATCATTTTGAAAACTAAACTGCATTATTGGTCTGATCATAGTGATTCCAAAAAGGTATAGTTTAGACTATCTGTGTCTGAATGTTCTGGAGTTCTGTGGTAAAAACAGCAAAAATGGTGACAAAGGTCAGTTTCAGTTTGCATAATTTTTTTTTTACTGAAACTGGAGCAGCTTTAACTTTGACCCCTGTACAAACTAAATCAGTATCATAATTTTTTTAAGCTCCCTTATATCAGTATTATATTGGCCCACAAAAAATCCATATCAGTTGGGCTCTAATTCGAAAATACTGTTTTTGGTATTACCGGGTCTGTTCATTATTTTTATGGACAGAATTTCTAGGCGCAGCCAGGGTGTAGAGGGGGTCTGGTTTGGGAACCACAGAATCTCGTCTCTGCTGTTTGCGGACGATGTGGTTCTGTTGGCTTCGTCAAATCAGGACCTTCAGCGTGCACTGGGGCGGTTTGCAGCCGAGTGTGAGGCGTCCGGGATGAAAATCAGCACCTCCAAATCCGAGGCCATGGTTCTCGACCGGAAAAAGGTGCTTTGCCCTCTTCAGGTCGGTGGAGTGTCCTTGCCTCAAGTGGAGGAGTTTAAGTATCTCGGGGTCTTGTTCACGAGTGAGGGACGGATGGAGTGTGAGATCGATAGACGGATCGGTGCAGCGTCTACAGTGATGCGGTCGCTGTATCGGACCGTCATGGTGAAGAGAGAGCTGAGTAGGGGGGCAAAACTCTCGATTTACCGATCGATCTACGTTCCGATCCTCACCTATGGTCATGAGATTTGGCTCATGACTGAAAGAACGAGATCGCGGGTACAAGCGGCCGAGATGAGTTTCCTCCGCAGGGTGGTTGGGCGCTCCCTTAGAGACAGGGTGAGGAGCTCGGTCACTCGGGAGGAGCTCGGAGTCGAGCCGCTGCTCCTCCACGTCGAAAGAGTCAGTTGAGGTGGCTCGGGCATCTTTTCCGGATGCCCCCTGGACGCCTCGCTGGAGAGGTGTTCCGGGCACGTCCCATTGGGAGGAGGCCCCGGGGAAAACCCAGGACACGCTGGAAGGATTACATCTCTCGGCTGGCTTGGGAACGCCTTGGGGTTCCCCCGGAGGAGCTGGGGGAGGTGTGTGTGGATCGGGAGGTCTGGGCGGCTTTGCTTGAGCTGTTGCCCCCGCGACCCGACTCCGGATAAAGCGGAAGAAAATGGATGGATGGATGGATGGATGTTTTTGGTATTCACAAACTGTAATTAATGGACAATTTTTTCATAGAAATAAATAAATAAATTATTATTATTATAATTTAAAGAGAGTTCATGAAAAAAAAAAAAAAACCCAATATCATCCGGTGTTGCCGACTGAACAGTCCCCCCTAAAAATTGGTCCGCCCTGCCTTAATAATAACAATAATAATTCCAAATCTGAAAGTGCCTTCACTGCACATGCGTCATTTTGGAGCATCAGCAGCGTCATTTCAAAGCGTCGACAGCGTTTCACCTATCACCTCGTTTCTGCTTGAAACTGCACTCCAGTCATCATCTATCTCAGCTACAGATATCTGAAGCTTTTGTACAACAATCATTTCCACATGTAGCATGTAGCATTATTTCATAATAAAAGATGGGGGAGCGATCAGAGTGCAATGGCAGGAGCGTCAGTAGCGAAATGAGGCAATTATTGCCTCGTTTCTGCTTAAAACAAACTTTAGAATGATTTAAGAAGTTTTAATTTGTCATCTGATGGTTAATAATCACATTATTCCCTTTGCTCACTTTGGGTGTAGAGTGTCAGACTCAGAGTCAAAGGCAGGGCGGACCAATTTTTAGAGCAGAATGTTCACCGGTATGTTCACTGGTTCACCGGTGACACCGGTAATGATTAATATTTCTGTACTTACTGTTACAAAGTGATTACTCTCCAGTTTGATGATATCTCCAACTTGAACATTCATCCATTTTTCACTTCTCAGCCTGGAAGAAGAAGAAGAAATCACATTAAACAAATAATTCAACAGAGGGAATTCTTCAATGTGTATTTTAAATTTCCTCATGTACAAATGTGGAATTTGTAGGTTAAATGACTCACTCGCCATCGATGAGGACATTTGCTAACCGGTTATTCACTTGTTTGTCACTTTTGTGTCTGTTCTACTCAGATAAGAGAAAACATGGTGTTAGTTTTTAACATTACCACTCAACTAAATATTTTATTTATGGCATATTTTCTACTTAAATATTTAAGGCAGATTTATGAATGATATATATAAAAAACTGCTTTTTATTTATTTCACAGATCTAATAATTCTGGTCTAAATCTGACTTACAAAGTCATCAGTGGCGTCTTTGACTGCGGTTATAGACAGCACCAAAACCAGAGGGACCGCAGTGGTGAACCACGAGAGAGATGAGATTGCTGGGATTAGCTGTCGACAAAACACACACATGCACGTGTTCAATTGATAAATAAGACACAACTGACACAAGAATCCAGCCAGGTTTATCTTAGCCCCACTATCCAAGCCTTTCTGGCTTGTTAGCCAATTAATTATCGGCTCTGTGCCTAGCGTGAGTAGGTCGCACATGTAAAACATTAAACAACACGTTGTTGGGTTATCTGTAGTTGGTTCATCTGTTATGATATCAGGAAACTCTAGCTGAGGTCTTCCACTGAAAATCTTTCAAACTGAAACAAAACTGATTAGCTGAAGCACTCACTCACTCACTCTCATCACTCAGCTTCAACCGCTTATCCGGGATCGGGTCACGGGGGCAACAGCTCTAGCAGGGGACCCCAGACTTCCCTTTTTCGTGCCACATTAACCACCTCTGACTGGGGGATCCTGAGGCGTTCCCAGGCCAGCGTGGAGATATAATCTCTCCACCTAGTCCTGGGTCTTCCCTGGGGTCTCCTCCCAGATGGACATGCCTGGAACACCTCCCTAGAAAGGCGCCTTGGAGGCATCCTTACCAGATGCCCAAACCACCTCAGCTGGCTCCTTCAATGCAAAGGAGCAGCGGCTCTACTCAGAGCTCTCCACGGATGACTGAAATTCTCACCTTATCTCTAAGGGAGACACCAGGCACTCTCCTAAGGAAGCCCATTTCGGCTGGTTGTACCTGCGACCTAGTTCTTTCGGTCATGACCCAACCCTAGGTCATAACCATAGGTGACAGTGGGAACGAAGATTGATCAGTAGATCCGAGAGCTATGCCTTTTGGCTCAGCTCCCTTTTTATCACAACAGTACAGTAGAGTGAACGCAGCAACACTCCCACTCCAGCCAATCTCACGCTCCATTGTCCCCTCACTCGTGAACATGACTTGAACTCCTTCACTTGGGGCAAGACCATATTCCCTATCTGCAGTAGGCGATCCATCGGTTTCCTGCTGAGAACCATGGGCTCAGATTTAGAGGTGCTGATCCTCATCCCAGCTGCTTCACACTCGGCTGTGAACCGATCCAGTGAGTGTTGGAGGTCACAGACCAATGAAGTCAAGAGGACCACATCATCTCCAAAAAGCAGTGATGACACTCTGAGCCTACCAAACTGGAAACCCTCCTTCCCCCGACTACGCCTCAATATCCTGTCCATGAATATCAGAAACAGGATTGGTGACAAGGCGCAGCCCTGGTGGAGGCCAACCCCCACCGGAAACGAGTCCGACTTACTGCCCAGCACCCAAACACAGCTCTCGCTTTGTGAGTACAGAGATTGGATGGCCCTGAGAAGGGACCCCCTCACTCCATATTCCCGCAGCACCTCCCACAGTATCTCCCGGGGTGCCCAATCATATACCTTCTCCAAAGTCCACAAAACACACGTAGACTGGATGGACATACTCCCAGGCACCCTCCAGGATCCTTGTAAGAGTGAAGAGCTGGTTGGTTGTTCCACGACCAGGACAGAACCTGCATTGTTCCTCTTCAATCTGAGATTCAACTATCAGATGAACCCTCCTTTCCAGCACCCTGGAATAGACTTTGTCAGGAAGGCTGAGTAGTGTGATGCCCCTGTAGTTGGCACACACTCTCTGGTCCCCTTTTTTAAATATGGGGACCTTCACCCCAGTTTGCCACTCCTTAGGCACTGTCCCAGACCTCAACACAATGTTGAAGAGACGTCTCATCCAAAACAGTTCGTCCACACCCAGAGCCTTCAGCATTTCTGGACGGATCTCATCAACCCCCGGGGCCTTGCCACTGCAGAGTTGTATGACTACCTCAGTGACTTCCACCAGAAAAATTGATGAAAATCCTCCATCAGCTTCCAGCTCTGCCCCTGCTATAGTGGTTGCTCCGGTCTGATGCAGGAGTTCCTCAAAGTGTTCCTTCCAGCGCCGGATTACATCCTCAGTTGAGGGCAACAGAGTCCTATCCTTACTGTAGACAGCTTGGATGATTCCCCGTTTTCTCCTCCTGAGGTGCCTCACGGTCCACCAGAAGCACTTTGGTGCTGACCAAAAGTCCTTCTCCATGGTTGCTCCGAACTCCTTCCACACCTACTGTTTTGGCTCCCCCACAGCAGAGGCTGCTGCCCTTCGTGCCTGTCAGTACCTTGCAACTGCCTCCAGAAACAAAACTGACAGATACGTAATAAAAAGTCTATTCAAATTTGTACTTCTCCAGAAACTACAAAACATCAATCAAGCTTCTCCAGTATTTGGAAAAAATAATTAGCAGAAGACATAATTCTGAATTCTGCATAAAATTCTAAACCATTTATGGGTAAAACTGACAAATACTCAATTTGCAAAGTATCCACTCTCTGAGTCAGTTGTGGAAGAAATATTCAAATCATTTGTAAAAAAAGGAAAGCCAATATATAAAGATTCTTACAAGTAATACCCTTCTGCTCAATATCACAGTATTTGCATTATGAATAATAATGAAACTGATTAAATTCATTTTGCTTGTTGTTGCACTAAGCAGTAGCATCCAGGGGTAGAGAAATCCACTGGTCCAAGGACATGGACCAGTAACTTTTTACCTATGTCTAGCAGATATTTTCCCCTGCTAGACTGATGTCTAGTAAAAAATCTTGTCGGTCTTGTGATTAAAGGTGTTGGACAAGTCCGATGACTTTTTTAAACTTGCACCTTATTTAACTGAGCCACTGTTTGGAGATTACAGCAGTTTTGTGCAGCGAGCCATCCAGCCTTCATTTGGACGATCAATTTTCAAAAAAGACGGCCGATAAAACAGTGGATGGCTTGCTGAAAGCCATCTAAAATGCAGAATTTTCTGAAGGAAGGAGCTGTCTGTGTTTGTGCGGAGACAACTGGCTGACACACATATAGAAAGAGTGCGGGCGTGGAGGGTGCTGAATGAAGGGAGGCACAAGCTGCTGCAGTGATGTTGGCAGAAATCACATTAAGCAAGTGAGAACTCTGAAGTTTAATAGACTGCTATTTCTTTAAGATATTTATTTTAGATCTTGAGCTTAATGTAGTTGTTTTATGTTCAAGCACAAAACATGATTGAGGAGAGAAAAACATGATGGCTTCATCACACTAAAATGTACTCCAATCAGAATAAAAACACAAGCTGCTAATTTTTATGTTATTTTTCAAAGTTATTAGGCTACAGTTATAGGTTTTATTTATTTCAAAGTAAGTTAACTCTTATTTTATTCTTATTTAAAAAAACAAAAACATGGGGAGTCAAAGCAGCCTGCATTGTTCTGTTCAATTTATATCAAAGTTTGCCTGCACGTTTGTGTATTTTTTCCTTCTTTATGAGAGTTTGGTGTTTACATTCCTTCTACAAAGTTTAAAAAAAACAATAAAATGCTAACACTTGTCTTTATAGCAGTTCTGCAATTTCAGAAATGCAACAGAAACAACTACAAATCAGAAAAAGTTGGGACTATATGTAAAATGACGATAAAATAAAAATGTTGCAGTATTCCCAGTTTCTCCACTCACAACCACAGAAGCCAAAAATTCTTTCTGAGTTGCATCTTGGTGGCTTCCTTTACTTCTCTTCTTCCAGCACGGACATTTAGTTTTTGAGAACTGTCTACCTGACACAGATTTACCATAAAGTACCACACTGTTAGTATTTCTGAATGCCCAATGTAAATAAAGTAAAATAAAAAATAGTCAGTGAGTTGGAATGTTCATGTATTCATCCGCTGACATTTCTCAAGAAAACTGGCTGTAAAAATGATTTAAATTAATTCTTACATTTAGAATAAACTGCCCTGTCCCCAACCATTTTTTTCTTGGAAAATGCTGCAGGCCTTAAAATGTAGGAATGAATATATATTAACAAATAAATAGAGCTGACCACACAAAACATGAAATATGTTGGTTCATACAGTCTGCAGTAAACAGAAGTCAAAGTAAATGTCCCGATCATTATGGGTCTCCCACCACATTTTTCATATCCAAACCTTTTCTGACTTGGGGTTGTATAAAAACAAAACAAAAAGAACAATTAAAAAATATATCATTGAACTGTATATAAAAAACTTTATAAGCTGTATAATCTTTATTCATTCATTTTAAAGGTCAAATATTTTTTACGGCTCCAGAAGAATTATATTTGTGGAAGACAGGACAAAAATGGCTCTTTTGACAGTAAAGGTCGCAGACCTCTAACAAATTCATAAAATTTTGATCATACTTCTCTGAGAAGCAATAGATATAATTGTTCCCCCCCCCCCAAAAAAAACAGAGATATTACACACCAAGAATAGACAAGTGGATTAAATAACAAGAGTAAAGGCTATGTTTGGGCTGCATAAGACAAGCACAAGGCCAGAATTACAGAAAAGTGAAGTATAAGGTGCACAGTACATTCACATGAATGCAGAGGATCATGTAAGAAAATGTTTAGTATATACATTCAACACAAAATGAAAAAGTTCCATCAGGTGCTAGATTTACAAATGCAATATTGATTGAATACAAGTGCATGATGATTAATGCTATGCTGAGGCTCACCGGCTCACCAGTGGACGCTCTGAGCTTCCTAATACCTGGGGCCACTACCTTGGACCAGGAGGACCAGTAACAAAATTGGTGCTACTGGTTCTGACCAATAGGCTCAAAAAATATTTCTGTAACACTGGCACTATATCTTTAAATAAATGTGACTTACAAACCAATGCGACACATATATTTTTGTAACTTCCTTCTCAATGTGAAAACAAAGATCTCCATCCTCTTGACACTTACTGTATATGCACGAGGTAAAGAAAAAGGGGAATATCTACCTGAAGAATGAAAAGGAAGAAGAAGTAAGCATTTGCAAGTCTCCTCATCTGTTCAAAGAGGTTGAGGGGCAGGAAGGTGAAGATGTTGTATTTGGAGGTCTTGATGGCATTATTCTGAAATAGATGAGAATGACAGATGATTGTGATATCAATATGACTAAACTAAAATTCAGGTTTTTCAGCACTGTTACACGTAGAGAAACGTCTTGGCCAAATCTAACTAAATGTGCTGAAGAATTACGAGGAAAAATGCTAATTGCAGAATGGATATGGGGTCATTTTTGTGAATACTTACAGCGTAATGGTAAGACAGATTGAACGCTCTGTCATTAGCTCGCAAGTGTCGCTGCTCCTCTGTTGATGAAGAATGAGATTTTTCAGTATAACATATTTGCATTGTGACAAAGAGCTTTTGCCACAGTATGTAACAGATATTTCACCGTTTTAAAATACTACTAAAGCTCTTTAAGATCTCACCTTTTGTGTTCTGTGTCCCGCACAACTGCCCAATGTAGGAAATTACAGACCCCATCCTAAACACATTCCTTCATATTTGACACCTGAAGGGGGAAAAAAGTCTGTATAACAACCAGTGTGAGTTACTGTTACCGAGGCAGATGGTAATCTGGTTGGAGGTTGTAGAAACAAATCATCCACAGAATTTTTCCTTTGATTTCTTTCTTCAAATATTTCCCCTTATGACATCATAAAGATTCGGTTAAAAGTCACAGTGCTTATACTGAGCTTAAACTGTTGGTGTACAGCCTGGAGTCAAAACTACGGACTGATGTAAACTGAGGATTTTTAAACAGATTAATCAACTGCGATATTGTCATCTCTTCAAAGACACTTTTAAACAGATTTCTCTGACAGAAAATGAAATGGGAAACTGGAAAAAGTGAGAGGGAACTAGTTCATTTATGCATGTTTATGTTCCTGAAAATGTAGCGCAGATATTCAGAAGACCAGCTGAAAGACAGGAGAGACATAAGGTAGTCCATCAACACTGAACAACTACACGGCACTCAGACAGTGCATACGTCCGCCAAGGGCCAAGAGTTTATAGGCCTGATTATCAGCAAGGTATCGCAAAAAGTAAAAAAAATAATAATAATGATAATCATAATTATTAAGAACAATAATAATTCTAATGCATTTTTGTCAACAAACTTGGAATTCAGAAGGCAATGTAATGCTTAAAACATTGTTTTTAAATTATTCCTATAAAAATGTTTCCTGCCTAGAGTCATTCATTTACTTCATCAGGTCAATCAGAATTTCTGTAATTAATAGAGGTATAGTGGGTTAGACTCCAGCCACCCTGGGACCTTTAACTGGAGTAAGTGGGTACAGAAGATGGATGGATGAATGGACAGTATTTCTTAAATATAGCCTCTGGTGTCTGGTCATATCTCAATCAATCAATCAACCAATCAATCTTTATTCATGAAAAAATAAAATGTTTCCATGAATCAAATCAAATCAAATCAATTTTATTTATATAGCGCCAAATCACAACAAACAGTTGCCCCAAGGCGCTTTATATTGTAAGGCAAAGCCATACAATAATTACAGAAAAACCCCAACGGTCAAAACGACCCCCTGTGAGCAAGCACTTGGCGACAGTGGGAAGGAAAAACTCCCTTTTAACAGGAAGAAACCTCCAACAGAACCAGGCTCAGGGAGGGGCAGTCTTCTGCTGGGACTGGTTGGGGCTGAGGGAGAGAACCAGGAAAAAGACATGCTGTGGAAGGGAGCAGAGATCAATCACTAATGATTAAATGCAGAGTGGTGCATACAGAGCAAAAAGAAAGAAACACTCAGTGCATCATGGGAACCCCCAGCAGTCTAAGTCTATAGCAGCATAACTAAGGGATGGTTCAGGGTCACCTGATCCAGCCCTAACTATAAGCTTTAGCAAAAAGGAAAGTTTTAAGCCTAATCTTAAAAGTAGAGAGGGTGTCTGTCTCCCTGATCCGAATTGGGAGCTGGTTCCAGAGGAGAGGAGCCTGAAAGCTGAAGGCTCTGCCTCCCATTCTACTCTTACAAACCCTAGGAACTACAAGTAAGCCTGCAGTCTGAGAGCGAAGCGCTCTATTGGGGTGATATGGTTCTATGAGGTCCCTAAGATAAGATGGGACCTGATTATTCAAAACCTTATAAGTAAGAAGAAGAATTTTAAATTCTATTCTAGAATTAACAGGAAGCCAATGAAGAGAGGCCAATATGGATGAAATATGTTCTCTCCTTCTAGTCCCTGTCAGTACTCTAGCTGCAGCATTTTGAATTAACTGAAGGCTTTTCAGGGAACTTTTAGGACAACCTGATAATAATAAATTACAATAGTCCAACCTAGAGGAAATAAATGCATGAATTAGTTTTTCAGCATCACTCTGAGACAAGACCCTTCTAATTTTAGAGATATTGCGCAAATGCAAAAAAGCAGTCCTACATATATGTTTAATATGCGCAATGAATGACATATCCTGATCAAAAATGACTCCAAGATTTCTCACAGTATTACTAGAGGTCAGGGTAATGCCATCCAGAGTAAGGATCTGGTTAGACACCATGTTTCTAAGATTTGTGGGGCCAAGTACAATAACTTCAGTTTTATCTGAGTTTAAAAGCAGGAAATTAGAGGTCATCCATGTCTTTATGTCTGTAAGACAATCCTGCAGTTTAGCTAATTGGTGTGTGTCCTCTGGCTTCATGGATAGATAAAGCTGGGTATCATCTGCGTAACAATGAAAATTTAAGCAATCATGAACAAAGAACAAAATATAAATCTTGTAACAGTCCCTTATAACATATATTCCATCATTTCATCTACAACACCATCACCTCATCAGTCACTAAACATCAATCAACAATGACCTGAATGTCATTTAAACTCTTCTATTCACTTTACTTCCAGTTTACTGTATTCCCTCATAATTTTATCCTTATACGAGGTCTATCCGTAAAGTATCGTACCTTTTTATTTTTTTCAAAAACTATATGGATTTCATTCATATGTTTTTACGTCAGACATGCTTGAACCCTCGTGCGCATGCGCGAGTTTTTCCACGCCTGTCAGTGACATCATTCGCCTGTGAGCACGCCTTGTGGAAGGAGTGGTCCCGCCCCCTCGTCGGATTTTCATTGTCTGGAAATGGCGGCATGAAAAGGACTTTTTTTCCATCAGAATTTTTTCAGAAGCTGTTAGAGACTGGCACCTGGAAACCATTCGAAAAATTGATCTGGCTTTCAGTGAAAAATTTACGGGCTTCACAGAGAATAAGGACTTTAACTACAGGTTAAGGACCCCTTTAAAGGACGGTCGGTGCGCCGCGCTGCGAGCTGCGACGATGCGGCACAAACCACTGGATCATTTCTAAGCTGATGGCTCTGTGGATACGAGACCGTCGTGTGCTCTTTCTCTGGTTATCACAAGACCTGGACATCAGCCATTTTCCGGCAGATTTTACTTTTAACAAGAGATTTTGTCATGGAAAGCCGCGCGGAGGCTTCGCGCGTCACGACCGATTCGCTGATGAAGCGAGACAAAGGAACACCTCCGTTTCGGAGTGTTAGAGGACAAGTTGGGACATGTCCAGCTCTCCACAAGTTGTTTTATACTCACTGGGCTGGTAAGCACTGAAAGCCGAGATAGACATGTCCCAGCTTGTCCTCTAACACTCCGAAACAGAGGTGTTCCTTTGTCTCGCTTCATCAGCGAATCGGTCGTGACGCGCGAAGCCTCCGCGCGGCTTTCCATGACAAAATCTCTTGTTAAAAGTAAAATCTGCCGGAAAATGGCTGATGTCCAGGTCTTGTGATAACCAGAGAAAGAGCACACGACGGTCTCGTATCCACAGAGCCATCAGCTTAGAAATGATCCAGTGGTTTGTGCCGCATCGTCGCAGCTCGCAGCGCGGCGCACCGACCGTCCTTTAAAGGGGTCCTTAAACCTGTAGTTAAAGTCCTTATTCTCTGTGAAGCCCGTAAATTTTTCACTGAAAGCCAGATCAATTTTTCGAATGGTTTCCAGGTGCCAGTCTCTAACAGCTTCTGAAAAAATTCTGATGGAAAAAAAGTCCTTTTCATGCCGCCATTTCCAGACAATGAAAATCCGACGAGGGGGCGGGACCACTCCTTCCACAAGGCGTGCTCACAGGCGAATGATGTCACTGACAGGCGTGGAAAAACTCGCGCATGCGCACGAGGGTTCAAGCATGTCTGACGTAAAAACATATGAATGAAATCCATATAGTTTTTGAAAAAAATAAAAAGGTACGATACTTTACGGACAGACCTCGTACATCTTTTTGAACTTATAAACTTTTGTACAACACTTGATTTCATCATTCAGAGCATTCCAAATATTAACTCTGTAAACAGGATACTTCTGTTTCGTAGTTGTCCGTGTAAACTTGGTCCAAAAATTATGTTTTCTTCTGTGGCCTGTGTAATAAGACTAAATAAAATAATTTTCGACAGCATCTGGTAAAATACCAAGCTTAGCTTTCCACACATTAAAAGAAATTTTTGAGTCAACAAAATCCTTAAGTTTTAGTTGATTGGTTTTGCTAAACAGGTTATTAGTAGGCTCTCTATACCTTTTTTTTGTTGACATTGTAATGACCCAGACTTCAGTGCAATAACTCAAGTATGGGAGAATCATTTAGCAATACAGCATACATGAGTTACATTCAAATAGATCATTTACTTTGAATAAAATTCCTATGCTTTTACTTTCTTTTTAATGTAATCTATATGGGCTTTCCAAGTTAATTTCTCATCCAACACAACCCCAAGAAACTTAACTTCATTAACTCTTTCAATAATAACACCATCAATGGTCATTTTTGCATTGTTGTTCTTCCTCAGATTGCCAAAAATCATATAGTTTGTTTTGTCCCAGTTTAAAGCCAGCTTATTATCATTAAACCAATTTCTCACGTTTATCATTTCTTCTCCAATTCTTTCTGTTGTTTCCAACAGATTACTTCCTGAGTAGTATATACTAGCATCATCAGCAAACATTAAAAATGTAACATTTTTGAAGATTCACACATATCATTAATAAACAAAAGAAAAAGCAAAGGCCCTAAGACCGATCCTTGTGGAACTCCACATTTATCCTCTCTGCAATCAGAATTTAGCCCATTCAGATGTAGCTACATACTGCTAACGATTTGTGCTATAACTTTGAAGCCACTGGTGTGCTGTGCCCCTGATCCCATACTTGTATAATTTTAGTAATAACAATTCATGATTTAAGGTAACAAAAGCTTTGCGTAAGTCAATAAATACTCCCACAGTGTACTCTTTTCTTTCAACTGCAGCTGTAATTGCTTCTACCAATTCAATGAGTGCTAAGCTTGTTGATCATTGAGATCTAAACCCATATTGTTTCTTGCTAATTAATTTATGCTTATCTTTTGTGTGAACCATTTCTCAAGAACTTTAGAGAACTATGAAAGCAGCGACACTGGTCACTGGTCATATCTAAAAATTATTTATTAACATTTAAAATTTACCAAGACGTCAAACACTATATGTGGCAATAATAATTTTTTTTAATATTTTTTCTTCTATCCAGATAAACAAATTTATTGACTTCTATTTCAGTTTACTCCAATACTTCAATAGTCCTGTTAACAATCCAACCACCGGATAAATGCAGAAAAAAAGAACGGGTTATACACGGCAGACAAATAAAAATGCATTGTATTACAAAGGTAAAACTGGTGTTTGAGGTGATATCAGACCTGTGTAAACGCCTCTGCACTTTTATCTGTTGTGCAGAGCTGTTACGAGGTTCAGCCACTCCCTTCTTGGCCCTTTGTCCTGGAGCTACATGTCCACAGCAGATAATTCATAACCAGCAAGATCATGATGACGATAACATCATCATCACTTGACTGTCATTGATTTATGCTCACACCCTCTTGGCTCAGACTAATCCCTGCAAACACAAAGAATATTCACTCGCTGACCACTTCATGTGGTATGCCCTGCCAGGTGTTTGGGACCCTGTTTTGCCTTCAGAACTGGTTTATTTTGATTCAACAAGCTGCTAGAAACATTCCTCTCATATCGACATGATTGCATCACACCGTCTCCTCATTGTTACACCACTGCCACCGCCGCTGTCAGTGGGATTCGAGGCAGGACATACTTTCACATTCTAGCCCGACCACCTGGTAGCATAAATCCAGACTCAGGTTCCTGATGTTAACAGACCCGGTGTGGTCTTCTGCTGCGTTAAGGTTCCAGAGATCTGGTTAACACTTTAAAATCACAGCACACTAATTCACATTAATTAATACACTAGTAAGCATTAACTAACAGATAATTAAGAGTTAACAAATGTGTGTAGTACCATTTATTAATGGTATTCATGCTAACTAAAGTATTAATATACATTATTTAATAAGCTGCAAAGGTATTGAATTCCATTAATAATAAATGTTTAGACACATCTTAATTTGCTTTTAATTAATGCTTATTACTGTGTTAATGAATGTACCCTTATTGTAATGTTATTAGTGCAATATTTTAAAAATTTATTTTTGGTTATTTGAGTTCCTAGTGACTTTCTGTCTGCTTGAACCAGTCTGGAAGGGAGGTGTTTTCACCCCGAGAACCGCAGCTCACTGGATGCGCCTGGAAATTGTGAAATACTCAAACCGCCAACAATGACACCACAATCAAAGTCACTTAAATTATGTTTCCTCCACATTATGTTACTCAGTTTGAACTTCAGCAAATCCTCTTCACAATGTCTGCAACTCAAAAAGCACCCAGCTGGTTCTGAGACGTGGCTGGCTGATGATGAGACACCTGCTTTTTAAGGAGCAGTTTAAACAGGGGTACCCGGGACTGAAGTGGCCAGTGTGTGTACAACAGAAACACAAGAGGTTTCAGCCTCATCTCTGCGCGGTGTAAAGTGTGTAAAATGAAATCGATAACACGTAGAAAGCTCTCAGTGAGTGCAGAGTCCACCAACGATGCACCAGGAAATGGTTCCACTCTTCATAGAGTACAGAAACACAACCAAAGACAGCTGCTAACTCCAGCACATTTGGTCCTAAGTTTAAAATAATAACAATAAAATAAATAATTGTTGGAGACGTACAGAAGACTTTGGGAATTCATATGAAGATGAAGACGAGAAGATACAAGCTGCTAGAGATGAAAAGACAAAGCATGACGCTAAGCTAATTGTTAGCTTCCTAAGTAGCTTGTAAATAATTAATAACTGCAGGCTGTCGCTATTAACTATTAAAATTGTGGCTGTCAAAATAAAGCGTTAATTTAGATTAATTACAATACCTATCAGGCCTTCAGTCACACTTTGCTCCATTTTGTTTTGACGTCAGTGACTTGGTCTGTAAATAAAGACCGTTTTCTGAGCAATAAACGTGTTAATGTCCATACTTTTGTTTTTGTTTTTTTACCAAAGTAACTTGCTTTGATAACTTATTGTTAAATCTCAAATGTGGGAGTTTGTGCATTTACTGACGTTCACGCACAAAATGTTGATTCGGTTTTAATGACCATTAATTAACGTCGTCACTGAACGCGAACAGGCTTAAAACACATTAAAAACATTTGTTTTTCATCCGGATTTTAATGTTCAATGGACAAATTTAAAATATGAAATCTAATAAGATAATTATTAAAGGAGTCATATTGTGCAGAAAGAATCAGCCTCCAAACTCCCACAATTGTTTTTATAGACATTCTTTATAATATATCCTTTTATTGTCATTGTACACATAAATACAATGAAATCTGCATGCATTTAATCCATCCAAATTACACTTAGACAGTAATTCTCCCAATTTAAGACCAATTTACAGCTTGTTTAATACCTCCCTGATATGTAACAAAAATAACCCTGATCCTTTTTTACCTGATTATTAAATGCCCCAAACACACACAGATCTGAGTTTTTTTAAATATACCTGCAATTAAATGATTCAGATTAATCACAAACCCTGTAATCACATTATTTTTTAATAACCTGACAGCACTAATTAAAATATGTATGCTGTGTGTGTGTGTGTGTGTTTCAGATGGTTTTCTCAGAGTCACCGCTGCAGAGGTTCATGCCACGGAATGGGACACCTTTGTCATCATCATGTTATACACCAGTTATGTTTCACTGTGAATTTTGAATAAATTTTTGTACTTTTTGCTAAAATGTCTCCACTTTTGTGTAACATCATTTTGATTTGTAAAAGTTACCAAGGTTTACTGATTTAAAGGCTAACAGTTTGAAAAGCTGTTTAAGCATAATCCAGTAGTAAAATAAGCTTTACATTTAATGGGGTCATAAATGTAAATGTAACAGACAGTAAAACGGGTTGTTCAAAATTCCTTGATGTAATGGTGCCTTCACTGAAGTGACTAAACCTTTTTGTTTATGTTAAATACCATTTGGTAAAATCTCAGTTTAGACATGATTATTCCAGCATCTGTGTAAAGATTCAGCCAGGTGTAGTGTGCAGTGTCTTCTGGAGCGGCAAAACCCAAATTAAAAATTCTTAGAAATGAACCAAAATGTTTTTTTTACTGTTGACTCAGAATGAAATGACAAATTATGATACAGTCACATGAGTCAAATTGTTTACTGCAACAAAAAAGAGCAAATACACACACACACACACACAAAAAGCAACACAAACTATACGTATAAGTTTCATGTGTCTGTAGTCTGGGGTGGGGGCGCAGGTCACATGCCCCAGTCATGCATCGCGTGCACAAGGTCACCCAGCATGCCAAGATATGCCTGATTAAATGCAGCTTCCACCACCGTTGCTTCCTCAAGGATCAGTCGGATGTGTCGATCACACTGAACCCAGTTCAGCTTCAGCCTCAAGATCACTCAAGATGGTGAGATTCTCCTGCTGGAACAGGCTCCCTTTATCTCTTGCCTGGACAATAATGAAGGTAGAAATGGGAAAGAAAGTTTAAAAAACTTAAAAAAAAAAATTTGCTGGACCTTTGTGGGATTTATGACAATATTTATGGCTTCTGGATTTTTTTTTTTTTGGTGGGGGGGTGTCACCCTGTCATATTTGGGAAAGTTAAGGTGATGTGAGACACGTTATTCTTACCTGTGATGACACGTTGCTGTGTGGTGCTGGACGTTGATACAGATGTTGAAGCTGGTGTTCGAACCCTCCTCGCTTATGGAACTGGATTCTCAACAAAAACACAAAATGGCGACATGTCCAAAAAAAAAAAAAACATCACCGTAACGGCACTAAATGAGTCAAATGTACACGTTTGTCGTCTTGCTGACTTCAGGTGTTTTTCTGTCAGAAGTTAATACTTTAAAGCAGAGCATGGGGTTAGCTAGCTCGCTAGTTAGCAGTCAGCTAGCTCACTGTGTCCGCGTACATGAGACAACGATGTTACTTTAACACAAGTTTGTTAAAGTGTGCTTCCCACCAATAGGATAAGTAACGTTAAACGGTGCTTTCAAGCAGACTACAGTCACAAAAACACTTACCATCCGTCGCTTCCAACAAAGCCGTGGCCCAGTCGCGGCCATCCTGCCTCCGGGTGCTCGTCAGTCGGTGTCCGTAAACAGCGTTCCTGCGGTCGAACCGTTTCCAGCCCTTACGGTCCGACCTACTCCGGTCATTGTGGTCCTTTAATCACTTTTAAGCTTTTTCAGCTGTTCTCTGAGTTGCTGTAATGTCCGGTGAGCCGAATGGGGCCTCTTTTCGGATCACTTCATCCACCTCTCTGTATTCTCTCCTCCGCCACCAAACATAAACGTCCGCAGCTCATCCACAGACCACGATGTGGTTTTGTGCACGTAAAAAAAAAAAAAAACTCGCCGTGAAACGAAAGAAAACGACGGTCGCTGTAACGCCGCTGTGACTATTTAAAAATGGCGGGTTTTGATTTTCCTCTCAGACGGCGCACTCATGACTCGTCCAGTGACGACGTTCTCTGACCAATCAGTGGCCAGCAGCCTGTTGACGTCACATTTTAGTATCGGCTCGGCTCGCTTGGAACCTCTCCCGAGCAGGTACTAAAAATAAGGACCCGGTACCAGATACCACCGTAATGGAAAAGCAAAAAAAACGAGTAGAGTCGAGCCGAGTAGTGCTACTTTTGTGAAAAGCGCCTTTAGAGTGAGCACTGGTCCACCCCCCTTGTCGGATTTTTATTGTCAGTGAAATGGCTGAGAGGCTGCCGCTTTGCTCCATGAATTTTTTTTCAGAAACTGTTAGAGACAGCCAGTTGGAAACCATTCGAAAGATTCAGATGGATTTCGGTGAAGATTCTGTCGGTATCACACAGATTAAGGACCATTAAAACTGGATTAAAAAAAACGGCCCACGGCGGCGGAGGGCGCACCACGCCCCGAGTGGCCATCGACAGGCTGGAACGAGCAGATCACTTCCAAATTTAAGGCTCTGTTGATGCAGGACGTCGTGTGACTAGCAGAGAAGTTTCAGAAGAGGTCGGGATCAGCACTTTATCGGCACATTCCACTGTTAAAGTAGATTTTGTAATGAAAGACGTGCGGAGGATTTTACGCGTCGGCACGCAGCCGCTCATTGCGCGCAACAAAAAAAAACACCTCCGTGTTGGAAACCATTCAGAAGATTCAGACGGCTTTTGATGGCTTTTCAGTCGAGTGAGTATCCGAGAAATTGTTTAACAGCTGGGCATGTTCCAACTTGTCCTGCGAGACTTCCAACACGGAGGTGTTGTTTGTCCAGCGGTTGTGAGGGGCTGCGTCCCGACACGCGAATCCGTCCGCACGTCTTTCATTACAAAATCTCCTTTAACAGTGGAATGTGCTGATAAAGTGCTGATCCCGACCTCTTCTGAAACTTCTCTGCTAGTCACACGACGTCCTGCATCAACAGAGCCTTAAATTTGGAAGTGATCTGCTCGTTCCAGCCTGTCGATGGCCACTCGGGGCGCGGTGCACCCTCCGCCGCCATGGTTTTAATCCAGTTTTAATGGTCCTTAATCCGTATGATACCGACAGAATCTTCACCGACATCCATCTGAATCTTTCGAATGGTTTCCAACTGGCTGTCTCTAACAGTTTCTGAAAAAAAATTCATGGAGCAAAGCGGCAGCCTCTCAGCCATTTCACTGACAATAAAAATCTGACTCAAAGCCTGCCCACAGGTGAATGACGCAACCGACAGGCGTGAAAAAACTCACGCATGCGCACAAAGGTTCAAGCTTGTCTGATGCAAGCGCACATGATTCAAATCCATATAGTTTTTGAAAAAATAAAAAGGTCAGATACTTTTCTAACAGGCCTCGTATGATGTTTTTATGTCATGGAAATTAAAAAAAAAAAAAACTTTCTGCAATGTCAAAAATCCTCCTCATTATTACAGTGCACTCCATAGTAATAATCTGATTATTACCTCAGTGTTTGTTGCAGAATAACACTTGAATTTTTATAAAATTTGGTTGAAATTTGAATGGGTGCAACCTGAAAGAGTAAATGATACACATTATTTTCCTTCTAGTTTTTGGTTTGGCTTGGCTAAACCAAATCCAAATACACCAGCAGGTATTTCAAAAATACACGTCTGGTATCAAATACGGTAAAATTTCAAAACTGTTGTCGTCTCGGTTGTGAAACATGAAAAACAACAACATACCTCAAACCAAAATGTGATTTCCTGAGTCCTCGAGGGCTCGTGCACACAGAAATGCAAAAAACTCTCAAACTTTGTAGCCTCAATTTGCTGCTTTGAAGGTAAAATAAATCCAATCGGCTGAACTCTCTGTTCGGACTAACAGTGCCAGCAGAAGGCGGGGATTCACCTGAGGCCTCCTGCAGACTGCAAGTAGTTTAGAGAGTGGGGATCCCCGTTGAGTGTAACTGCACAGGGCTTGAGCAAACAACATGGTGACCTTTGGACCTGGATGTGAGACAGGCAGTAAAACAACAGCGCAGGTGCACAGCTTCAGCCAATCACAGCAGCACACAAACGGTCAGGTATGTAACACACCCTGAGATCACTCTGCAGAATATAGATTCTACCAATTATAGATGTGTGAAACAAGTCCACCGTAAAGAACAAACATTTAATGGGTTGAGTTCATAATACTTTGAGTCACACAATGTTTTTAGAATCAGAGTGATCTGCAAACGTAGCAGCTCAGCGTCAAAACAACGTACAACTTATTGATTGAAGCTTTTTAACAAACACTGACGCAGCATCATCATCAGTGGACTGACAAATATATTTTATTTAGGCTGCTTCAGTTTTACTCGGGGTCACCACAACAAGTTGACTTGGCTGACGTTTGACGCTGGGTTCCCTTCTTGATGCAGAGGTGCAAGAAGAATCCAGGGACCTTCTGTTTCGGTTACCCGCTTTAACTTAACCATCATGTTGTTTGGCCACTAGGCAATCACACTATCTTTGAATTTGGTTAGCCGAGTACTAGACATTTGCCTTTGACTTTAGTCCCACTAATCCTTTGACCTTAGGTCCTAAATTATTTCTTTGACCTTAGTTAGCCGCTAAATTATGTCTTTGACCTTAATTAGCCGCTAAATTATTCTTTTGACCTTAGTTAGCCGCAAAATTAATCCTTTGACCTTAGTTGAACACTAAATTATTCCACTGGCCTTAGTTAGCCTCTAAATTATTCCTTTGACCTGAGTTAGCCGCTAAATTATTCCTTTGACCTGAGTTAGCCGCTAAATTATTCCTTTGAAGTTAGTTAGCTGCCAAATTATTCCTTTGGCCTTAGTTAGCCACTAAATTATTCCTTTGGTCTTAGTTAGATGCCAAATTATTCCTTTGACCTTAGCCGCTAAATTATTCATTTGAAGTCAGTTAGCTCCCCCTCTAGCTGCCACCTTATCGTGGTGGGGGAGTTTGCGTACCCGGATGATCCTAGGAGCTATGCTGTCGGGGGCTTTGTGCTCCCTGTAGGGTCTCCCAAGGCAAACAGGTCCTAGGTGACGGGTCAGACTAAGGGCAGTTCAGAACCTCCATGACCAGTAAAAGATCAAGGACCGAGACATCGCCCGGTATGGCGGAGTTTCACCCTTTAGCCAGGCCTGGGGTTGGGGCTCGTACGCGAGCGCCTGGTGGTCGGGCCTTAGCCCATGGGGCCCGGCCGGGCTCAGCCCGAAAGAGTGATGTGGGCCCGCC
Source organism: Thalassophryne amazonica (assembly GCF_902500255.1). NCBI lineage: Eukaryota > Metazoa > Chordata > Actinopteri > Batrachoidiformes > Batrachoididae > Thalassophryne > Thalassophryne amazonica. The sequence continues at coordinate 45,345,312 of NC_047119.1, forward strand.
CTCCTGTGGGTTCACCACCTGCAGAGGGGGCCATGGGGGTCGGGTGCAGAGAGGATTGGGTGGCGGTCGAGGGAGGGTGGCCCTGGCGGCCCGGTCCATGCTCACAGCCCCTGGCTGTTGGGACGTGGAATGTCACCTCGCTAGGGGGGAAGGAGCCTGAGCTTGTGCGGGAGGTTGAGAGATACCGACTAGAGATAGTCGGGCTCACCTCCACGCACAGCTTGGGCTCTGGTACCCAACTCCTGGAGAGGGGCTGGACGCTTCATTTTTCTGGCGTCGCCCACAGGGAGAGGCGGAGAGCTGGGGTCGCATTGCTTATTGCTCCCCAGCTCAGTCGCCAAGTGTTGGAGTTCACTCCGGTGAACGAGAGGGTCGCGTCCCTACGCCTTCAGGTCGGGGACAGGTCTCTCACCGTTGTCTCGGCCTACGGGCCGAGCAGCAGTGCAGAGTACCCGACCTTCCTGGAGTCCTTGGGAGGGGCACTAGATAGCGCTCCGACTGGGGACTCCATTGTTCTCCTGGGGGATTTCAACGCCCACGTGTATGGCGACAGTGAGACCTGGAGGGGGGTGATCGGGAATCACGGCCTCCCCGATCTGAACCCGAGTGGTGTTCAGTTGTTGGACTTCTGTGCTAGTCACAGTTTGTCCATCACGAACACCATGTTCGAGCACAAGGGTGTCCATAAGTGCATGTGGCACCAGGACACCCTGAGCCGGAGGTCGATGATCGACTTTGTAGTCATCTCATCTGACCTTCGGCCACGTGTCTCGGACACTCGAGTGAAGAGAGGGGCAGAGCTGTTGACTGATCACCACCTGGTGGTGAGTTGGATCCGCTGGGAGGGTAGGAAGCCGGTCAGACCTGGCAGGCCCAAACGTATCGTGAGGGTCTGCTGGGAATGACTGGCGGAACCCTCTGTCAGCGAGGTCTTCAACTCCCACCTCCGGGAGAGCTTCTCCCAGATCCCGGGGGAGGTTGGAGACACAGAGTCCGAGTGGACCATGTTCTCCACCTCCATTGTCGATGCGGCTGCTCGTAGCTGTGGTCGCAAGGTCTCTGGTGCTGTCACGGCGGCAATCCCCGAACCCGGTGGTGGACACCGGAAGTAAGGGATGCCGTCAAGCTGAAGAAGGAGTCCTACTTATCTTTGTTGGTAGGTGGGACCCCAGAGGCAGCTGACAGGTACCGGCAGGCCAAGCGTGCCGCAGCCCGTGCGGTCGCAGAGGCAAAAACTCGGGTCTGGGAGGAGTTCGAGGAGGCTATGGAGGAGGACTATCAGTCGGCCTCGAAGAGATTCTGGCAAACCGTCCGACGCCTCAGGAGGCGGAAGCAGCTCTGCACCAGCACTGTTTACGGTGCGGGTGGGGAGCTGTTGACCCTGACTGGGGATGTTGTCGGGCAGTGGAAGGAGTACTTCGAGGATCTCCTCAATCCCATCGTCACGTCTTCCGAAGAGGAAGCAGAGACTGGGGACTCAGAGGCGGACTCATCCATTACCCAGGCCAAAGTCACCGAGGTGGTTAGAAAGCTCCTCGGTGGCAAGGCTCCTGGGGTGGATGAAATCCGTCCTGAGTACCTTAAGTCTCTGGATGTTGTGGGGCTGTCTTGGCTGACATGCCTCTGCAACATCGCATGGCGATCGGGGACAGTGCCTCTGGATTGGCAGACCGGGGTGGTGGTCCCTCTGTTTAAGAAGGGGGGCCGCAGGGTGTGTTCCAACTATAGGGGGATCACACTTCTCAGCTGCCCCGGTAAGGTCTATTCCAGAGAACTGGAGAGGAGAATTCGACCGATGGTCGAACCTCGGATTCAGGAGAAGCAGTGTGGTTTTCGTCCTGGTCGCGGCACACTGGACCAGCTCTACACGCTCCATCGGGTGCTCGAGGGTTCATGGGAGTTTGCCCAACCAGTCCACATGTGTTTTGTGGATCTGGAGAAGGCGTTCGACCGTGTCCCTCGGGGCACCCTGTGGGGAGTGCTTCGGGAGTACGGGGTCCAGGGTCCTTTGCTAAGGGCTATCCGGTCCCTGTAAGACCGCAGCAGGAGCTTGGTTCGCATTGCCGGTAGTAAGTCCAACCTGTTTCCAGTGCACGTTGGCCTCCGCCAGGCCTGCCCTTTGTCACCGGTTCTGTTCATTATTTTTATGGACAGAATTTCTAGGCGCAGCCAGGGTGTAGAGGGGGTCTGGTTTGGGAACCACAGAATCTCGTCTCTGCTGTTTGCGGACGATGTGGTTCTGTTGGCTTCGTCAAATCAGGACCTTCAGCGTGCACTGGGGCGGTTTGCAGCCGAGTGTGAAGCGTCCAGGATGAAAATCAGCACCTCCAAACGAAGCCATGGTTCTCGACCGGAAAAAGGTGCTTTGCCCTCTTCAGGTCGGTGGAGTGTCCTTGCCTCAAGTGGAGGAGTTTAAGTATCTCGGGGTCTTGTTCACGAGTGAGGGACGGATGGAGTGTGAGATCGATAGACGGATCGGTGCAGCATCTGCAGTGATGCGGCCGCTGTATCGGACCGTCGTGGTGAAGAGAGCGCTGAGTAGGGGGGCAAAGCTCTCGATTTACCGATCGATCTACGTTCCGATCCTCACCTATGGTCATGAGATTTGGCTCATGACCGAAAGAACGAGATCGCGAGTACAAGCGGCCGAGATGAGTTTCCTCCGCAGGGTGGCTGGGCGCTCCCTTAGAGATAGGGTGAGGAGCTCGGTCACTCGGGAGGAGCTCGGAGTCGAGCCGCTGCTCCTCCACGTTGAAAGGAGTCAGTTGAGGTGGCTCGGGCATCTTTTCCGGATGCCCCCTGGACGTCTCGCTGGAGAGGTGTTCCGGGCACGTCCCACTGGGAGGAGGCCCCAGGGAAGACCCAGGACACGCTGGAGGGACTACATCTCTCAGCTGGCTTGGGAACGCCTTGGGGTTCCCCCGGAGGAGCTGGGGGAGGTATGTTTGGATCGGGAGGTCTGGGCGGCTTTGCTTGAGCTGCTGCCCCCGCAAACAGACTCCGGATAAAGCGGAAGAAAATAGATGGATGGATGGATGGAAGTTAGTTAGCTGCCAAATTATTCCTTTGGCCTTAGTTAGTCACTAAATTATTCCTTTGGTCTGAGTTAGGTGCCAAATTATTCCTTTGACCTTAGTTAGCCGCTAAATTATTCCTTTGGTCTTAGTTAGGCGCCAAATTATTCCTTTGACCTTAGCCGCAAAATTATTCCTTTGGACTTAGTTAGCCGCTATATTATTCCTTTGACCATAGTTAGCTGCCAAATTATTCCTTTGACCTTAGTTAGCCGCTAAATTATTCCTTTGACCTTAGTTAGCCTCCAAATTATTCCTTTGACCTTAGTTAGCTGCTAAATTATTCTTTTGACCTTAGTTAGCCGCAAAATTAATCCTTTGACCTTAGTTGAACGCTAAATTATTCCATTGGGCTTAGTCAGACCCGGCACCACGAGGGGGCGTTTGTGGGCGACGCCCCCTCATGTCATCAACCCCGCCCCCTCGGATGTGAGAGTTATCAAAAATAAAAATTAAAATACTGGAAAATATAGCAAAATATTAGTTATTCAATAATATCACGTATTTAACAAATAAACCAAATTAATTAACTAAAGTAATTTATTTTAAAACAAACGGATATGGTGTGTTGTGTTCAAGCGATTTGATAGGTTGAGGGTTGCGCTTGTCAGTGCGGCAGAGGGCAAGGATCCCGAGTCCAGCGAGTATGACAAGGTGGACAAAGCATGCTCGATTTATTCAAGCAGTGTCAGAGCTGGAGTTCCTGGGATTCGTCAAGTCCACCAAGCAAAAGGCAGATCATGCAGCACGACTCACTTGGGGAGGGTGTTAATGCTGCGTTTACACATAACGATGACAAGTCACGAATGTCATTTTTCTGTCATTCATAACACATTCCTGACATTCTTAATGTGACTTAACGCATCTGAATAGGTTTCTTAATAGTGCGTGTTGGTGCATGATATTCTTGATATTTGTGGAGCACGTTTTTGCCTGTCAAAAAAATCTTCCACGAATGTCACACACCACCCTCATTTCGTCTCACGTCGTGGAGGTCGCAACTGAGCGTATTTATCCGTCTTGATGAGTATTGATCCTTAATAGAACGTGACAACATTCGTAGTGGTTCCTGTGATGGTTCTTGGAGCCCAAACTATCACGCGTTATTACGAAGTGACACGGAAACTGTCAAGTTTTGACACGACTTGTAACGCGGCGTCACATTTCACTGCGCGCCACGACGAATCAGTTTTCTGTCACGTGCGCACAATTAAACTCGGCTCCAAGTGTCGTTCCACAGTTCCTGCTGAAGCTCCTCAGGATGCTCCTGCAGGTGTTCCACCTGCTGTTGTAACCAATGAGCGGGAGAACGAGTCTGAGCCAGAGGAGCGAGAGGAGACTCACGTGCAACCAGACATCTCTGCACCTCCTCCAGTCCGGCGGAGGAAGAAGCGCGTGCACAATTAAACCCTGCTGCATCGCATTCAGTTTGACTGCTGACACCAAGTCGGCTAAAAGTCTAATTTCTGTGCTCTTCAGCGCGCTCCTGCAGGTGTTCCACCTGCTGCATGTGCCTGATGTTTGGGAAAATGCGCGAGACGAGACCCGCATGAAGCCACACATCTGGCTCTGTCCTCCTCCTCCTCTCTGCACCACAACATGGCACAGAGCCCAACTATGCAGGCAGTCACAAAGTTCTTCAGAAAAAATGGAGCGATCTGAATTCGGTTGGATGAATATGGGTGTGTGTGTGGAGACAATTCACCTCGTTCACAACGTGACAGAACTTAACGATGCGCTGTTATGCGCAATAGTGCGCAACAATACAATTCTCAGGTGTCAGGTGTCCTCAGGAACTGCTGCAACCTGTTACCACACGTTACGATTAATGGCACATGTTGCTGGAGAATTATCAGGAACCATTACGCACAGTCAAGAATAGTGTTCCGTGTTGTTGCGCGCTATTGCGCGTAACAGCGCATCAAGTTCTGTCACGTTGTGAACGAGGTGAATTGTCTCCACACACACACCCATTCATCCAACCGAATTCAGATCGCTACAGTTTTTCAGAAGAACTTTGTGACTGCATGCGTAGTTGGGCTCTGTGCCATGGAGTGGTGCACATGCCCAGTTACGCTGTGTTTGCGCTTGTGATGGAGGGCTGTATGTGGGGTTAATCTACTGTCTCGTGTCGTTTCTCAGATCAGTTGTTGGTTTGGTTTTGTGGTATGCAGATCACTTGACCGAGGGTCTATACGTTCAAATAATAATTAAAAAAATACTGTCATCACGCTTTAATCTTACTCAGTCTCTTACAACGTCGTAGCCTAAATACATGAGCTTTCCAGGAGCGCACCCAATTCATTACGCACGCTCAGAGGCATGGCTCCTCCGGTGCGCTTTTTTTTTGGGGGGGGGGGGGGCAACCCCCCCCCCTGTGATAAACCATCACCCCCTTAATATTTGTTTTCTGGCGCCGGGCTTGGGCTTAGTTAGCCTCTAAATTATTCCTTTGATCTGAGTTAGCCACTAAATTATTCCTTTGGTCTTAGTTAGCTGCCAAATTATTCCATTGGCCTTAGTTAACCGCTAAATTATTCCTTTGGTCTTAGACGCCAAATTATTCCTGTGACCTTAGTTAGCTGCTAAATTATTCTTTTGACCGTAGTTAACTGCCAAATTATTGCTTTGACCTTAGCCTCCAAATTATTCCCTTGACCTTAGTTAGCTGCCAAATTATTCCTTTGACCGTAGTTAGCCACTATATTATTCCTTTGTCCTTAGCTAGCCTCCAAATTATTCCTTTGACCGTAGTTAGCTGCCAAATTATTCCTTTGACCTTAGTTAGCCGGTAAATTATTCCTTTGACCTTAGTTAGCCGCTAAATTATTCTTTTGACCTTAGTTAGCCGCAAAATTAATCCTTTGACCTTAGTTGAACGCTAAATTATTCCAATGGGCTTAGTTAGCCTCTAAATTATTCCTTTGACTGTAGTTAGCTGCCAAATTATTCCTTTGACCGTAGTTAAAAGCCAAATTATTCCTTTGACCTTAGTTAGCCTCCAAATTATTCCCTTGACCTTAGTTAGCTGCTAAATTATTCCTTTGACCTTAGTTAGCCTCCAAATTATTCCTCTGGCCTAAGTTAGCTGTCAAATTATTCATTTGACCGTAGTTAGCCTCTAAATTATTCCTTTGGCCTAAGTTAGCTGTCAAATTATTCATTTGACCTTAGTTAGCCTCCAAATTATTCCTTTGGCCTAAGTTAGCTGTCAAATTATTCCTTTGACCTTAGTTAGCCTCCAAATTATTCCTTTGGCCTAAGTTAGCTGTCAAATTATTCATTTGACCTTAGTTAGCGGCTAAATTATTCTTTTGACCGTAGTTAGCCGCTAAAGTATTGGTTTGACCTTAGTTAGCCTCCAAATTATTCCCTTGACCTTAGTTAGCTGCCAAATTATTCCTTTGACCGTAGTTAGCCGCCAAATTATTCCTTTGACCGTAGCCACTAAATTATTCCTTTGGTCTTAGTTAGGTGTCAAATTATTCCTTTGACCTTAGTTAGCTGCTAAATTATTCCTTTGGTCTTAGTCAGGTGCCAAATTATTCCTTTGACCTTAGCCGCTAAATTATTCCTTTGGACTTAGTTAGCCCCTATATTATTCCTTTGACCGTAGTTAGCTGCCAAATTATTCCTTTGACCTTAGTTAGCCTCCAAATTATTCCCTTGACCTTAGTTAGCTGCCAAATTATTCCTTTGACCGTAGTTAGCCGCCAAATTATTCCTTTGACTGTAGCCACTAAATTATTCCTTTGGTCTTAGTTAGATGCCAAATTATTCCTTTGACCTTAGTTAGCTGCTAAATTATTCCTTTGGTCTTAGTTAGGTGCCAAATTATTCCTTTGACCTTAGCCGCTAAATTATTCCTTTGGACTTAGTTAGCCGCTATATTATTCCTTTGACCGTAGAGCTGCCAAATTATTCCGTTGACCTTAGTTAGCCTCCAAATGATTCCTTTGACCTTAGTTAGCCTCCAAAATGATTCCTTTGACCTTAGTTAGCGTCCAAATTATTCCTTTGGTCTAAGTTAGCTGTCAAATGATTCCTTTGACCTTAGTTAGCCGCTAAATTATTCCTTTGACCTTAGTTAGCTACTAAATTATTCTTTTGACCGTAGTTAGCTGCCAAATTATTCCTTTGACCTTAGTTAGCCTCCAAATTATTCCCTTGACCTTAGTTAGCTGCCAAATTATTCCTTTGACCGTAGTTAGCCGCCAAATTATTCCTTTGACCGTAGCCACTAAATTATTCCTTTGGTCTTAGGTAGGTGCCAAATTATTCCTTTGACCTTAGTTAGCTGCTAAATTATTCCTTTGGTCTTAGTCAGGTGCCAAATTATTCCTTTGACCTTAGCCGCTAAATTATTCCTTTGGACTTAGTTAGCCGCTACATTATTCCTTTGACCGTAGCGCTGCCAAATTATTCCATTGACCTTAGTTAGCCTCCAAATGATTCCTTTGACCTTAGTTAGCCTCCAAAATGATTCCTTTGACCTTAGTTAGCGTCCAAATTATTCCTTTGGTCTAAGTTAGCTGTCAAATGATTCCTTTGACCTTAGTTAGCCGCTAAATTATTCCTTTGACCTTAGTTAGCTACTAAATTATTCTTTTGACTGTAGTTAGCTGCCAAATTATTCCTTTGACCTTAGTTAGCCTCCAAATTATTCCCTTGACCTTAGTTAGCTGCCAAATTATTCCTTTGACCGTAGTTAGCCGCCAAATTATTCCTTTGACCGTAGCCACTAAATTATTCCTTTGGTCTTAGGTAGGTGCCAAATTATTCCTTTGACCTTAGTTAGCTGCTAAATTATTCCTTTGGTCTTAGTCAGGTGCCAAATTATTCCTTTGACCTTAGCCGCTAAATTATTCCTTTGGACTTAGTTAGCCGCTATATTATTCCTTTGACCGTAGAGCTGCCAAATTATTCCATTGACCTTAGTTTGCCTCCAAATGATTCCTATGACCTTAGTTAGCCTCCAAAATGATTCCTTTGACCTTAGTTAGCGTCCAAATTAGTCCTTTGGTCTAAGTTAGCTGTCAAATGATTCCTTTGACCTTAGTTAGCCGCTAAATTATTCCTTTGACCTTAGTTAGCTACTAAATTATTCTTTTGACCGTAGTTAGCTGCCAAATGATTGCTTTGACCTTAGCCTCCAAATTATTCCCTTGACCTTAGTTAGCTGCCAAATTATTCCTTTGACCGTAGTTAGCTTCCAAATTATTCCTTTGACCGTACAGCAGCCAAATGATTCCTTTGACCTTAGCCTCCAAATTATTCCCTTGACCTTAGTTAGCTGCCAAATTATTCCTTTGACCGTAGTTAGCCTCCAAATTATTCCTTTGACCTTAGTTAGCCTCCAAATGATTCCTTTGACCTTAGCCTCCAAATTATTCCTTTGACCGTAGTTAGCCTCCAAATGATTCCTTTGACCTTAGTTATCCTCTAAATTATTCCTTTGACTGTATAGCTGCCAAATTATTCCTTTGACCTTAGTTAGCCTCTAAATTATTCCTTTGACCGTAGTTAGCCTCCAAATTATTCCTTTGACCTTAGTTAGCCTCCAAATGATTCCTTTGACCTTAGCCTCCAAATTATTCCTTTGACCGTAGTTAGCCTCCAAATGATTCCTTTGACCTTAGTTATCCTCTAAATTATTCCTTTGACCGTATAGCTGCCAAATTATTCTTTTGACCGTAGTTAGCCTCTAAATTAGGGGTGGGCATCAAGGGCCGAGACACTGCAGGTTTTCCATGTAACCAATCACCTCAGCAGGTGGGTTGCTGATGAGCTTCTGCTCTGAACATAAACACCTGGTTGTCAATGAAATCACCTGCTGAGACACCTGATCATTAATGAAATCACCTGCTGAGGCGATTGGTTGCAAGGAAAACCTGCAGTGTCTCGGCCCTTTATGGCACATGATTGCCCACCCCTGCTCTAAATTATTCCTTTGACCGTATAACTGCCAAATTATTCCTTTGACATTATTTAGCTTCCAAATTATTCCTTTGGCCTAAGTTAGCTGTCAAATTATTCATTTGACTGTAGTTAGCCTCTAAATTATTCCTTTGACCTTATGTAGCTGCTAAATTATGCCTTTGATCTTAGTTAGCTGCTAACATGTATATTTATGGTTAAAATTCAGACCTGTTCCCTTTTAACATCTTACCTGGAACAACAGATGAAAATCAGCCTTTTAGGCAAACTTATTTACATGAACAAGACTGTAAACGTCAAACCCAAACCTCAGAACATGTAACCGTTACTTACCGCGTTAAAAGCTGCTTCTAAAATTCGAAATTTCATTTCAAGCCATTCTAACCTCGACATGTGAAAGTGAGAAAATAATAACAATATAAAGCCTCCCCCCCCGCCAAAAAAACAACAAAACCCTCAGCGAACCAACTCTGTAGAACAGCGCCCTCTGTGGACCAACATAAATTATGAAATCAAATTCTTTCAGGTCTTTTTTTATGTCATACAAATGTCATACATTTATTGATTAATTACATTTAAAAAGTATTCAATTGAGAATGAAAAGTCATCGTTTCAAGCAGTTTTGTGATTCCTGTTTGAAATTAAAGCTGTGGTTTGTAAAAATAGACTAACTATTTATTACTTTATTTAATCAAAATTTAATTAACTTGGCACTGCCACAAAAGTAAAAAAGAAAAATAATTAAAACCACTCACCCTTAAGTCTGCAGACTCATAAATAAAGTGGACATATTTACAGACACTTCATAAAAAATTTAATTAGTAAGGGAAATATTTCCATGGTAACATTTCAAATTAGTGGCAGTACACAGAAAAAACAATGCAGTAAATGTGACTCATCAGAAACAGTGTCCTTGTTAACTATTGCAGTGATCCAGTGATGGTGCAACGATTTAGAAAAAGATGCAATAAAAATAAAAAGGTCAAAAGTGAATATTTTAAACTTGGCACAAGACAAATATTTTACAGAACAAAATGGCAACTTATTCACTCTAGTTCATTTTGCCAAACAAACTGAAATTTTAATTGCTGTGATCAGATTAAAAATGTGCACATTGCTTTCATTTTTCTTTATAAAGATTAAAGCTAAATTCATGACCTCATTAAGTAACATCAACATTTCTCTATCGTCACACTGAGTGACACACATTGTTACAGTACACAACTCCAAAACACGCCGCATGACACCATCAACATATGATCAAAGAGGGAAGCAGAGCATAACACAAAATGTAACAGGCTGAAGAAATACAGAAAAACACACAATAACAGCAGAAAAATAATTTGCATCATCCTTAGAGCTGAAAATCAAGGGTTCAAAAGAGTCACAAACTGTTTTTCTTACCAAACGTAAGGCTGCTTATAGGACAAAAATCAAAACTCAAGATTCCGCTAAAACTGAGATCCTTCAGTGAAACCTGGTGAGAACATTTGGTCTATCATAGAACATGTCAGGTTAAACATTGGGCTAAAAAGGCAGAACCAGAACTTTTCCCAATACTGTGACATATAGTGCAGCAGATAACAGAATATTTAGAGCGGAATCCTGCAAATGGTAATAAAAGCATCAAATCCAGCAGAAATACTCCTCAGACAATCTTCTTTTTAAAAAAAACGATTGGCCACTTGAATTTTCAGTTGGTGTTCAGGTAGGGGTCAATTGAAGAATTACACAGGAGTCAAAATTAAAAGATGCTCCAATCATATTGAAACCTATGTCACATTATTTGCCTGATCATAAAGATTCCAAAAAGGTATGGTTTGGACAGTCTGTAACTGAATTCTATGGAGTTATGGGATAAAAACTGCAAGAATGGTGACAAAGGTCAGTGTCGGTTTGTACAGGGGTCAAAAGTTAAAGTTGCTCCAGTTTTGGTAAAAAGTGATGCAAATTACTAGTTGAGTTAACATGGTTTTAAAAAGGAATAGTTTGGACCATGTATCATCCTTACTTATCACGTTACGGGGTAACATATGTCACATGTCTTAGAATCCAATAGACGTAGACCTTGTTTGATCTTTACTTTGGAGACCAAGCATTCAACACTGTCAACACTATTCCATTTATTAATCGTATTAGCTCAACCAATAATTTGCATCACGTTTTACCAAAATTGTAGCAACTTTAACTTTTGATCCCTGTACAAAATGAAACCGAGCTGTCACCATTCTTGCTGTTTTTATCCCGTAACTCCATAGAATTCAGTCACAGATAGTCCAAACTATACCTTTTTGGAATCTGTATGATAAGGCAAATAATGTGGAATATTTTTCAATATGATTGGAGCATCTTTTAATTTTGACCTCTGTGTAATTCTTCAATTGACCCCTACCTGACCACTGATTGAAAAGTTAATTGGCCAATCGTTTTTTTCAAAAGAGGAATGTCTAAGGAGTATTTCTGCCGAATTTGATGCTTTTATCACCATATGCATGATTATTTTAGTTATCCGCTGCATTAATAGATAGTTTTAATAAAAAAAACACTTTCCAGACTTTGCCACTGTGTTGGGCCTACAACAGGACAAATAACAGAACACAGATTTATACAAAAAGGGTGGAGCCAGAAAATATGCACTTTTAATTTAGAAAGATGGAGTGCTACTGGAATCTTGTTTTTTAAATTATCATTATTGATTGGGTAAAAGGTGCAGCCGGCAAATATAAACTACTGATTACAGATTTCAGGCTTTGATTAAAATGACTGCAAATGCTACAATGAAGGTTACTCAAACAAACATCCACACAAATGTTTAATTAGTAGTAATATTTAAAAACAAAAGAAGCATTTTTGATCCCCATTCATAAAATGTAAGTTTCTGAATTTTTGGCACTTTTGAGCCCAATGATTTAAAATAATTTTATTTTAAAAAGGTGCCACCTGAACATGTGTATTTCTAAGCAAAAATGTAAACTTATAAAAACTGACACACTAACTTCCAACATGTACGTATTGTTTGTCAATGTGAGAAGAATCTTAATTTGAGCTGCAGACGACTCACGTGAATGTAACCGCCACACAAATTCTCAAAGGTACCGCTGGGGTCTGTTTCCAAATGGAAATATCTCCTCAAATCACAGACAGACAGAATAAATAAGTGTAAAAATAAAAAGGGTTCAGACAGAATTCTTACTGGCTGAATACAGCAAAGACATTACATCATTAGCAACCACACTCTGGCTGTCAACCACCACGACTCGAGGTGCTCTCTCTCAAACCACCAGAGGAATTCGGCAAAAATGTCCATAGTGATGTCACTGCTTATCCTCGGTGTGATAAACCGCGGCTCTGCTTCAGAACAGGAGATTTAAAAGTTTGCACATTCACATTTTACAGAGTATAAAGCGCCAAATGCAGCTGCAATGCACACGAGTCATCAGGGGTTATTGCACACAAAAAAAAGGCATGGGGATATGGCATCATATGGTTACGGTGTGCCCACTGCACCGCTACGTGATAAAACTGGGATTTTAAGGAACATGATGGGAGAATGTGCACACCTGTACAGAAACACAGATGTTCTGGGGAAGGTGAAGTTATAAAATTAAATTATAATATTCAGGCAGCATTTTAAGTTAAACATCCAGGTAAAAGTAGGTTGAAATGATAAATATTTATATGACAATAGATTTTTAACAAAACAGAATGACCCTTTAAAGAGATTAACACTAACTGGCATCAAGAATTTCATTTCCAGGTTTGGATTAAATCATATTCACCACACCATGGCAGGATTAAGGCATGGTCTGTTTAGGGGAACAGACTCCAAGTGCCGCCATGCAGTAACCATTTCATCCAGGTTGATATTTCATTATTGTTACAATTCACAGTTAGCAGTGGTGCCCCCTTCAGGCGCTGCTCCTCACACCGCACATACACTGTCAACAAAGAGATGCCATTACGGTGCATTATGGGAGGACTGAAGGCTGTCCACTTGCACACACTTCCAAGTTGACTACAATTTTAAAAGAGGTACTGCGTGAGATTTCAGGTTGTTTTTTGTTTTTTTGCTGCACGCAGGTTTTGCATTCAAACGTGTTCTGGGTACGATTTCTTAAAACAGGACCCCGATGTGCAGGAAGTCCACTAGCGCTGATGTACGTGGATGCTCAGTGATGTGGATTTTTGTGTATGTGAACAGCTTCTACACCTCTGTCCATAGGCTGAAGCCGCCTGAAACTGATTTGTACTCCAGCAACACGTGTGGTCACATGGCTGATCCATTTTCAGTATTTGTCGCATAAACTATGCTTTTGTTGAATGTTTTAGAGTACCTGTTTGTACAAGTACCTTATAATCAAAACTACGAACCAGCATGACCAACAAATTGGATTCTTACTCTTAGACCTAAGCGAACAGAACTGATTTCATGACAGAAAGCAGCCGTCTGTCTTTCCACACCACTAGGTGGCACATATGAGTCAAAGTGGGTGGAGATAAATCTGGAAGCGTAGATTCTTCTTGACTTGCGAGGAACTGAATCAGAAGGATGAAGACTAGACAATTTGGCGTTTGTCCTTCAGAGTGATTTAAGGAGAAGAAAGAGGTCAAAAGAAACAAAAGCTGAAAGGCAACATGTAAAAACGCATCACAGGAAGAAGTGATGGAAAAAACAAAAACTTTCTCATGTATTTCTGAGATGTTTAAATTGGCCATTCTGTCTGTGAGCCCAAATTCACTACAGCTTAGCTTGTTTACAACCTTCAGTCTCCTCCTCTCCCAGCACCTCCTCATCTGCCCTCCTCGGCCGAACGCACTTCTGACTTCAGTTTGACGAACTCCTTGGCCACATCGTCATTAGAGCGCTGAGAGAGGATTCGCATGGCAGTCACTCCAGTCTCATCCATGTAGATGCGTTCGCCCAGTGGGCACCAGCAGGCACAGTTGCCCTTTTCCATGATGTCTCTTAACTGAATCACGGCCAAGCCCACCACTCGGTTAGCACGACCAAAGCAGTAGTCTTTGACGCAGACTTGCACCTCGTAGCACTCAAAGCCGTCCTGATTGCCCAACATGCTGTAAACACAAGAAAATGAGATCCTGAAATTCAGTTTTAGGTTGTAATCCAAATTCAAACAGAAGCTAAGGCTGGGCAATTTTGTTTGTTTTTTATTGAATTAAAATACATCTGCTGGGTCGGTATCTAAATTTTGACTGGTTCTCTATTCCACATAAAAACTGCAATAAAATATTTCCAGAGACCGTTTAATGAATGGAAAAGAGTGTTTCTGTTGAAGTGCTTACAAATGAAAAGTTTCGTTGTATTTGGGAGACCAGCTGTTGTTCTTGGATTTGGTCTGGAACCTGCGTTTCTTGTCGCTGAGGTGAGGTCCGATCATGGTGATCTCCACAAAGGGTCGGAACATCCCTGAGGTCTGCCATTTGAGGTCATTTGCTCCCATGACTACAGCAACACACACATGAACATAACCAGGAGAGGAATAACCAATCTTCAAATGGAGAAGACAACCTGGTCAAAATGTCAAAAACACAAGACTCAAACGCACCTTTGACAGTCACTTTGCGTTCTCCTTTACCAGGATGAGTGTAGAGTTCAATCTGGACTGACACATCACCTATTGGCTTGGCCACACCTGATCCTAGTGTAATGCACAACCAAACCGAGATTTAATTAGTCCCAGTGAAGACAAAGATGTGAAAGATGCTTTGACTGATAAAGCAGAGCCTCTGTGAGAAGAAGACACAACTAGAGAGGTTGAGCTACCACAGTGGTTCCTGAGACTGCATTTGGAGAGCTCCACTACTGCATGGGATTATTCCAGTGCTTTTATTTGAAGAATCAGTCAAAAATGCTGTATTAGTGTTTGAGTTCCAGGAGCAGGACTGGAAACCACTGGCTCATGGTGACCTACTGTCCTCGATGCACAGAATGACAAAACCAAACTGTAAATGGAGAGAGTGTGAGTTGGGAAGGAGAGAATGGCTGGCAGATTATTGCAATGAAACCTACCCCTGGTGGGCTGTATTTTTTCATTGGGAGTTAACCTAATACCCTTTCCTTTGTGCACTGGCACAGCAGCAGCACAGGAAAAAAAGAAGACAGCAGTGACTCGTCAACAAATTCCAGCGTCAACATACTGAGAAACCAAAACACTGAAAGGAGAAAATACTCTGGCTCATGTATCAAACACAGTGTGTTCAGTGAGCACCTACCTTGTGCATGTTGTGTGGTCACAAAGGTCTTGATGAGGGTGTCTGTGGTCTGAGTATAGAGGGACAGAGTGTGGCGGAGAGAGGACAGCTCAGGACTCTTATCAAGGAACGTTTTCTTCAGCCCACTGCCTCCTGCGTGGAAGTATTGCTGCAAAGTGAACAGAGTTTCACATATTTGTACCCCAAGGTACATGGTATATCCGCCTGACTACCAGGAAGGTAGTCAGGCGGATATACCTGTTAGTCAGGAGGATATGGGTGTCAAAATCCAATTCCTCATCCGTGTCATGACACCTGGATAACGGATCAAGTAGAGGATTGCTTGCTGGGGTGAAAGACATCCCATGGCCTCTCAGTAACCATGAAAGCCCAAACAGGAACTCTGAACATAAGACGGCTAATGGGGCTCTGGTTGAAACAAGAAGTACTCAACAGAATGAAGGCTGCAGCAGGTCCTCAGACCCCAATCGTCTGGGATTTCCCAGCCCCCAGACCAGGCTAAGAATCTGTCAAAGGCTGTGTCTGTTGGCGTGCAATGACATTCTCACGTAAAACAAATCCACGCAGAGGCATCTCTAGATCGACCCTGGATGTAGATTTTCTCTGCCATCAATCACCTGTCGGGTATTGATTAAGAAACAATCTCCTTGCCACCAGGGATTTCCAAGACGATGATCCCAAGTTACAAAAGGACTGTGTTTAACATTCTAGGATGGCATCCAAGTCCACTGTGGACCACAGTAAGTTTTCAGAATTTTCTGTACAGTAAGTCTTGATGCTAGTTAAGGTACCTTGACACTTGCATGAATTTGATCCCCACACTGGCAACGCAATCTGGCATGCCAGTGAGTAAATTCTTCTTAACCGTTGGAAGCTTTGTGTGCCGGTGCACAAAGAAGATTTTTAAATGTTCAAAAGTTTCTGGCACACATTAAATTTCGGTGAACTAGTCCTAGACATTTCGCAACCTATTTGGAAACACTGCGTGTCAGTACGAGGTCAATGCGTATCATTGCACACAGGGCATCTGAACGATTATGACGAGATGCTACATGTATAATAAACAATTTTACAGATACATTATCTAACTCATAAGAAGGTTTGAAATGCAACTGTTTTACCAATCCATTACAATAACATATTATAAATAATTACCTTCGAGAAAAGATTACAAACACGTTCTCCGCTGCACGATGTGCACGAGACAACCTGCAGCTGTAGATAATTTCTTTATGGTTCTGGGGAGCGATGAGAGATGGTTTCATCAGCCAAGTTCTGAGAGCAAATGCAACACTGGCTACAAAATGATTATTTTATATAGCGTGGCGTCAAGTGAGACAACGTGTGGCGTTCAGCAGGACAAAGTGTGGCATCAAGCGGGACAAAGCAGGATGCATTGGCATGACGATTTGTGCAGCAGTGCACGGATCAAATTCGTGCAAGTGTCAAGATGCCTTTAGACCTTGACCAACCATCCCCCATCCCCAATTTAGACCACCAATGTAGCTTTCTTGGGTGCCAAAAATCCAGAGATCTCCTTCATCTCAACTCTATAATCATTTCTAGCTGCACAGGGTCGATCCAGGTGACAGTCATTGTCATGAGAGGAATCTCAACATGCCGAAGTCCATATAAACATTTACTATTTATAAAGCAGTGAATTTTCTGTGTACTAAAAGTTGACTTTGCAGGTTTTCTATGTCAACAAGATTTTATTGAGTCTTAAAGTAAATAAATATGAAATTGGTGACTGGATCCCTGATTTCTGGACATAAATAAAAAAAATAAAATCTGTACACGGTTACTGGATCCTTGATCTCTGGACATAAATAAAAAATAAAATCTGTACATGGTCACTGGATCCCTGATCTCTGGACATAAATTAAAATAAATACAATCTGTACATGGTCACTGGATCCTTGATCTGTGGACATAAATAAAAAAAATAAAATCTGTACACGGTTACTGGATCCTTGATCTCTGGACATAAATAAAAAATAAAATCTGTACATGGTCACTGGATCCCTGATCTGTGGACATAAATAAAAAAAATAAAATCTGTACACGGTTACTGGATCCTTGATCTCTGGACATAAATAAAAATAAAATCTGTACATGGTCACTGGATCCTGATCTCTGGACATAAATTAAAATAAATACAATCTGTACATGGTCATGGATCCTTGATCTCTGGACATAAAGAAAATAAAAATAAATCTGTACATGGTCACTGGATCCCTGATCTCTGCACATAAATTAAAATAAATACAATCTGTACATGGTCACTGATCCTTGATCTCTGGACATAAATAAAAATTTAAAATAACATCTTACATGGTCACTGGATCCCTGATCTCTGGACATAAATAAAAAAATAAAATCTGGACATAAATAAAAAATAAAATCTGTACATGGTCACTGGATCCTTGATCTCTCGACATAATAAAAATAATAATAATAAAATTTGTACATGGTCACTGGATTCTTGATCTCTGGACATAAATTAAAATAAATAAAATCTGTACATGGTCACTGGATCCTTGATCTCTGGACATAAACAAAAAAGAAAAAAGAAAATCTGTACATGGTCACTGGATCCCTGATCTCTGGACATAAATAAAAATAAACAAAATCTGTAGTTTTTGTCAAAAGCATTTCCTTTCAGGTATTAATGAGACAAATGTAACTCCGTAATCCCTAAGATGAGTTCTTGTTGCCAGCTGCTCTGCATGTCAATCAATGTAATTCATAAAGAATGGAGGATGTCTCATTTTTTGGGGGAAAAAAGGTAGTTTGCCTGTATTACAATGTTTGGAAAGAGTTGTCATTTGATTTAAAACGGTGATTTGCTTTGAAGTTATTCATTCTGACTGAAATCTATCTTTCCAACTTTACTCAGCAGAGAGCCGCGCAGCGTTTGGAGCTGTGCAGTTAGTACCACAAAACAGATGATATCATTATCCATCCATCCATCCATCCATTTTCTTCCGCTTTATCCGGAGTCGGGTCGCGGAGGCAGCAGCTCAAGCAAAGCCGCCCAGACCTCCCGAGGTCTGGAGGTCGGGAGGTCTGATAATTATTATTATTAATATTATTTTTTCCTTTACCTGAAGGACAGCAACTTCAGTTTATGAACCGGTGAAGCAGGTCCAGCGCACATCAGGGAAACATCGCATGCGCTGCCCCACGAAAATTTACAGAGGACGATTCTCCTTTTTTGCCCGCAACAAGACAATCCCAGTTACTGACTGTAATTCACACAAAGGTGACTCATGAATGACATCTTTAAATGGCTTTTGGGAGGGATTAATAAAGAAATTGCGGGACCTGCTTGCGCTGAGACCAGGTGCTTCACTTCACAGCTTCTCAGAAACAGCGGGCCCACAATCAACATAGAGAAATGATCACTTTCCCGACACACACCCTCAAAAACGATGGCCACTTTAGCGTAATATGAACTTAACAACCGACAAGGGAATCATTAAGCAAAATGGCTATTGATGTCGGTGGATTGAATTTCTTCTCGATTCTTAACAGGAAACGGTTTTCGATACTCATCCCTACTCATCTCCCTCATGAAATCCTCTGGCCTACTATTCCAACAAACCCACCATCATCAGTCCGCTTGCAGAATCTCTGAAGATAACAACTTAATGGGTCAGTATTTGATTTAGCTGTTCTGACCCTTATAACCTGAACCCTAATGCAATCAAATCCATGGTATGAACTGACCTTGATAGTGTCCAAGCCACGTCCATGACAGCACACTGTCTTGGAGACAGACTTTTAGCCTCTCCTGCCATGTGATCCTAAGGGTGAGATTGGAGGGGGGGGGGGGGTTGCAAAACAGATGTACAATTTCAGATTTTCACCATTTATGTGCTTCATCATGTGGACTTTTCCAACACTGAACATAAACACATATAAATGATGTGAATGAAGTTTATTTGGTACCTTGAGTTTGGACAGCTGACCCAACTCTTTTGCAGCCAAGAGGATCTGCGCCCCCTAGAGGGGAAAAACAAAATATGCACAATGCTTCAATCATTCATTTTACAAAAGCTACTGGTGCAATGTTTACTTTCCTTATTATTTTTAAACTGTCAATTTATGATCATCATTTTGTCTAGAAAACACTAGAAAGACTTAAAAAACAAAAACAAAAAACTTTCACCTCCTATAGCTGTAGGGGACAAGACACAAAAATAAAACCTTTGCAATTTGCTCAAAAGTATAAATAAATAACAGTATTTTGATTTTTGCTAAACTACCATAAGGGGTAATACTCACCTCACCAAATTTATAGGTTGTAAGGGGGAAGGGGTGCAAAAACAATTCCCCATGTAATTAGCTGAATAAGTCCAATTTTACATCACTACAGTATTGCAGAATATTTTTTTTCACTTTATTCCATTTAAAGTCTACACTCGCCAAAATGTGTTTATTATAAAGTGTCAACAAACTAGCTATCATATCGCTTCCAAGTAGACTGAGATACGTCAAGTGGACCAGTTCTTTGACGATTCGTTGCTTTTCATCTGGATGAAGGAACTACACAAGTTTCATTGATGTGACTCAGTCCACTTGGAAACCATGACCTGGACAACTAAGAATCTCGACAGAATCACATGGCTGATCTTACAAAGGTGTCATTGCCCTGAGGCAGGACAATTGTTTTCTCCAAGCTGGTCATCACAATCCTCCACAGCTCCTTGAGGACACGTTTCAACACAGTCTTCTCACATATGGAAGCAAACAGTGTCAACCTATAAAACATGCAATACAACAACATCAAGTCCAGTGCAAATATTGTAGACAAAGGTTTTACACATAATGAAAAACTGCTAAATATATTTGTGGCAAGATTCTCCATCAGTCAGAGCAAACAGATAAAAACTTGACCATACGACCCCAGCCTTAAATCTTGGCTAGTCCACTCACTTTCCATCGAGGAAGTCCATGAGTGGTCGCAGCATGTTGTCGGAGTCGGCATCAACCTCATTTTTGGTGTTGGCATTGAGCGGCCCCTTGATCTGGTTGAGCAGAGACGCCATCTGATGCATACAATCACTGATACAACTTTGGAAACTGTAAAATTAAGAAACAAACAGAAAGAAACACAGAACTGTAGTTTTTGCTGGTCCAAACCAATGTGAAATTCTCTGTCACACCAATATAACAGACTAGGCAATCCAAAAAATGTATAAACATAAATGAAGGCGTATAAAGAGATTATTAAACAAAGAGGTGACAGAGGTTTTGCGGTTGCTGGTCCTCAGCTGTGGAACCAACCTTACATTAGAAATGCCCCCTCACTCACAGTTTTTAAATCCAGGCTCAAAACACATCTATTTACTCTGGCTTTCCTCACATTTTAATTCTTACCTTGTTATATCTGTAATTAATTTTCTCTTCACGTCAGTTGAGTTCAGACTGTTGATTTGTAAGTTTACTTTTTTATTATTATTTTCGTACTTAATGGACTGTGTGCAGCACTTTGGTCAGTGTGAGCTGTGTTTAAAGTGGAGATGACACCTCAAAAAAATAGGGAAAACTGATATAAGTAGCAAAATATACTATTTTATAGTAAGTTGAAAGTAATTATACTCATTATCACTGAAAAATAAAGTTTGTACAGCTTCTCAAAAGTATGTTAATTGGACAGCGGTCACATGATGCCGTGACGACACAGGCTGGAGAGTCCCGTCTTTGTCTGTTCGATCGACAACAGGAACAGATGGACCTCAGACTGTGACGAGATCAAGAACTTTTCTGACTCCTCTTCAAGTGTGGATTATTTCTGACTCGGTTCCTGAGGATATTGCAACAGTGATTAGACCCTACAGACTGAGCCGTATCTTTCGGACGAACATTCAAACCAGGAGTATTTCTGGCAGCGAAAATAATGCTGACGGTGTTTATGGTGGAGCCGAAAGCAGAGGCAAGAGACGTGCCAATTCCGATAGATTTGATAAGGCTGCAGAATATGGAATGGTTAAGGGAGGCTTTGATTTTTGTTGCTGGCATTTATAATACTCTAATTATGTCATGTTTACATGCCGCCGCCGTGTTTTCATGCCGCCGTCGTGTTTACCTCCGCCGCGTGTTTACGCCGCCGTGTTTTTCATGCCGCTGCCGTGTTTACGCCGCCGTGTTTTCATGCCGCTGCCGTGTTTACGCCGCCGTGTTTTCATGCCGCTGCAGTGTTTACGCCGCCGTGTTTTCATGCCGCCGTCGTGTTGCCGCCGTTTGTGTTTACATGCTGCAAGATTATTGTGAACATATTCTTTGGGGTTGACATTTTATGTGTTCCTGTGAGCAGTCAGAACATGGAGATGGTAGAGGAAGTGTCTGGCTGTCTGGAGCAAATGGGGTGTGCGAGCGGAGGGAGCGGCAGCCGGACATTTCGTGCATCACACAACACCGCAGCTTGTCGATCAATCTGCCTGGACTTGAAAAGGCTAAAACCTTTCGCCCTTGTGTTTGTGCAATATGCTGCTACACACTGGTCAGACATATCGACAAACAAGCCCTGAGAGCTGTGTTTAATCAAAGTTTCTGCCGCTAAAAAAAAGTGTAAACAATGGCCGCCAGGCGCGCAAGCCGATACGGTCTACAGCCTGTGATGTATTTTCAGCTTGGTGCTCAGCGGGAAGCTGTTCAAGGGGCGTGCACATTTTTCAGTGGCGGGACGTTCAAATGTATATATAACGTGAAAACTGCGTCCATTTTCCCAAAATGCTTAGGTTGACCGAATTATATAACCTTGTTACATGTAATAAGACTATGTTGTCTTTAAGTGTCATATCCACTTTAAATGTGCTATAGAAATAAAGTTTAGCTAATTTACGCACTAGGAAAAACCAGCACCTGGTCATAGAATGTGTGTTGAAATGCGTTTAAATAGATGAATGTGTTATCCTACATTTGGCTTTTATGGGATATACCTGGTCATAGGCATGAAATTTAAACTATGTCCAGCATTGCACATGGTCCTATAGCTGGCACATGACTCCTTGTTGGGGATTGGTGGCACAATTGGCTCTGCAGCCCTCTTTGCAAAGCTCAACACTGAAAATAACACGTCCTGATTCTGCATGTCGGGGGAGGTAAACCCATTTTTAAAGGTATGGGGAAAAACTGGAGGCAGCTGAACATTCTGTCTCTCAGCTTGGGTGGTCCACTGAATCAAAAGCTGCATTGCAGTGCACAAGTGCCTCAGTGTTGAGGACCCTATCAACTGCATAAGGCCAAGGACACACACATCTATCACATGGATACTTTGGGAGGTGTGGATGCTGGCAGTCTGTCTGAGTAGTTGACAATCAGAACCCAGGGCAGTTTTGCAGTGTGGTGAATGCAGCAATGCTTGGCACCGGCACATGTTCTCAGACTGGACCTGATTATTCTTATATGGTGTATAATGGGAAAAGTGGACAAGAGTTCCTACTATTACACTTTGCAAACATAAAAACTAACTTTTTAATGACACCATAGTGTAAATGTGCTGAGAGACAGAGTGTGCTTTTGGTGTGTATGAGAATCACAATGAAGCTACCTGTTGCCAAAAGTACTGCTGAGTTCATCCAGGACGTTGTTCAACTTCACCTGCAGGTTGTTCAGCAAGTTACTGGCCTCTTTGTCCATCTGCAGAAACACACAGGTCCAGGAAAGTTTGAGCAACGGCAACGCCCTATGATTATACATGCAGTTGGTTGTCTCCAAATTTTTGAAGAACTAGTTCAACTTGTTTTTTTTCCTGGGACGGGGAGATCATGACATGTATGAGGGTCACTGTCGGTAAAAAGAAAAAGAAAACAAAACAAGAAGAAACAACGAACAAACAAAATAACCCCTCCCCCCAAACGTTGGTTCCACAACTAACCTCCCATTTTCTATTTTTTTCTCTCATAAATTTAAGACTTTAACCTCAGAACGACTCACAAATTTATGACTGATGTCATAGAATATCAGCATTTTTTCCCCCCACGGAAATTTATTAATTATTTTTGCAAATGTATAACTTTTTTCCTCACAAATGTATGACTTTATAATCTCACAGAATCTGTGGGTTTTTCCTTGCAAATCTTAGAAGTTTTTTATTGCAATTTACAAATTTTACAAGTTTTTACTGCAAATTTACAACTTTATAATCTCACAGAATCTGTTTTTTTTTCCTTGCAAATTTTTACAATTTTTTATTGACACTTTATGACTTAGGCAATATTGAGGTTTTTTTTCTTGCAAACTGATGAGTTTAAACTTGAAATTTGTGAGTTTTACCTCAAACTACCCCCCCCCCCCCAAAAAAAAAAAACAAAACAAAAAAAAACACATTTTTAAACCTATGATGGCCCAAATACACTGCTGTAGGCATTGGATAGAAGCCATAACATTTTGAAATGAACCATCAGAACAAAATAAAATGGCACTTCTTTTCACTTTTCCTTATTGTGCAAATAACTTGTCAAAACAATGTAGTGGGTGTTATATGCACAATGTCAGCAAGAAGCTGTCCTCTATGGACCTGTTCAGAAACAGAAAATTTGAAAAGTATAATGCAAAAATAGGTGTGCGCTCAACAACTCTAAACAAGAGCTGCAATGTGTATTAGTTTAGCTTTTTTGTGGGCCTTTAAGGCAAAAATTATAATTAGCAGGAATAAAAGTAACAGATGAAACAAGTGTAATCTGGATCAACAGACATTGTGATTATAATCTGGAAAATGAGTGGTGGTGGTCCTGAAAATTAATTAGATGAACCCACCTTTTTAATGGAAGTTTCCACCTTTCATGAGAGCACATTGAAAAAGAAAAATTTAATATTGGAAAATATGTCTCCCTAAGAACAGGGAGACTGTAATGTCATCTAATTACCTACAGGGGGTCTGGATAGATGAAACATGAAGGAGACCGACCGTTTGTTGCAGCATTACTGGCAGATTCTACAGCACAGGACAAAGGGAAGATTTCCAGGAAAGGAAGAAGCTTGAAACAGAGGGACTCTGCCATTTTACTGCATGCAAATTAATGTACAGGACTTTACACATGCACTCACATTTTTATCCCTGACATTGTTTTCAGTCTAAGAAAGTACACGGGGGGGTATAACCAGTGGTGGGCACAGCTAACCAAAAACTTAGCTTTGATTACTGGTAATCAGCTAACTGAAAAGTTATCTTTTTAACGCTAAACCGATAAACTGCCGAAAAACGTATCGGAAGCTACAGATAACAGAACTTTAAATTTTGCCTCCTATACGTTCTCAACTACTAAGAAGCTGATTTTGAGTTTAAACACCCCCAAAGCTTCTAATAGAATCAAAGGCGATCACAAACCCAAACAGCCAATGAGCCAGCACTTATCTTTGTGCGCTCTGGTCCCACAATGAGGCAGGGGTCTTGAAACGGAAAGCAGGTTTGAATTATGGTTTTGCTTTAAAAATTAAATTATTCCAGATAGAATAACTACATTAATGTAAACTCTTAAAATGTACAAAGTGATATATAACACCATATCTGTTAATTTTAAAATAATGCACTAATTCTGAAGATTTGAACATTAATACACAGATGCCCAAAGGGGATTATGGGTAACTAAGCCTCCGCTCATACTGGTTGATTCATTCATTCCATGTAAAAACCAACACAAGTGAATCAATGTAATGTGTTGGTGTTTACAAATAAATGTGCTTTTGTAAAATATGTCATTTATTTCATTTGTATAAAAAAAGAAAGAAATTTCAAGATCCCGCTAGACAGTGCCTAAGCGCATGCGTGATGACATCACAACTCTATCCAGTTAGGGAGACAAGGTTTCTTTCAATAACAAGAACTGTCAAAACTTTCTCATGTGTGGTTGGAGTTGTGTGGCGACAGGAATCGCCGTTTGAATGCTTGAATAATGATGTCAGTTGCACAAAGAAATCAAATAATAGTGAAATGTTCGGTGCGGTGTTATAACAGATAAATCAGTCGCTCCGTGAACCATCTGGAACCAGCTCTTCTCTGTTTGTGCTTGTAGAGGATAGAACTGCACATCTACTACAAAAAGCTACGCCTGCAAAAATGTTAGCGGTCTAAAAATTGTTGGACCAAAACTTATCGGAAGATAATTGGTCCGATGATGGTTTTCAAAGTTATCTGAAAAGCTAATCCGATAATGAAAACATTATTTTCGATAATTAACGGTTAGTGGATTAGTGGAACTGTGCCCACTACTGGGTATAACATGGAACAATCTTAACTAATGTCTATTTGAGACTAATCGATTTTAATTACTTCCACCAAGGAGGATGTTTTCACCTGCAACTGTTTGTTGGACAGTTGGCAGAATTCCTCAAAAGATATTTGATAACATTTTTGCAGAAGTGACTGAAAAAGTCAGGCCAGGTCTGAAATAGATACTATTGAGGTTTTTGTGCAAAGAAACATTGAACTTGGTGGAGGTGTGTACAAAATGAACAGAAAGATTTTATAAATTGACATGACTAACTAATGTGACAGCTGCCTCGACGGTGCAGCACATTTTGCTTCAGAGGTCAGCAGAATCGCGACTGTTGGTAAATGCTGAACTCAACACATACATCAAAAATGGCATGACTGCTCATTGTATTCCTGTATTTTCCAGCCTATATGAAGCATTTCTTTTTACTTGTTTTGCTGGCCCTTCGACTTCTATTATGAAGCAATTTATATATAAAAAAAATACTGCATTATATGTGGCCACAAGACTCCATCATCTACATGGATGATAAGATGATCCTGTATACAGATTTGAAACAGGTACTGTCTGATATATAATCTGGTACAGAAGGTTCCAGTAATGCAGCATTAAGCTGGATGCCAGCTGCCATAAAACAAGAAGATCTGAATGTCAGGGACATGTTGGGTTCCCCCTGTGGGTTCACCACCCACAGGGGGAACCGCTGGGGTCGGGTGCCCTGTCCCATGGGAGGCAGTGAAATTCGAGGGCCTTGACGGACTAGACCCAGGTGGCAGATGCTAGCTCTGTAATTGTGAACGTGACCTCTTTGTGGGGGAAGGACCCGCAGCTTGTGCGGGAGGTAGAGCACTACCAGTTAGATCTGGTGGGCCTCGCCTCCACACAAAGCCTCAGCTCTGGAACCCCCATCCTTGATAGAAGTTGGACCTTATTCTTCTCTGGAGTTGCCCAGGATGTGAGGCGCCGGGCGGGTGTGGGGGTACACATGAGCCCCTACCTGTGCGCTGCTGCATTGGAGTTTACTCCTGTTGACAACAGGGTCACCTCCCTGCACCTTCGGGTTGCTGACTGCTGTTGCGCATATGCACCAAACAGCAGTTCAGAGTATTCAGCCCTCTTGGAGTCCTGTATGGGGCTCCTGTGGCAGAATCCATTGTTCTGCTGAACATTGTTCAACACACATGTAAGCAAGGACAGAGACACCTGGAGAGGTGTGATTGGGAGGATCAGCCTCCCTGATCTAAACCTGAGCAGTTGTTTGTTGTTGGACTTGTGCTAGTTATGAACTGTCCATAACAGACACCATGTTCGAACATGAGGATGCTCATAAGTGTACATGGTACCAGAGCACCCTAGGGCAAAGGCCAATGATCGATTTTGTCATATCATCTGATCTGAGGCCACATGTTCTGGACACTTGGGTGAAGAGAAGGACAGAGCTGTTAACTGATCACCATCTGGTGGTGAGTTGGATCAGTGGATGGGGAGGACTTTGGATAGACCTGGTAAGCCCAAATGGATAGTGCAGGTGAGCTGGAAACATCTGGAGGAGCCCATTGTCTGAAAGATATTTAATTCACACCTCTGGCGGAGCTTTTCTGGCATCCCCGTGGAGGTTGGGGGTATTGAACAAGAATGGGCAATGTTCAAAGCTTCTATTGCTGAAGCTGCAGCAGGGAGCTGTGGAGTGAAGGTCTTAGGTGCCTCAAGGGGCAGTAACGTTCAAACACCGTGGTGGACACTGGTGGCCAGGGAATCCATCCAACTGTAGAAGGAGTCTTTTCAGACTCTGTTGACTTCAACTGAGGAGGTAATCGGTCACTGGAAGGAACACTTCGAGGAATTTCTGCATCATACTGGATCACCCTCTGTTATAGAGGCAGAGCTGGAAGCTGATGGAGGATCATCATGAATTTCCCTGGTGGAAGTCACTGAGCAGTCAAACAACCCACAGTGGTAAAGCCTCAGGGGCTGATGGATGACATCCGTCCAGAAATGATGAAGGCTCTTGGTGTGTAGGGACTGTTTTGGATGAAACATCTCTTCAACATTGCACGGAGGTCTGGGACAGTGCCAAAGGAGTGGCAAACTGGGGTGGTGGTCTCCATATTTAAAAAAGGGGACCAGAGAGTGTGTGCCACTACATGGGCGTTACACTACTCAGCCTCCCTGGTAAAGTCTACTCCAGGGAGCTGGAAAGGAGGATTGGCCGATAGTTGAACCTCACTCTCCCAAGGATTCTGGAGGTGGCCTGGGAGTATGCCCATCCAGTCTACATGCATTTTGTGGACTTTTGTGGATGCCCTGGGAAGGCGTATGATCTGATACCCCGGGAGATGCTGCGGGGAGTATGGAGTGAGGGGGTCCCTTCTCAGGGCCATTCAACCTCTGTACTCACAAAGCAAGAGCTGTGTTCAGATCCTCAACAGTAAGTCAGACTGGTTTCTGGTGGAGGTTGGCCTCTGCCAGGGCTACACTTTGTCAGGAATCCTGCTTGTGATATTCATGTACAGGATATCAAGGCGTAGTCGGGGTGAGGAGGGTCTTCAGTTCTCATCACTGCTTTTTGCAGATGATGTGGTCCTGTTAGCATCATCAACCTGTGATCTCCAGCACTCACTAGGTTGGTTCGCAGTTGAGTGTGGAGCAGCTGGGATGAGGATCAGCACCTCTAAATCTGAGGCCATGGTGCTCAGCAGGAAACTGATGGACTACCTACTCTGGGCAGAGAATGAGGTCTTGCCCCAAGTGAAGGAGTTCAAGTACGTTGGGGTGTTGTTCACGAGTGAGGGGACAATTCATGTTGCTTTTCTGGGACAGATGAGACTAACACTTCCTATGGTATGTGGATAATATGTGACTGTGCTTATCTCCAGATTCCGTCGCGTCAGGTGGATGCGAGTCTATGATTCCCCCTTGATGGGACGCCAGTCTGATGCAGGTTTCCTCCCCAGCCAAGGCCAGCACCCATTTACAGTTTGGTGCTAGTGTCTTGTCTATATTTCTGACTTAATTCAGAAATATAGAAAGCAAATAAGAAATATTCTGCAACACATGTTTCTCTGCATCAAAATGAGATACTAAGTTCAGTTACTGCATATTTTGTTAAGCAAAATGTTGGACATGTGTGTAAAAAGTCCAGGTCCAATTGTGTACACATTTTTAGACTTTTGAAAACCAAAGAAAATAGCAACATAAAATGGTTTGACAGAAACACAAGTTGTTTGAAGAACACAGAGTCACTGGTTTTAGGGAATTCCTGTGAGGTTTCACTGAGGAAAGGTTAAAGGTCAGGCTGAAAGTCACCACAGGGGACCAGAACAATTGGGACACAATAGAACACACAAGTATGTGCTGTTCTAGCACACAAGGACACAGATGACCACTGTGGTGTCGTAGGGAGGAGTGAACAAAGGACAGTGAAACAATGAATGACTCACGACCTTTACAGGCTGATAACAAATCAGCTCACAACAGACCTCAACCACTGATTCATCCTCCTCCTCACTCTCACAGAGCTGGGAGTGGCAGCGGAAAGACACGATACAAAGAAAAAAAAAAAGAATCAAGCCTAACAGCTGGAAATAAAATCCCGTACTCACAGATGATTCATGGTGATCAGTGAAACACGTGTTATTTCGACACAGGATTTCCAGCTTTATTTCAAAAACGTATCAGAAACAGTGACGTCTCAAAAAGACACCCCCCCCACCCCCGCCAATTCACATCCAAGTCATCTCATATCGATTATCTATCAGTATCAAATCCTGATCCATCACTTCTATTTTCATAGATGCTGCATTTTCACAGGACACAGTGCAAGTATATTACACTGAAGGAAATATATATCCACGTATCTCATGTGACAGGTGCAAGACCAGACTGACCCCAGTTTGGGCTGGAATCAGGTTTGACTACTTCTTCCCATGTTT
The DNA here is from genome assembly GCF_902500255.1 of Thalassophryne amazonica. Lineage (NCBI taxonomy): Eukaryota > Metazoa > Chordata > Actinopteri > Batrachoidiformes > Batrachoididae > Thalassophryne > Thalassophryne amazonica. Next base: position 45,374,712 of record NC_047119.1, read on the forward strand.
AAAGTGTTCTTGAGTAAGAAGAAAAAGTAAGTCCTACATAGGCCCTGAGACCCGCTGGTGCCAGTGCTTGTCCTCGGATTCCGTAACCTGGATAGAAAGCCAGTCCATGGCAGATTACTTACCTGTCTAAGCCTGGTACCCATTACAGCTGTGTGGACTGGGACAAAGCTGATAAAATCTTTTGTCCAAGGACACCAATAGGCAGTGTGACTGGGAATTGAACCCAGGTCTACATACAATGCATCCGGAAGGTATTCACAGCGCTTCACTTTTTTCATATTTTGTTATGTTGCAGCCTTATTCTGTATCAGTAGCACAACTTCTTATCTCATTGAGCTACCTGCTCCATCTCCAGTAAAACACCAAACCATAAAACTAAATAAATAAAAATTGTTTGTGGTCTACAGGTTAGCATGTTGGGTGCAGGTTCTTGACATTAGTGTGCAAATGGAATTCCAAGAAAGTCGTCCATAGGGGCAAAGGGACACAAGTGTAAGTTGATTTTTGGCTGTCAGCCCATCTTAGCATTTCAGGGCTTCAGGTACATTTCCTCCTTGAAATGCAAAATTCAGTTAAAAAAAAGGCATTTATAAATGTTATAATTAATGTCATAATTAAGAGACCTGAATTGTTTAGCAGCAGTGATGGATGGCAACTAAATAAAAATTAAAACGGTCTCTGTCACTAAATCACAACATTGTTTCATTGTTGGGAAATTTTTGTTCAATTAATTTTTCAGTTAATTGTTTTTAACACATGCACCAATTTAGCAAACAATAATCTACTTATTCAACACTAATGAAAACCTACCTTCTCCACAGGCTCCTCCTCCTCGTCAACCAGCTCATCATTCTTTAATTGCAAAGTGAACACACTAAGTTTGAATGTCTGACTAAACTATCAGCCAAACACATTGAAAACTAAAATCTACAAACAAGCCACTACACCTACAAGAAATATGACAAAGCACGACATGGAAATGTCCCAATAAGCCAGCAGGGAATTAAATCGGAGAGCAAAAAACTATACATAAATTAATTCATGCGTCAATGTTACTTTTTACCCCCCCAAAATAAAAATAAAAAAATAAATAATAAAGGTGGGAACTACTATTAGAGAGCAGCAGGATTAAAATGACGACGTGTCAATTTTATTGACATCAATCACATGAGGGTTCCATGAAGACACTTGCTGCACAGCCTGACCAGAACATCTAAGTTCTACTGTGGTTCTGCAGAGACTAAATCCTAAACCAGCACTTAGGAATCTACATGAAATGGTCAGTATTAGACATACCGCTGCATCCAGTGTGGCAACCTGATATATACACAAGACAGAAACAACCATTATTGGAATACTGCCTCGTAAACAAAGACTAGGGGAAATTAGTCTTAGTAACTGCTTCCATCTTACTCTTGAGGCTGATAAGAACACATATTAATAGCTGCTAACGAAACATAAAACTGGACATTTACTGGTATAATTTGGAGATAAGAGTTGCCCCTTTCGGGGCTGGCATCCACAGCCCATCGCAGAACCACTTGAGTGTACGATTCAACACTTCCCAAAATTAAAGTTCTCTCAGACACATTTTCAGAAATTTAAAAAAGGCATTTATAAAAATATTTCCACGTGGAATCAAACCTGGGATCTTGCTCAATAGACTCTCAGCATACAGTGGGGCAAAAAAGTATTTAGTCAGTCCCTGACTGTGCAAGTTCTCCTACTTAGAACAATGAGAGGTCTGTAATTTTCATCATAGGTACACTTCAACTTAGACAAATGAGAAAAAAAAATCCAGGCAATCACATTGCAGGATTTTTAAAGAATTTATTTGTAAATTATGGTGGAAAATAAGTATTTGGTCAATAACAAAAGTTCAACTCAATACTTTATAACATAATCTTTGTTGGCAATGACAGAGGTCAAATGTTTCCTTTAAGTCTTTACCGGGTTTGCACACACTGTAGTTGGTATTTTGGCCCATTCCTCCACGCAGATCTCCTCTAGAGCAGTGATGTTTTTGGGGCTGTCGTTGGGCAACATGGACTTTCAACTCCCTCAACAATATGGGATTGAGGTCTAGAGACTGGCTTGGTCACTCCAGGACCTTGAAATGCTTTTTATGGAGCCACTGCTTTGTTGCCCGAGCGATGTGTTTGGGATCACTGTCATGCTGGAAGACCCAGCCACGTTGCATCTTCAATGTTCTCACTGATGGAAGGAGGTTTTAGCTTAAAATCTCATGATACATGGCCACGTCCATTCTTCCCTTAACATGGATTAGTCGTCCTGTCCCCTTTGCAGAAAAACAGCCCCAAAGCATGATGTTTCCACCCCCATGCTTCACAGTAGGTATGGTGTTCTTGGGATGCAACTCAGCATTCGTCTTCCTCCAAACACGACGAGTTCAGTTTTTACCAAAATGTCCTATTTTGGTTTCATCTGACCCCATGATATTCTCCCAGTCCTCTTCTGGATCATCCATATGCTCTCTGGCAAACTTCAGATGGGCCTGGACATGAACTGGCTTAAGCAGGGGACACGCCTGACACTGCAGGATTTGAGTCCCTCTCTGCGTAGTGTGTAGCCTTTGTTACTTTGGTCCCAGCTCTCTGCAGGTCATTCATCAGGTCCCTCCGTGTAATTCTGGGATTTCTGTTCACCGTTCTCATGATCATTTTGACCCCATGGGATGACATCTGCGTGGAGCCCCACATTGAGGGAGATTATCAATGGTCTTGTATGTCTTCCATTTTCTTACAATTGCTCCTACAGTTGATTTATTCACACCAAGCTGCTTGACTATTGTAGATTCACTCTTCCCAGCCTGGTGCACATCTACAATTTTCTTCCTGGTGTCCTTCAACAGCTCTTTGGTCTTGGCTATGGTTGAGTTTGGAGTCTGACTGTTTGAGGCTGTTGATTGGTGTCTTTTATACAGATAACAAGTTCCAACAGGTGCCATTAATACAGGTAACAGGTGGAGGACAGAAAATCTTCTTAAAGAAGAAATTACAGGTCTGTGAGAGCCAGAAATCTTGCTTGTTTGTGGGTGACCAAATACTTATTTTCCACCATAATTTACAAATAAATTCTTTAAAAATCCTACAATGTGATTTTCTGGATTTTTTCTTCTCATTTTGTCTCTCATAATTGAAGTGTACCTATGTTGAAAATTACAGACACCTCTCATCTTTCTAAGTAGGAGAACTTGCACAATCCGAGGCTGACTAAATACTTTTTGGCCCCACTGTAACCATTAGATTATAGACTTTTGGATCTTGTAGCTTTAACACACGGAGGTCCAAGCTTTTCTCTTCTACCTGTAAAGCTCACGGAGAGTCAAATGACCCTGGCTAGCTGACTTGGCTAGCCACATTCTTGTGTTTGCATAAAGCCCATGGAGAGTCAAATGATCCTGGCTAGCTGACTTGGCTAGGCACATTCTTGTGTTTGCATATTTGCTGTCTGTGTGTTCTGAGACTTCCTTGTTTACATAACAGAAGTAGCTCTCCACAGAGGATCTGGGAGTCACTTGCCTGCTTAGCTGAAAGGGCTGCGTATGAAGCAGGAGTTGTGTGCAAAACGTGTAAAATTACAGCTGCCTAGTACACCTATTGCTACAACTATTTGTGCACCACAGCGGCTGAAAGATCTGTCGTTCTGGATGTCCCAGCTGGACAACATGTACTGTGTTTGGATAGACATGGACTAACAACTGCCCACTGTGACGCATGTGTGTCTGCTTGCTGTCATCATGTGGACATAATGACATAATAACAGTGTGGGGACTGTTAGTCATTGTGAGTGACTGTAACCTGTACCTACTGTATATATTTTGGTTTTCTGGTGTGTTTTTTTGGTACATTTTGGTACATTTCAATAAATCCAGAAAACAAAATTTCATTTCTCCCCAGGAAGTTTTCTTTTGGTGTGTTTTTTGGTACATTTAAATACAATTCAGAAAACAAATTTCATCTCTCCCCCAGGGTAAAGGTTATTTATCCACCTAAGCACAAATCAGCAGCCCTTTCAGCTAAGCAGGCACACAGACAGCAAATATGCAAACACAAGAATGTGGCTAGCCAAGTCAGCCCGTCCTCTGAGGTGTTCTGAGACGTCCTTGTTTACATAACAGAAGTAGCTCTCCACAGGGGATCTTGGAGTCATTTGACTATCCGTGGACTTTAGAGGTAGACTGGTCATTGACCAGACCTTGGCCTTCTGAGTGTTAAGTAGACAAGCCTACACTGCTAACTAAAGAAAAAGTGATGTCTTTCATGGTAGCCTTTTTTTTTAAACAGTGACTGGCCGATTACCATAGCTACTCCTCTTTTGTTATTCGTTTTAATGGTCTTTTAATTTGAATACAAGCTATTAGTGGCATCTAGCATGACACCATTGGACCATGGGGTGCCAAAATCCAACCCCTCATCCTTGTCATGACAACTGGGTAACGGATCAAGTGGGGGATTGCCTGTTGGCAATTGCCTGTTGACTTTAAACAAACCCACATACAGGTATCTCCAGAAGAGACCATCTTCCTTGCCACATGGCATTGCCAAGATAAAGGTTGGACCCTGTCCCCTTTTGGAACCAAAAACATAATGTGATAGTGTTTCACCCAAAGCTCCAGCAGCGAACATGAATCATGATAGATTTAGTGTATCTTCAACCCTGATCACAAGACAGCTGTGCAACTGACAGTTTATAGGCTTCTGAATAATTACAGCTATACAACAGCATATGTATGCAGTACATAAATTCAGTTCAACAAACACCATCCATCCATCCATCCATCCCTTTTCTTCCGCTTTATCTGGAGTCGGGTCGCGGGGGCAGCAGCTCAAGCAAAGCCGCCCAGACCTCCCGACCCACACACACCTCCCCCAGCTCCTCTGGGGGAACCCCAAGGCGTTCCCAAGCCAGCCGAGAGATGTAGTCCCTCCAGCGTGTCCTGGGTCTTCCCCGGGGCCTCCTCCCAGTGGGACGTGCCTGGAACACCTCTCCAGCGAGGCGTCCAGGGGGCATCCGGAAAAGATGCCCGAGCCACCTCAACTGACTCCTTTCGACGTGGAGGAGCAGCGGCTCGACTCCGAGCTCCTCCCGAGTGACCGAGCTCCTCATCCTATCTCTAAGGGAGCGCCCAGCCACCCTACGGAGGAAACTCATCTCGGCCGCTTGTACTCGCGATCTCGTTCTTTCGGTCATGAGCCAAATCTCACTGCAGATGCTGCACCGATCCGTCTATCGATCTCACGCTCCATCCGTCCCTCACTCGTGAACAAGACCCTGAGATACTTAAACTCCTCCACTTGAAGCAAGGACACTCCACCGACCTGAAGAGGGCAAAGCACCTTTTTCCGGTCGAGAACCATGGCCTCGGATTTGGAGGTGCTGATTTTCATCCCGGACACTTCACACTCGGCTGCAAACCGACCCAGTGCACGCTGAAGGTCCTGATTTGGCAAAGCCAACAGAACCACATCGTCCACAAACAGCAGAGACGAGATTCTGTGGTTCCCAAACGAGACCCCCTCTACACCCTGGCTGCGCCTAGAAATTCTGTCCATAAAAATAATGAACAGAACCGGTGACAAAGGGCAGCCCTGGCGGAGGCCAACGTGCACTGGAAACAGGTTTGACTTACTACCGGCAATGCGAACCAAGCTCCTGCTGCGGTCGTACAGGGACCGGATAGCCCTTAACAAAGGACCCCGGACCCCGTACTCCCGGAGCACTCCCCACAGGGTGCCCCGAGGGACACGGTCGAACGCCTTCTCCAGATCCACAAAACACATGTGGACTGGTTGGGCAAACTCCCATGAACCCTCGAGCACCCGATGGAGCATGTAGAGCTGGTCCAGTGTGCCGCGACCAGGACGGAAAACCACACTGCTCCTCCTGAATCCGAGGTTCGACCATCGGTCGAATTCTCCTCTCCTGTACTCTGGAATAGACCTTACCGGGGAGGCTGAGGAGTGTGATCCTTCTATAGTTGGAACACACCCTCCAGTCCCCCTTCTTAAACAGAGGGACCACCACCCCGGTCTGTCAATCCAGAGGCACTGTCCCCGATCGCCACGCGATGTTGCAGAGGCACTGTCCCCGATCGCCACGCGATGTTGCAGAGGCGTGTCAGCCAAGACAGCCCCACAACATCCAGAGACTTAAGGTACTCAGGACGGATTTATCCACCCCAGGAGCCTTGCCACCGAGGAGCTTTCTAACCACCTCGGTGACTTCGGCCTGGGTAATGGATGAGTCTGCCTCTGAGTCCCCAGTCTCTGCTTCCTCTTCGGAAGACGTGACGATGGGATTGAGGAGATCCTCGAAGTACTCCTTCCACTGCCCGACAACATCCCCAGTCAGGGTCAACAGCTCCCCACCCGCACCGTAAACAGTGCTGGTTGAGAGCTGCTTCCGCCTCCTGACGCGTCGGACGGTTTGCCAGAATCTCTTCGAGGCCAACCGATAGTCCTCCTCCATAGCCTCCCCAAACTCCTCCCAGACCTGAGTTTTTGCCTCTGTGACCGCAGGGCTGTGGCACGCTTGGCCTGCCGGTACCTGTCAGCTGCCTCTGGGGTCCCACCTACCAAGAAAGATAAGTAGGACTCCTTCAGCTTGACAGCATCCCTTACTTCCGGTGTCCACCACCGGGTTTGGGGATTGCCGCTGCAACAGGCACCAGAGACCTTGCGACCACAGCTACGAGTAGCCGCATCAACAATGGAGGTGGAGAACATGGTCCACTCGGACTCCATGTCTCCAACCTCCCCCGGGATCTGGGAGAAGCTCTCCCGGAGGTGGGAGTTGAAGACCTCGCTGACAGAGGGTTCCGCCAGTCGTTCCCAGCAGACCCTCACGATACGTTTGGGTCTGCCAGGTCTGACCGGTTTCCTACCCTCCCAGCGGATCCAACTCACCACCAGGTAGTGATCAGTCGACAGCTCTGCCCCTCTCTTCACTCGAGTGTCCGAGACACGTGGCCGAAGGTCAGATGATACGACTACAAAGTCGATCATCGACCTCCGGCTCAGGGTGTCCTGGTGCCACGTGCACTTATGGACACCCTTGTGCTCGAACATGGTGTTCGTGATGGACAAACTGTGACTAGCACAGAAGTCCAACAACTGAACACCACTCGGGTTCAGATCGGGGAGGCCGTGCTTCCTGATCACCCCCCTCCAGGTCTCACTGTCGCCGCCCACGTGGGCATTGAAGTCCCAGTCGGAGTGCTATCTAGTACCCCTCCCAGGGACTCCACGAAGGTCGGGTACTCTGCACTGCTGCTCGGCCTGTAGGCCGAGACAACGGTGAGAGACCTGTCCCCGACCCGAAGGCGTAGGGACACGACCCTCTCTTTCACCGGAGTGAACTCCAACACTTGGTGACTGAGCTGGGGAGCAATAAGCAATGCGACCCCAGCTCTCTGCCTCTCCCCGTGGGCGACGCCAGAAAAATGAAGCATCCAGCTCCTCTCCAGGAGTTGGGTACCAGAGCCCAAGCTGTGCGTGGAGGTGAGCCCGACTATCTCTAGTCGGTATCTCTCAACCTCTCGCACAAGCTCAGGCTCCTTCCCCCATAGCGAGGTGACATTCCACGTCCCAACAGCCAGGGGCTGTGAGCATGGACCGGGCCACCGGGCCACCCGCCCTCGACCACCACCCAATCCTCTCTGCACCCGACCCCCATGGCCCCCTCTGCAGGTGGTGAACCCACAGGAGGGCTTCAACAAACACAATCCCTGATTTTTACAGGATGATGTTACGGCTAGCTAACATTATGAACGCAGTTTCATACTTCTCAGAATTAAGCAGGTATAAGAATGACTTATAAACAAGTGCTGCTACAACTTTGTGGACCACAGTTTAGAAAATTTAAAACCCTGACATATCCATGTGGGTTACCTGTGCAGATATTTTGGCTTCTATCATAACCTTCATATAAATCTGTTTCACTTGTGCAGACTGCAGCTACACTGGAATTGAGTGAGTTAATCTGGAAATTTCAAGGGGTTGTTGTTGACTAACCCCTTTATCGAACATGGAGGTGAAACACCATTTTCTGTCTCAATCTTATGATCCTGATTCAGCTGCTTCACTTATTTTTTTTCCTCTCAACCAGTCCTGTGACTGCTCACCCATTAGGTACCCCATAAAAGTTTCAAAATGTCCAACTTGGGTCATATTACACAACTGACTCAACTATGTGACACAAAGGGCGACACTCTGTGGGTGTTTGTTCCAACCAAACCCCTCAGTAGGTGACTTCACCATGAACTCCACCCATTTACTGTGTTGGAGCTGATCAACAAGCTCACATGACCAAGTCTTCCCTCCAAGGAACTTAATTTTAGACATACCTGTGGGCACCCATCGACTCGAACATCTTCTCCAGCTGGATTCTTAGCTGCTGTACGTTATTCATCAGGACACACGGCTGAACGCAACAGAGATGATGGAATGTTAGGGAAACAAAAAAAAAAAAACTACAGTCTGACATGTTTTAAGGCAGCCGTGACTTACTATCTTCTCCTTGTCAATATACGAAGGAAAACTTTTGGTCAGAATGGCACTGTACTGCAGGAGAACTTTGGCAATAGTCTGTGAAGACAAAAAAGATTAAAACAAAAACTGACTACACATTTGGGAGTTATTCTGTACATAGATAAAAGTAATCATCCATTTAAATTATATTTCATTGGTTAGGTCATTTTTAAATTAAAGATGCCAAAGCCTGAGTACATCCAGTTTGTTTTATAATATAACCCCAATTCCAATGAATTTGGGACATTGTGTAAAATGTAAATAAAAACAGAATACGATAATCTGAAAACCAGAGATTATAAAATACAGATTACAACACATTTAAGATAAGGAGACAGAGTTACTGGATTACCCCATTGAAGTTGGGACATTGGTAAAATGTAAATAAAAACAGAATACAATGATTTGCAAATCCTCTTCAACCTATATTAATTTGAATACACCACAAAGACAAGATATTTAATGTTCAAACTGATAAACATTATTGTTTTTGTTCAAATATTTGCTCATTTAAAAATGGATGCCTCTAACACGTTTCAAAAAAGCTGGGACAGTGGTATGTTTACCACTGTGTTACATCACCTTTCCTTCTAACAACACTCAATAAGCGTTTGGGAACTGACACTAATTGTTGAAGCTTTGTAGGTGGAATTCTTTCCCATTCTTGCTTGATGTACGACCTCAGTTGTTCAACAGTTCGGGGTCTCCGTTGTCATATTTTGCACTTCATAATGCACCACACATTTTCAATGGGCAACAGGTCTGGACTGCAGGCAGGCCAGTCTAGTACCCACACTCTTACTACAAAGCCACGCTGTTGTAACACGTGCAGAATGTGGCTTGGCATTGTCTCACTGAAATAAGCAGGGACGTCCCTGAAAAAGACATTGCTTGGATGGTAGCATGTGTTGCTCCAAAACCTGGATGTACCTTTCAGCATTGATGGTGCCATCACAGATGTGTAAGTTGCCCAGGCCATGGGCACTAACACACCCCCATACCATCACAGATGCTGGCTTTTGAACTTTGCGCTGGTAACAATCTAGATGGTCTTTTTCCTCTTTTGTCCAGAGGACACGACATCCACGACGTCCACGATTTCCAAAAACGATTTGAAATGTGGATTCATAAGACCACGGCACACTTTTCCACTTTGCGTCGGGCCCAGAGAAGGCTGCGGTGTTTCTGGATGTTGTTGATGTATGGCTTTCGCTTTGCATGGTAGAGTTTTAACTTGCACTTGTAGACGTAGCGACGAACTGTGTTAACTGACGGTGGTTTTCTGAAGTGTTCCTGAGCCCACGTGGTAAGATCCTTACACAATGATGTCGGTTTTTAATGCCGTGCCGCCTGAGGAATCGAAGGTCACGGGCATTCAATGTTGGTTTTCGGCCTTGTCGCTTATGTGTAGAAAGTTCTCCAGATTCTCTGAATCTTCTGATTATATTATGGACTGTAGATGACGGAATCCCTAAATTCCTTGCAACTGAACATTGAGAAACATTGTTCTTAAACTGTTGGACTATTTTTTCACGCAGTTGTTCACAAAGTGGTGATCCTCGCCCCATCTTTGCTTGTGAACGGCTGAGCCTTTTGGGGATGCTCCTTTTATACCCAATCATAACACTCACCCGTTTCCAACTGACCTGTTTACCTGTGGAATGTTCCAAACAGGTGTTCTTTGAGCATTCATCAACGTTCCCAGTCTTTTGTTTCCCCTGTCCCAGCTTTTTTGAAATGCGTTGCAGACATCCATTTTAAAATGAGCAAATATTTGCACAAAAACAAAAAATGTCTATCCACTTTAACATTAAATATCTTGTCTTTGTGGTGTATTCAATTGAATATAGGTTGAAGAGGATATGCAAATCATTGTATTCTGTTTTTAATTTACATCTCACACAACATCCCAACTTCATTGGAATTTGGGTTGTATTTAAAACCCAATACACACACACACACACACACAGATATATATATGTATATGTATATATGTGTGTGTGTTGGGTTTTAAATACAACCCCAATTCCAATGAAGTTGGGATGTTGTGTGAGATGTAAATTAAAATCAGAATACAATGATTTGCAAACACTCTTCAACCTATATTGAGTTGAATACACCACAAAGACAAGATATTTAATGTTAAAGTGATAGACATTTTTTGTTTTTGTGCAAATATTTGCTCATTTTAAAATGGATGTCTGCAACACATTTCAAAAAAGCTGGGACAGGGGAAACAAAAGACTTCCGAATGGTGTCCACCTGGAGGTCTCTCACAGTTTCTGGAAAAAATTGATGCAGCAAAGCTCCAAATCGTTCAGACATTTATTCACAATAAAAATCCGACGAGAGGGGTGGACCACTGCTCACACAAAGCGTGCTCACAGGCGAATGACGCAACAGACAGGCGTGAAAAAACTCATGCATGCGCATGAAGGTTCAAGCTTGGCTGATGCAATCACACGTGATTCAAATCCATATGGTTTTTGAAAAAAATTAAAAGGTCCGATACTTTTCTAACAGACCTCATATATACATATATATACATACGAGGTCTATCAGAAAAGTATCCTACCTTTTTATTTTTTTAAAAAACTATATGGATTTGAATGACATGCGATTACACCAATCATGCTTGACGCATGATTGACGCGTGTCGGTGACGTCATTTCCCTGTGGGCAGGCCTTGAGTGAGATGTGGTCCCGCCCTCTCGGCTAAATTCCTTTGTTTCACACGCTGCTTCGAGACGGCGCGCGTTGCTTTATCAAAATTTTTTCTTGACCTGTGTGGAATATCCGAGTGGACACTATTCGAGAAATTAAGCTGGTTTTTGGTGAAAAGTTTAACGGCTGATGAGAGATTATGGGGTGTTTCTGTTGGTGTAAGGACTTCCCACGGAGCGGGACGTCGCGCAGCGCTTCCAGGCGCCGTCGTCGGCCTGTTTCGACCTGAAACATCCTAATTTAAGGCTTAATTCAACCAGGACGTTGTGATAGAACAGAGAAGATTCAGAAGAGGCCGGCATGAGGACTTTATACTGACATTCCACTGTTTAAGGACATTTTGTAATGAAAGACGTGCGCGCAAATTGCCTGCGGCTTTTGATGGCTTTCAACAAGTGAGTAACTGAGAAATTGTTTAACAGCTTGGGCATGTTCCAACTTGCCCGTTAAGGTTTCCAACGGAGGTGTTTTTCCTGTCGCGACCCCCCGCGGTCGGGTCTGGCCCGACATGCGACTCTGCCCGCACGTTCTTTCATTACAAAATGTCCATTAACAATGGAATGTCCGAATAAACTCCTCATGCCGACTTCTTCTGAAAGTTCTCTGTTCTCTGACGACTTCCTGGGACAACAGAGCCTGAAATGTGGAGGTTTTCAGCTTGAAACAGGCTGACGACGGTGCCTGAGAGCGCTGCGCGACGTCTCGCACAGTGGGAAGTCCTTAAAGCGACAGTATCACCTCAAAATCTCTCATCAGCTGTTAAAATTTTCACCGAAAACCAGCTTAATTTTTCGAACCATGTCCACTTCGATGTGTCTCACAGGTTTAGAAAAAATTTTGATCAAACAAAGCGCCAGTCTCTCAGCAACTTCTCAGACAAAGGAATTCCGATGAGGGGCTGGACGACTCCTCCCACAAGGAGTGCTCACAGGCGAATGACGTCACCGACAGGCGTGGAAAAACTCACGCATGCGCACGAGGGCTCAAGCATGTCTGAACGTAAACAATATGAATGAAATCCATATAGTTTTTGAAAAAAAATAAAAAGGACCTATACTTTATGGACAGCCCTCGTATATACGGTTTTTCCTTTTCAAGCGGCATTTTTTAACAGGTGTGACTTATACTCTGAAAAATGTGGTAATTATTCTGAATGTTCACCTAAGAAACTTTTGAATAAACTTCATAAAACATTCCCAGATGCCCCTTTAGAGAACTCAGACATGCAGAAAAAATGCTTTGTGTACAATTTTCCCCTTGAGGAAACCTATGATTCATGTTTATTTTGTTACTTCGATTGTATTTGGACATCCAGTATCCTTTGCCCCTACAAAGCAGAGACAGCAATGTTGATGGAGAGTTCAAAGAGCTACCATCCCCCAACCTTCAGATACATCTGGAGCATCCGTTTTGAAACCTTGTTCAAATCTACACGTGGATCCATACCGATCCACTGTGACAACGCTGAGCAAAAACGGGAGACACAAAGAGAAATGACTGATGCCAATTAAGGTCCTACGGTGCCAAGGTCTTTATTCCTGGATGTCCACGGTTGTCAATATATAATTAGACATTTCAAAAACAGGTAACAAATTTTCGAGAGTACCTCTCACAATCACAACAGCAAATTATAGAGCAAAACTTGAAACGTCTCAATCAGCCACATCCTGTTCTTTTAGTCAAATGTTCTCATGTGGGGACAAAGTCACTCTGAAGTCTTGGTGATGGACATCCCAAATCAGCTTCCATTTCATCAGGGGAAGGTGATTTAGGACTCCAGCAGCAAGACTTGAAAGTGACGTCCTACTGTGTAAATATTTGATAATCACAGGAGCTAACTGGGACTTGTCTTTGAGATCTGCAGTGCCAGGACTTGAGAGTGACTTTGTCCCGCCTCTGGTTATTAATATACACTATGTCGGGAAGCAGGTTTTACAGATCTTTACTTTGGAGAAGCGGCGGCTGTACTGAGCCATGACTTCAGGATCAGGACATTCCAATTTCTTGATGATCTCAAAACTCTGGTTGAGCTGGGTGAAGATGTCTACCACAGAGCAGGAGAAGAGCGCATGTTCAGACGTCTGCTGGAACTGAGATGACGGAAGAGAAAACATAAGTTAGCAGTTATGCAGTTGCTTCAAGCTTTAATGTCCCACAGGGAAAAAAATTTCAAATTATAAAAACAAAATTAAAAATTCAGCTCACTCCATCTTTTTGTCTCTCTCAAGGGCTCCGTGCATAAACTCCATGGATACGTCCTCATTCTGATCCAACCACTGCAGCACGAATGGCAGGAACCAGCTGCAATGGGAACAAATATATCCCTTTTTTAGCTCATAAACTGGAGAGTAAGTAAAATGGCAAATTGTGAGCATAAAAAAAATCTAAACATCTCAGCAACCTAATAATACGCTAATGCTAGCATGCAAACATGCATAGGTTTGTTTTAGCATTTTGGCATTACTTTTGAAATGTGAACTCCACATTCCCCCTTACCATGTTATGACTTATAATCATTACATGAAGTGAAGCTTTTTTTTCAATTAGAAAATATTTTGAGAAGCTTAGCATTAGCACACACTGTTTCATAAAGACACTAAAACAGACAAAGCTTGAAAAGTGCAGGTTTAGTTTGTTCTTTCCATATTCACAGGATTTTCACAAGGAACAGCATTAAGGTCAGCATTGCCTGTGACCTTTGACATGATCAAAATCCCCCTCCACCACCCCAATGGACCCAAGCCTGCATAACATTTTCTAATATATATATATATATATATATATATAATATATATATATATATATACACAGTTTGTGCACATATTATTCGAGTGGTGCATGTAATTTTATACTGCACTTGCACTGGTGCAAGTTACTTTATCCAAGTTTTATCAACTATAAGCACCAGTAGAATGAACCAATAAAGGAATAAATAAGGAAAAAAAACTATTTCCAGTGTGTTGTCTTCGTCTTCCCTGCGTTTTATGACTCTCACACACGGAGCGAGTTGCTGTGATGATTCATTTGCGCGTGCACGTGAAAAAAAAAAAAGTCTGGCTGCAGGCTGTTAGTTCCTTGCTCTCCGCTCAAACTCTCTCATCACTATGTTAAAAAAGGACATAAGTCCTGCTCACAGAGTGATTGCCAGAGACAGGACATGTCCACATGAAGTATAACTCCAGACATCTCCACATTTACTCACGGACGGTTCGTTCGCAGCGCATCTTGTGGTCACAGGAAGAAAACAAACTATAACAGAACTCAGAGCGCAGACCTGCAGCTCAGCACAAGAACAATATAAACTAGAAGAGAAATAATAGTGCAGTCTGGCTACAGCCAAACTGAGCACTTTGATTTCTCTGTGCAGAGAAGCTGCAGGCTGCGCTCTCACCTCCTCTCTGCCCCCTGCTGCACACACCTGACGCAGAAATTCCTGCATCGTCATGACGCCACAGGAAGAAGCAATTCAAAGTGGGCCCGGTGTGAAAGTGACTAAAAGGACTTTTGGTTGTGCAAGTAATTTTTTTGTTACTAGCACCAGTGCAAGTAGGTTAAAAAATGTATTTCAACCCCCGATTTTATAATATATATATATATATATATATATAATATATATATACACACACACAGTTGTATGTAAAGGTTTGGGCACCACTGATGATTTTCATGATTTTTCCTTTATAAATCATTGGTTGTTGGATCAGCAATTTCAGTTAAATATATCATATAGCAGACAAACAGAGTAATATTTGAGAAGTGAAATGAAGTTTATAGGATTTACAGAAAGCATGAAATAATTTGAACAAAATTAGGTAGGTGTATAAATTTGGGCACCCCAACAGAAAAAAATACATCATATTTAGTCGATCCTCCCTTTGCAGAAATAACAGCCTCCAATGCTTCCTATAGCTTCCAATGAGAGTCTGGATTCTGGTGAAGGTATTTTGGACCATTCTTCTTTACAAAACTCTCCAGTTCAGTCAGACTTGTTGGTTTCTGAGCATGGACAGCCCGCTTAAATCAAACCACAGATTTTCAATAATATTCAGGTCTGGGGACTGAGATGGCCATTCCAGAACATTGTAATGGTCCTCTGCATGAATGCCTTAGTAGATTTTGAGCAGTGTTTAAGGTCATTGTCTTGTTGAAAGATCCAGCCCTGGCACAGCGTTAACTTTGTCACTGATTCATGAACATTGTTCTCAAGAATCTGCTGATATTAACTGGAATCCATGTGACCCTCAACTTTAACAAGATTCCCAGTACCTACACTGGCCACACAGCCCCACAGCATGACAGAACCACCTCCAAATTTACTGTAGGTAGCAAGTGTTTTTCTTGGAATGTTGTGTTCTTTTTTTAGCCATGCATATCGCTCCTTGTATGTCCAAATAACGCAATTTTACTTTCATCAGTCCACAGCACCTTATTCCAAAATGAAGCTGGCTTGTCCAATGTGCTTTAGCATACATCAAGCGACTGTTTGTGGTGTGTACGTAGAAAAGACCTCTGCATTACAGCATCCCTTTGTGCATAGTGTGCTGTATAGTTGAACGATGCACAGAGACACTATCTGCAGCAAGATCATGTTGTAGGTCTTTGGAGCAAGTCTGTGGGTTGACTATGACTGTTCTCACCATCCTTCGCTTCAGCTCATCTGAGATATTTCTTGGCCTGCCACATCGGGCCTTAACTAGTTCTGCGCCTGCAGTCTTCCATTTCCTCACTATGTTCCTCACAGTGGAAAATGACAGCTGAAATCTCTGAGATAGCTTTTGTATCCTTCCCCTAAACCATGATGCTGAACAATCTTTGTTTTCAGGTCATTTGACAGTTGTTTAGAGGCTCACAAGTTGCCACTCATTAGAAGAGATGCAAAGAGGAGAAACATTTGCAAATGGCCACCTTAAATACCCTTTCTCACGATTGGATTCAACTGTGTAAGGAGATCAAGGATTAATGAGCTTACCAAACCAATTCTGTGTTTCCAATAATTAGTGCTGAATGTATTTAAATCAATAAAATGACAGGGGTGCCCAAATTATGCACCTGACAAATTTTGTTTAAATAATTATTGCACACTTTCTGGAAATACTAGAAACTTCATTTCACTTCTCAAATGTCCAGTGTGTTCATCTGCTATATCAGTAATTCTCAACCGGGGTGCCGCTGCACCCTAGGGTGCCGTGATCGATCGTCAGGGGTGCCGTGGGCAATTATCAAATATCACCATTATCGGGTGTATGTGCTGTAATAGTGTGGCAGATGATGTAATGCTCTTTTATTCCAGTAGATGGCAGCAAAGCGCTGTACTACAGTATAATAGACATACTTGCGCACATAGCGTTGTGCATCTCCATGGTTATGGGTTGCTGACTACAGCGTGAATCTCAGCTGCTCACGGAGCATGACTCCTCTGGGGAAGGAGGTGTGCAGGGAAGGTGGCCTGACCTCCGTTGATGTCACCGTGGTCAGACTTGGGCCTTCTCGCTCACAACTGGGTTCGCTGAAGGCAGCCTCTGCGCTCCGTGAATATTAGAGAGGCAGATTATTGTGAATAAAAGTGTTGACACGTCTAAAAAAAACACTTGAGATTAGGGCTGTCACAATTATTACAATATTCGTCAATCGCGATTATTTTTCATATTCGCGATTACCGTGAATTATTTATTTATCCACAAAGCATAAAACGACTCCGAATCTGATGTCATTGTGCTGCAGCCTCGCTCTCGTCTTAAGGCGGGACAATAACATGGAGGCTGAAGAGCGATCCGTCCTGCCATTTGGATAAGACGGCCGATTAAAACAGTGACCGTCTTCTTCAAAAGCTGTCTAAAATACGGAGCTGTCGGTGTGTGTGTGTGTCTGTGTGTGTGCACGCGCGCAGAGTCAACAGGCTGCAGACTGGGAGGGAGGGGGTGTGTGAGGGAGATTCCTGAATGCAGGCCGCGACACGTTACAGTCTGAGAAGCATCAGTGCGCAGCGAGCGCGGAGCAGAGAGAGGATTTAACCCGAGTGAACATGTTTAAAAAAAAAAAAAAACGTGAAGCTGCTTTTACTTCTCTCTGAACTTTCTCTAAAGGTGTGATTCTGCCGTTACCGTCCTGTTCACACCATGTGCGCGTCATATGCTGAATTTATAAGATCATGAGATGAAATAAACGGTCAAATAGCTTTAAAAACATATTTAAAAAATGAGAATATATGAATGAACTGAGCCACACAAAAAAAAAAACCCTGACATGGAGAAGCTGTGGTGATGTTCAGATGCACAGATCACAAAAAGCAGGTGAGAACTCTGAACTTTAACAGCTGTTACTTTCCAAAGGTATTTATTTGTTCAATCTTGAGCTTAATGTAGTGTTTAAGCACAAACGTGACTGATGAGGAGAAACAATTTCAGAAATGCAACAGAAACAACCACAAATCAGAAAAGTTGGGACTGTATGTAAAATGAAGATAAAAATAAAAATGTTGCACCATTCCCAGTTTCTCCACTCACAGAAGCCAAACAATCTTCCAGAGTTGTGTAATTATACTACAATAGTAGAATATAAAATCTGTATCGATTTTCTATTGCGATAATTGGGTTTTGCGCAAAACCAGAGGTAATATAATTATAATATTATTTGGTTGGTGGTGTGCCGCAGGATTTTGTAAATATAAAAAGGGTGCCACGGCTCAAAAAAGGTTGAAAATCACTGTGCTATATAATATATTTAACTAAAATTTCTGATCCAGACAACCATGATTTATAAAGGAAAATCCTGAAAAATGATCAGGGATACCCAAACTTTTGCATACAAGTGTATATTAGTGAATAGGCAGATCCCAGATGAAATCCAGGCTTTCTTAGTGAAAAAACATTTGCAGATTAATTTCTTGTTTAATGTTACAAATTTTAAAATCTTAGAGATCTCATTATTCAGATGTTAATCTAGTTTAGATTGTTTAATTGTTGATGAGAATTCCTTTATGTCAGCCACTGTTGATTATTCTACAGATTTCTGAAAGCTTTAATGAACTCCTTTTTATTTTCAAATTAAACATGAAGGAATATTTTTATAACCACTTACTACCCGGTTTCTTTGCTTTCACAATCTGAACATTTTTGAAGACAAAAATAAATAAATACACATTTTTGTTTGTGTTTTTTTTAAACTTGATATAAGTGGGTGTCGGAGACTTACGAGGGGTAATCTGGAACAACACCATCAAACTGTGACAGCTCCTTCACATATTCGTTAAACAGCCACTTGACCTTGAAGTGCAGGTTCATGTAGTCGGTGATTTTACACTGTCGGTGCTTCTCATGCTCTGCAGACCCCAAAAATTAATAAATAAATAACAATAAAATTAAGCCTTGTGATGTGTTGTGATGAGTTTTACAAATGTTTCAAAACAAGGGACAGAAATGACAAGTAAAGGAAATTCTTTGATTAAAACAAGCAAAAGGGTCATCTGGGACAGATTTCTTTTTTCACGTCAAAAATAAAGACACAGTGGAAAGTAAATGGGCTGTATTTCTGCATTGCTTTTTTAATCTGATGTCTCACATTCACCCGATGACAGTTTCATTTGAGTAAGTCACTAAGAATTAGTTTCACTGCCTCAGCAAAAAAAAAAACAACAACAACACAAACAAAAAACAAAAAACCCTCAGGATTTGATCCATCATCTCTGAAAAAAGGTGATTTTCAGAGATTTTCTGTGAAGGGGATTCATTATGAGGACATCAGCTGAGATAAAAACACACACACAAAATTAAACAACAAAACAGACAAGCTCCTTGCACACATAAGCAGCTTTCAAACCAGTCCTGCAGATTCATTTGTTCATCACCTTTGAGCCTTCAGATTTTATCCTCAAGTGATGTAAGCACAGAACAAAAGTTGGATAAATGGTACAATGCCATTTATTCAACAGACATTTTTCTCAGCCAAAATCTCATTTGATATGTTTTCATATCTAAAACAATCCCATCACCTTCTCCATTACAATATATCTTGGATTACCAAATCATGGCAGTAAACATAAGAGCAATCAGAGATTTCTGACACTGCTAATCCGAATCCGGATCAACTCCCAAAATTCAGTGGAGACTTCCATGGCCTAATATCTATCTGTGGTGCAAATTTGGTTAGATTTGTGCAGTAGTTTTGATGTAATCCTTCAAGCCTATATAAAGTGAAATCTTGATCCAGAAATCTGGTCTGATCACCTCCAAAATCCGTGCAGTAGTTTTGATGTAATCTGCTAACGGACAGACAGACAAATAAATAAATAAACTCAGATGATTTTATTACATCCTTAGTGGACCGTAACTATTCATGTTATTTGCTGCCCCCTCCTGGTTGTACAAACCATAAATTTAACAACCCTTTCAGTTGACAACAGTGTTCATTTTCACGGAGACAGCTCTTGTGTTTTGTTTCTATTAGTTAATTTAGTAAACGGATCTTCAATTGGCAAAGAGTTTTGTTTTTGTTTTGTTTTTGTATTTCTACGAAATTCAACCAGTAATTCAGTATTTTATGGATACAGCAAAGCTAATATCCGCTCACCTTCCATAGCATACTCATGTCTGTGCAACACAACGTCCACATGACCTCAGCGACACTCTCCCCACATTTAGTTCTTGAGGAAACCTGAGAGGAAAGTGACAGTTTGAGAAAGTTACACAACAGATGTCTAAAAGTGAGCAGCTATCGGGGTTCAACAACCTATCTAATAAAACAAATCAATACAGCTTCTAATTGTGGTGAATCAAAATGAAGATCATTATGATTTACAAATCTATAATCAGTGTTTGGAAGCATTTTCATACTTTCTGAGTGAAAACAAAGATTCTATTCACAAAAGTGGCAGACATGGTGTGTAGATCTTCACTTACTGGTTGAGCACAGGCGTGTAGGAGTCACTGTCCTCTTCAATAATGGAGACAATGAGCCATGATGAGTTTCGGCCAAAATTCAAATTTTTGATGCTGGGACCTGCTCCTCCAGAGGGCTTCTTCCTTGTTCTGGAACTATTCAATCACAGAGGAGGACTCGTTAGAGGTAGAGAATTAGGAATGAATAGAAACTATTCCAGTGCTTTGCAGTTCCACGTTCAGTGCGGTGACTTACGGCTTCCACGGGCGGGTACTGCCTGTTGTAACAGTCATAGCAGTTATTGAGATGTAGTCGTACGTCGAGTTGAGACAGGCCCTTGACACAATCCCGCACCACCTGACTTGCTCGGGGGGAGGACGGCAACTCCTGGACCTAGAGAACAGATAGAACAATCAACCCTGCTTTGGTTTGAATAATTAACTATGATCCAGATCAGCATTCCTCATCTTGGGAATTGGGACACAAATGTGACTTGGACATTCTGACAATCACAAAGTGTTAAATATTGTTTCTTTTTCATGATGTGATTAAGCTGTGACAAAATAGGATTTAGAAGAACTTTAGAAGAAACATGACAGACATGAACGGGCACTCAAGAGTTACACCCACGCTTCACATACAACCCCAATTCCAATGAAGTTGGGACGTTGTGTAAAATGTAATTAAAAACAGAATACAATGATTTGTAAGATGGGCACTAACACACCCCCATACCATCACAGATGCTGGCTTTTGAACATTGCGCTGGTAACAATCTGGTTGTTCTTTTTCCTCTTGTCCAGAGGACACAACATCCATGATTTCCAAAAACAATTTGAAATGTGGTCTCATCAGACCACAGCACACTTTTCCACTTTGCGTCTGTCCATTTCAAATGAGCTCGGGCCCAGAGAAGGCGGCGGTGTTTCTTGATGTTGTTGATGTATGGCTTTCGCTGTGCATGGTAGAGTTTTAACTTGCACTTGTAGATGTAGCGATGAACTGTGTTAACTGACAATGGTTTTCTGAAGTGTTCCTGAGCCCACACGGTAAGATCCTTTACACAATGTTGGTTTTTAATGCAGTGCAGCCTGAGGGATCGAAGGTCACGGGCATTCAATGTTGGTTTTCAGCCTTGCCACTTACGTGTAGAAAGGTCTCCAGATTCTCTAAATCTTCTGATTATATTATGGTCTGTAGATGATGGAATCCCTACATTCCTTGCAATTGAACATTGAGAAACATTGTTCTTAACCTGTTGGACTATTTTTTCACGCAGTTGTTCACAAAGTGGTGATCCTCACCCCATCTTTGCTTGTGAATGGCTGAGCCTTTTGGGGATGCTCCTTTTAGACCCAATCATGACATTCACCTGTTTCCAATTAACCTGTTCACCTGTGGAATGTTCCAAACAGGTGTTCTTTGAGCATTCATCAACTTTCCCAGTCTTTTGTTGCCCTGTCCCAGCTTTTTTGAAATGTGTGGCAGGCATCCATTTCAAAATGAGCAAATATTTGCACAAAAACAAAAACGTTTATGAGTTTGAACATTAAATATCTTGTCTTTGTGGTGTATTCAACTGAATATAGGTTGAAGAGGATTTGCAAATCATTGCATTCTGTTTTATTTATATTTCACACAATGTTCCAACTTCAT
This sequence comes from Thalassophryne amazonica, assembly GCF_902500255.1. Lineage (NCBI taxonomy): Eukaryota > Metazoa > Chordata > Actinopteri > Batrachoidiformes > Batrachoididae > Thalassophryne > Thalassophryne amazonica. The sequence continues at coordinate 45,396,518 of NC_047119.1, forward strand.
TGGAATTGTGGTTGTATTTGACCCCAATTCAAGCAAATTTATTCTGTGATTCAGTGAAGCTGTAACATTTGGCTCTATGAGACATTTGACCAAAATTGAAACAGCTTCATCCTCGACTAAAACACGACCCTGCCACTGTGTTTAATCAAGATTAGCACTGAACAGTTTGAGTTAAGGGGCTATGACTTTGTGTTTGACCTTTCAAGATTAAGAAAGGTCAAAGGTCATGTGACCAACCAAAACGATGACATATGGTGGCATATTAGTGTATATTAGAATAGCCTTTATAGACTTTAAAAGTAGTAAGCCAAAATTTTGCTCTATGTCTTTGACCTTGACTTTTAACAACCTCCTCCCCCCACTTTTTTTTAATCCTCAAAATCAAAACACGTTGTACGATTGACCCTCAATCATTCCACACAGTTTGGTTCAAACTGGAGCAAACATCTGACTATTTTGTTCACAACAGACAGATGGACAGAGACACATGACTGAAAACGGTGCCACCACACACTACAGCTATGCTCAAGTGTTGGGGGGGCGGATAACCTCTAAAACAAGACACTTCCATCCATGCAGAATCTGCAGCTACCTTCATCCTGAAGAAGGTGATGCTGGTTAACAGATCCACAGTGGATTTGAGATCCTGCAGGCGCTCCTTACTGCTGGCGGGGAAGTGATTCTACAAGAGGAGGGGAAGAACATTTTGAAGCCGTTAATAAAATGTGAGGTCTCCACCAGTGTTGCCACAGTTACTTTTAAAAAGTAATCCAATTACTGATTACTGATTACTCCTTGAAAAAGTAACTTAGTTACTTTACTGATTACTCAATTGTAAAAGTAACTAAGTTAGATTACTAGTTACTTTTTTAGTTACTTTCCCCAGCTGCCGACAACAACCCACGTCAACATGACAATGATACCTGTTTTGCCAAAACTCACTTTAGTCACCCTTCTTGACTTCAATGAAAACATATACTTAAAATAAAGACCTCTTTCTTGACCTCATATTTAACTGTTGACAGCACTGTAACAGTAAAACTTGCAATTTCAAACCTACATTGTTTATAAATGTAACTATTAAATTCTAACATTTTTCTAACATTTAAATTCTCTAAACATTTTACTTGTCGAAATTATTATTATTTGAAGCAGTAGTTTTCACATCATGTGGTCCTCAGAAAGAGAGTTTAGGTGCATTTGAGTGGAAAACGGTGTTAGTTGTTGACGTGTCGCGGAGGATCAGCTGTTTTTAACGAGACGATACAGAGCGGCTCAGCTCAGAATTCTAAATAAAGGAGGAAAAAGTATAAAAATGTCTTTGTAAAGCTCAGTGCAGGTGTGCTGATCACTGCGCTTTAAGAGGTGAGAACGAGTCGAGCAGCTGCAAAAAACGCGGATGAAAAGCTCACAGCTCGCTTAAAGTGGGCAGTTCAGTCGAACCCCGACCTCCTGCCCACGGACCAAGTTTAATGCTGCTATCGACCCACAATGAAAAATAATAGTAACGCACAGTGACATGGAGAAGTAACTTTAATCTGATTACTGATTTGGAAAGATTAACGCGTTAGATTACTCGTTACTAAAAAAAGTGGTCAGATTAGAGTAACGCGTTACTAAGTAACGCGTTACCGGCATCACTGGTCTCCACCAATCAGGATTACACAAAAACTAAACAACTGATTTCCACAAAACTGTAAAAGGTTTGAGCTGGGGCAGAAGAGAAACCGCTATACTCTGTGGCAGCTTAGACAAAAGGGGACAAGCTAAAAAATATTCAAGGTACTGTGAGCAGGACTACTCAATAATTAACACCTCAACGGACAATTTTTCAGAGTTTTCTAGATCAGGCTGAGGAGGCAGAGCGAGCCCATTTCTTAGTTTTGTAATCACTGAGTTACTATTAAAGAGATTATTAAACAAAGAGGTGACAGAGGTTTTGCGGTTGCTGGTCCTCAGCTGTGGAACCAACCTTACATTAGAAATGCCCCCTCACTCACAGTTTTTAAATCCAGGCTCAAAACACATCTATTTACTCTGGCTTTCCTCACATTTTAATTCTTACCTTGTTATATCTGTAATTAATTTTCTCTTCACGTCAGTTGAGTTCAGACTGTTGATTTGTAAGTTTACTTTTTTATTATTATTTTCGTACTTAATGGACTGTGTGCAGCACTTTGGTCAGTGTGAGCTGTGTTTAAAGTGGAGATGACACCTCAAAAAAATAGGGAAAACTGATATAAGTAGCAAAATATACATATTTTATAGTAAGTTGAAAGTAATTATACTCATTATCACTGAAAAATAAAGTTTGTACAGCTTCTCAAAAGTATGTTAATTGGACAGCGGTCACATGATGCCGTGACGACACAGGCTGGAGAGTCCCGTCTTTGTCTGTTCGATCGACAACAGGAACAGATGGACCTCAGACTGTGACGAGATCAAGAACTTTTCTGACTCCTCTTCAAGTGTGGATTATTTCTGACTCGGTTCCTGAGGATATTGCAACAGTGATTAGACCCTACAGACTGGAGCCGTATCTTTCGGACGAACATTCAAACCAGGAGTATTCTGGCAGCGAAAATAATGCTGACGGTGTTTATGGTGGAGCCGAAGCAGAGGCAAGAGACGTGCCAATTCCGATAGATTTTGAAAGGCTGCAGAATATGGAATGGTAAGGGAGGCTTTGATTTTTGTTGCTGCATTTATAATACTCTAATTATGTCATGTTTACATGCCGCCGCCGTGTTTTCATGCCGCCGTCGTGTTTACCCTCCGCCGCCGTGTTTACGCCGCCGTGTTTTCATGCCGCTGCCGTGTTTACGCCGCCGTGTTTTCATGCCGCTGCCGTGTTTACGCCGCCGTGTTTTCATGCCGCTGCCGTGTTTACGCCGCCGTGTTTTCATGCCGCCGTCGTGTTGCCGCCGTTGTGTTTACATGCTGCAAGATTATTGTGAACATATTATTTGGGGTTGACATTTTATGTGTTCCTGTGAGCAGTCAGAACATGGAGATGGTAGAGGAAAGTGTCTGCTGTCTGGAGCAAATGTGGGTGTGCGAGCGGAGGGAGCGGCAGCCGGACATTTCGTGCATCACACAACACCGCAGCTTTCGATCAATCTGCCTGGACTTGAAAAGGCTAAAACCTTTCGCCCTTGTGTTTGTGCAATATGCTGCTACACACTGGTCAGACATATCGACAAACAAGTCCCTGAGAGCTGTGTTTAATCAAAGTTTCTGCCGCTAAAAAAAAAGTGTAAACAATGGCCGCCAGGCGCGCAAGCCGATACGGTCTACAGCCTGTGATGTATTTTCAGCTTGGTGCTCAGCGGGAAGCTGTTCAAGGGGCGTGCACATTTTTCAGTGGCGGGACGTTCAAATGTTATATATAACGTGAAAACTGCGTCCATTTTCCCAAAATGCTTAGGTTGACCGAATTATATAACCTTTGTTACATGTAATAAGACTATGTTGTCTTTAAGTGTCATATCCACTTTAAATGTGCTATAGAAATAAAGTTTAGCTATTACGCACTAGGAAAAACCAGCACCTGGTCATAGAATGTGTGTTGAAATGCGTTTAAATAGATGAATGTGTTATCCTACATTTGGCTTTATGTGGATATACCTGGTCATAGGCATGAAATTTAACTATGTCCAGCATTGCACATGGTCCTATAGCTGGCACATGACTCCTTGTTGGGGATTGGTGGCACAATTGGCTCTGCAGCCTCTTTGCAAAGCTCAACACTGAAAAATAACACGTCCTGATTCTGCATGTCGGGGGAGTAAACCCATTTTTAAAGGTATGGGGAAAAACTGGAGGCAGCTGAACATTCTGTCTCTCAGCTTGGGTGTCCACTGAATCAAAAGCTGCATTGCAGTGCACAAGTGCCTCAGTGTTGAGGACCCTATCAACTGCATAAGGCCAAGGACACACACATCTATCACATGGATACTTTTGGGAGGTGTGGATGCTGGCAGTCTGTCTGAGTAGTTGACAATCAGAACCCAGGGCAGTTTTGCAGTGTGGTGAATGCAGCAATGCTTGGCACCGGCACATGTTCTCAGACTGGACCTGATTATTCTTATATGGTGTATAATGGGAAAAGTGGACAAGAGTTCCTACTATTACACTTTGCAAACATAAAAACTAACTTTTTAATGACACCATAGTGTAAATGTGCTGAGAGACAGAGTGTGCTTTTGGTGTGTATGAGAATCACAATGAAGCTACCTGTTGCCAAAAGTACTGCTGAGTTCATCCAGGACGTTGTTCAACTTCACCTGCAGGTTGTTCAGCAAGTTACTGGCCTCTTTGTCCATCTGCAGAAACACACAGGTCCAGGAAAGTTTGAGCAACGGCAACGCCCTATGATTATACATGCAGTTGGTTGTCTCCAAATTTTTGAAGAACTAGTTCAACTTGTTTTTTTTCCTGGGACGGGGAGATCATGACATGTATGAGGGTCACTGTCGGTAAAAAGAAAAAGAAAACAAAACAAGAAGAAACAACGAACAAACAAAATAACCCCTCCCCCCAAAACGTTGGTTCCACAACTAACCTCCCATTTTCTATTTTTTTCTCTCATAAATTTAAGACTTTAACCTCAGAACGACTCACAAATTTATGACTGATGTCATAGAATATCAGCATTTTTTCCCCCCACGGAAATTTATTAATTATTTTTGCAAATGTATAACTTTTTTCCTCACAAATGTATGACTTTATAATCTCACAGAATCTGTGGGTTTTTCCTTGCAAATCTTAGAAGTTTTTTATTGCAAATTTACAAATTTTACAAGTTTTTACTGCAAATTTACAACTTTATAATCTCACAGAATCTGTTTTTTTTTCCTTGCAAATTTTACAATTTTTTATTGAAACTTTATGACTTAGGCAATATTGAGGTTTTTTTTCTTGCAAACTGATGAGTTTAAACTTGAAATTTGTGAGTTTTACCTCAAACTACCCCCCCCCCCCCAAAAAAAAAACAAAACAAAAAAAAACACATTTTTAAACCTATGATGGCCCAAATACACTGCTGTAGGCATTGGATAGAAGCCATAACATTTTGAAATGAACCATCAGAACAAAATAAAATGGCACTTCTTTTCACTTTTCCTTATTGTGCAAATAACTTGTCAAAACAATGTAGTGGGTGTTATATGCACAATGTCAGCAAGAAGCTGTCCTCTATGGACCTGTTCAGAAACAGAAAATTTGAAAAGTATAATGCAAAATAGGTGTGCGCTCAACAACTCTAAACAAGAGCTGCAATGTGTATTAGTTTAGCTTTTTTGTGGGCCTTTAAGGCAAAAATTATAATTAGCAGGAATAAAAGTAACAGATGAAACAAGTGTAATCTGGATCAACAGACATTGTGATTATAATCTGGAAAATGAGTGGTGGTGGTCCTGAAAATTAATTAGATGAACCCACCTTTTTAATGGAAGTTTCCACCTTTCATGAGAGCACATTGAAAAAGAAAAATTTAATATTGGAAAATATGTCTCCCTAAGAACAGGGAGACTGTAATGTCATCTAATTACCTACAGGGGGTCTGGATAGATGAAACATGAAGGAGACCGACCGTTTGTTGCAGCATTACTGGCAGATTCTACAGCACAGGACAAAGGGAAGATTTCCAGGAAAGGAAGGAAGCTTGAAACAGAGGGACTCTGCCATTTTACTGCATGCAAATTAATGTACAGGACTTTACACATGCACTCACATTTTTATCCCTGACATTGTTTTCAGTCTAAGAAAGTACACGGGGGGGTATAACCAGTGGTGGGCACAGCTAACCAAAAACTTAGCTTTGATTACTGGTAATCAGCTAACTGAAAAGTTATCTTTTTTAACGCTAAACCGATAAACTGCCGAAAAACGTATCGGAAGCTACAGATAACAGAACTTTAAATTTTGCCTCCTATACGTTCTCAACTACTAAGAAGCTGATTTTGAGTTTAAACACCCCCAAAGCTTCTAATAGAATCAAAGGCGATCACAAACCCAAACAGCCAATGAGCCAGCACTTATCTTTGTGCGCTCTGGTCCCACAATGAGGCAGGGGTCTTGAAACGGAAAGCAGGTTTGAATTATGGTTTTGCTTTAAAAATTAAATTATTCCAGATAGAATAACTACATTAATGTAAACTCTTAAAATGTACAAAGTGATATATAACACATATCTGTTAATTTTAAAATAATGCACTAATTCTGAAGATTTGAACATTAATACACAGATGCCCAAAGGGGATTATGGGTAACTAAGCCTCCGCTCATACTGGTTGATTCATTCATTCCATGTAAAAACCAACACAAGTGAATCAATGTAATGTGTTGGTGTTTACAAATAAATGTGCTTTTGTAAAATATGTCATTTATTTCATTTGTATAAAAAAAGAAAGAAATTTCAAGATCCCGCTAGACAGTGCCTAAGCGCATGCGTGATGACATCACAACTCTATCCAGTTAGGGAGACAAGGTTTCTTTCAATAACAAGAACTGTCAAAAACTTTCTCATGTGTGGTTGGAGTTGTGTGGCGACAGGAATCGCCGTTTGAATGCTTGAATAATGATGTCAGTTGCACAAAGAAATCAAATAATAGTGAAATGTTCGGTGCGGTGTTATAACAGATAAATCAGTCGCTCCGTGAACCATCTGGAACCAGCTCTTCTCTGTTTGTGCTTGTAGAGGATAGAACTGCACATCTACTACAAAAAGCTACGCCTGCAAAAATGTTAGCGGTCTAAAAATTGTTGGACCAAAACTTATCGGAAGATAATTGGTCCGATGGGTTTTCAAAGTTATCTGAAAAGCTAATCCGATAATGAAAACATTATTTTCGATAATTAACGGTTAGTGGATTAGTGGAACTGTGCCCACTACTGGGTATAACATGGAACAATCTTAACTAATGTCTATTTGAGACTAATCGATTTTAATTACTTCCACCAAGGAGGATGTTTTCACCTGCAACTGTTTGTTGGACAGTTGGCAGAATTCCTCAAAAGATATTTGATAACATTTTTGCAGAAGTGACTGAAAAGTCAGGCCAGGTCTGAAATAGATACTATTGAGGTTTTTGTGCAAAGAAACATTGAACTTGGTGGAGGTGTGTACAAAATGAACAGAAAGATTTTATAAAATTGACATGACTAACTAATGTGACAGCTGCCTCGACGGTGCAGCACATTTTGCTTCAGAGGTCAGCAGAATCGCGACTGTTGGTAAATGCTGAACTCAACACATACATCAAAAATGGCATGACTGCTCATTGTATTCCTGTATTTTCCAGCCTATATGAAGCATTTCTTTTTACTTGTTTTGCTGGCCCTTCGACTTCTATTATGAAGCAATTTATATATAAAAAAAATACTGCATTATATGTGGCCACAAGACTCCATCATCTACATGGATGATAAGATGATCCTGTATACAGATTTGAAACAGGTACTGTCTGATATATAATCTGGTACAGAAGGTTCCAGTAATGCAGCATTAAGCTGGATGCCAGCTGCCATAAAACAAGAAGATCTGAATGTCAGGGACATGTTGGGTTCCCCCTGTGGGTTCACCACCCACAGGGGAACCGCTGGGGTCGGGTGCCCTGTCCCATGGGAGGCAGTGAAATTCGAGGGCCTTGACGGACTAGACCCAGGTGGCAGATGCTAGCTCTGTAATTGTGAACGTGACCTCTTTGTGGGGGAAGGACCCGCAGCTTGTGCGGGAGGTAGAGCACTACCAGTTAGATCTGGTGGGCCTCGCCTCCACACAAAGCCTCAGCTCTGGAACCCCCATCCTTGATAGAAGTTGGACCTTATTCTTCTCTGGAGTTGCCCAGGATGTGAGGCGCCGGGCGGGTGTGTGGGGGTACACATGCCCCTACCTGTGCGCTGCTGCATTGGAGTTTACTCCTGTTGACAACAGGGTCACCTCCCTGCACCTTCGGGTTGCTGACTGCTGTTGCGCATATGCACCAAACAGCAGTTCAGAGTATTCAGCCCTCTTGGAGTCCTGTATGGGGCTCCTGTGGCAGAATCCATTGTTCTGCTGAACATTGTTCAACACACATGTAAGCAAGGACAGAGACACCTGGAGAGGTGTGATTGGGAGGATCAGCCTCCCTGATCTAAACCTGAGCAGTTGTTTGTTGTTGGACTTGTGCTAGTTATGAACTGTCCATAACAGACACCATGTTCGAACATGAGGATGCTCATAAGTGTACATGGTACCAGAGCACCCTAGGGCAAAGGCCAATGATCGATTTTGTCATATCAGATCTGAGGCCACATGTTCTGGACACTTGGGTGAAGAGAAGGACAGAGCTGTTAACTGATCACCATCTGGTGGTGAGTTGGATCAGTGGATGGGGAGGACTTTGGATAGACCTGGTAAGCCCAAATGGATAGTGCAGGTGAGCTGGAAACATCTGGAGGAGCCCATTGTCTGAAAGATATTTAATTCACACCTCTGGCGGAGCTTTTCTGGCATCCCCGTGGAGGTTGGGGGTATTGAACAAGAATGGGCAATGTTCAAAGCTTCTATTGCTGAAGCTGCAGCAGGGAGCTGTGGAGTGAAGGTCTTAGGTGCCTCAAGGGGCAGTAACGTTCAAACACCGTGGTGGACACTGGTGGCCAGGGAATCCATCCAACTGTAGAAGGAGTCTTTTCAGACTCTGTTGACTTCAACTGAGGAGGTAATCGGTCACTGGAAGGAACACTTCGAGGAATTTCTGCATCATACTGGATCACCCTCTGTTATAGAGGCAGAGCTGGAAGCTGATGGAGGATCATCATGAATTTCCCTGGTGGAAGTCACTGAGGCAGTCAAACAACCCCACAGTGGTAAAGCCTCAGGGGCTGATGGATGACATCCGTCCAGAAATGATGAAGGCTCTTGGTGTGTAGGGACTGTTTTGGATGAAACATCTCTTCAACATTGCACGGAGGTCTGGGACAGTGCCAAAGGAGTGGCAAACTGGGGTGGTGGTCTCCATATTAAAAAAGGGGACCAGAGAGTGTGTGCCACTACATGGGCGTTACACTACTCAGCCTCCCTGGTAAAGTCTACTCCAGGGAGCTGGAAAGGAGGATTTGGCCGATAGTTGAACCTCACTCTCCCAAGGATTCTGGAGGTGGCCTGGGAGTATGCCCATCCAGTCTACATGCATTTTGTGGACTTTTGTGGATGCCCTGGGAAGGCGTATGATCTGATACCCCGGGAGATGCTGCGGGAGTATGGAGTGAGGGGGTCCCTTCTCAGGGCCATTCAACCTCTGTACTCACAAAGCAAGAGCTGTGTTCAGATCCTCAACAGTAAGTCAGACTGGTTTCTGGTGGAGGTTGGCCTCTGCCAGGGCTACACTTTGTCAGGAATCCTGCTTGTGATATTCATGTACAGGATATCAAGGCGTAGTCGGGGTGAGGAGGGTCTTCAGTTCTCATCACTGCTTTTTGCAGATGATGTGGTCCTGTTAGCATCATCAACCTGTGATCTCCAGCACTCACTAGGTTGGTTCGCAGTTGAGTGTGGAGCAGCTGGGATGAGGATCAGCACCTCTAAATCTGAGGCCATGGTGCTCAGCAGGAAACTGATGGACTACCTACTCTGGGCAGAGAATGAGGTCTTGCCCCAAGTGAAGGAGTTCAAGTACGTTGGGGTGTTGTTCACGAGTGAGGGGACAATTCATGTTGCTTTTCTGGGACAGATGAGACTAACACTTCCTATGGTATGTGGATAATATGTGACTGTGCTTATCTCCAGATTCCGTCGCGTCAGGTGGATGCGAGTCTATGATTCCCCCTTGATGGGACGCCAGTCTGATGCAGGTTTCCTCCCCAGCCAAGGCCAGCACCCATTTACAGTTTGGTGCTAGTGTCTTGTCTATATTTCTGACTTAATTCAGAAATATAGAAAGCAAATAAGAAATATTCTGCAACACATGTTTCTCTGCATCAAAATGAGATACTAAGTTCAGTTACTGCATATTTTGTTAAGCAAAATGTTGGACATGTGTGTAAAAAGTCCAGGTCCAATTGTGTACACATTTTTTAGACTTTTGAAAACCAAAGAAAATAGCAACATAAAAATGGTTTGACAGAAACACAAGTTGTTTGAAGAACACAGAGTCACTGGTTTTAGGGAAATTCCTGTGAGGTTCACTGAGGAAAGGTTAAAGGTCAGGCTGAAAGTCACCACAGGGGACCAGAACAATTGGGACACAATAGAACACACAAGTATGTGCTGTTCTAGCACACAAGGACACAGATGACCACTGTGGTGTCGTAGGGAGGAGTGAACAAAGGACAGTGAAACAATGAATGACTCACGACCTTTACAGGCTGATAACAAATCAGCTCACAACAGACCTCAACCACTGATTCATCCTCCTCCTCACTCTCACAGAGCTGGGAGTGGCAGCGGAAAGACACGATACAAAGAAAAAAAAAAAGAATCAAGCCTAACAGCTGGAAATAAAATCCCGTACTCACAGATGATTCATGGTGATCAGTGAAACACGTGTTATTTCGACACAGGATTTCCAGCTTTATTTCAAAAACGTATCAGAAACAGTGACGTCTCAAAAAGACACCCCCACCCCCGCCAATTCACATCCAAGTCATCTCATATCGATTATCTATCAGTATCAAATCCTGATCCATCACTTCTATTTTCATAGATGCTGCATTTTCACAGGACACAGTGCAAGTATATTACACTGAAGGAAATATATATCCACGTATCTCATGTGACAGGTGCAAGACCAGACTGACCCCAGTTTGGGCTGGAATCAGGTTTGACTACTTCTTCCCATGTTTAAAGTGTTCTTGAGAGAAGAAAAAGTAAGTCCTACATAGGCCCTGAGACCCGCTGGTGCCAGTGCTTGTCCTCGGATTCCGTAACCTGGATAGAAAGCCAGTCCATGGCAGATTACTTACCTGTCTAAGCCTGGTACCCATTTACAGCTGTGTGGACTGGGACAAAGCTGATAAAATCTTTTGTCCAAGGACACCAATAGGCAGTGTGACTGGGAATTGAACCCAGGTCTACATACAATGCATCCGGAAGGTATTCACAGCGCTTCACTTTTTTCATATTTTGTTATGTTGCAGCCTTATTCTGTATCAGTAGCACAACTTCTTATCTCATTGAGCTACCTGCTCCATCTCCAGTAAAACACCAAACCATAAAACTAAATAAATAAAAATTGTTTGTGGTCTACAGGTTAGCATGTTGGGTGCAGGTTCTTGACATTAGTGTGCAAATGGAATTCCAAGAAAGTCGTCCATAGGGGCAAAGGGACACAAGTGTAAGTTGATTTTTGGCTGTCAGCCCATCTTAGCATTTCAGGGCTTCAGGTACATTTCCTCCTTGAAATGCAAAATTCAGTTAAAAAAAAGGCATTTATAAATGTTATAATTAATGTCATAATTAAGAGACCTGAATTGTTTAGCAGCAGTGATGGATGGCAACTAAATAAAAATTAAAACGGTCTCTGTCACTAAATCACAACATTGTTTCATTGTTGGGAAATTTTTGTTCAATTAATTTTTCAGTTAATTGTTTTTAACACATGCACCAATTTAGCAAACAATAATCTACTTATTTCAACACTAATGAAAACCTACCTTCTCCACAGGCTCCTCCTCCTCGTCAACCAGCTCATCATTCTTTAATTGCAAAGTGAACACACTAAGTTTGAATGTCTGACTAAACTATCAGCCAAACACATTGAAAACTAAAATCTACAAACAAGCCACTACACCTACAAGAAATATGACAAAGCACGACATGGAAATGTCCCAATAAGCCAGCAGGGAATTAAATCGGAGAGCAAAAAACTATACATAAATTAATTCATGCGTCAATGTTACTTTTTTACCCCCCCAAAATAAAAATAAAAAAATAAATAATAAAGGTTGGGAACTACTATTAGAGAGCAGCAGGATTAAAATGACGACGTGTCAATTTTATTGACATCAATCACATGAGGGTTCCATGAAGACACTTGCTGCACAGCCTGACCAGAACATCTAAGTTCTACTGTGGTTCTGCAGAGACTAAATCCTAAACCAGCACTTAGGAATCTACATGAAATGGTCAGTATTAGACATACCGCTGCATCCAGTGTGGCAACCTGATATATACACAAGACAGAAACAACCATTATTGGAATACTGCCTCGTAAACAAAGACTAGGGGAAATTAGTCTTAGTAACTGCTTCCATCTTACTCTTGAGGCTGATAAGAACACATATTAAATAGCTGCTAACGAAACATAAAACTGGACATTTACTGGTATAATTTGGAGATAAGAGTTGCCCCTTTCGGGGCTGGCATCCACAGCCCATCGCAGAACCACTTGAGTGTACGATTCAACACTTCCCAAAATTAAAGTTCTCTCAGACACATTTTCAGAAATTTAAAAAGGCATTTATAAAAATACCACGTGGAATCAAACCTGGGATCTTGCTCAATAGACTCTCAGCATACAGTGGGGCAAAAAAGTATTTAGTCAGTCCCTGACTGTGCAAGTTCTCCTACTTAGAACAATGAGAGGTCTGTAATTTTCATCATAGGTACACTTCAACTTAGACAAAATGAGAAAAAAAAATCCAGGCAATCACATTGCAGGATTTTTAAAGAATTTATTTGTAAATTATGGTGGAAAATAAGTATTTGGTCAATAACAAAAGTTCAACTCAATACTTTATAACATAATCTTTGTTGGCAATGACAGAGGTCAAATGTTTCCTTTAAGTCTTTACCGGGTTTGCACACACTGTAGTTGGTATTTTGGCCCATTCCTCCACGCAGATCTCCTCTAGAGCAGTGATGTTTTTGGGGCTGTCGATGGGCAACATGGACTTTCAACTCCCTCAACAATATGGGATTGAGGTCTAGAGACTGGCTTGGTCACTCCAGGACCTTGAAATGCTTTTATGGAGCCACTGCTTTGTTGCCCGAGCGATGTGTTTGGGATCACTGTCATGCTGGAAGACCCAGCCACGTTGCATCTTCAATGTTCTCACTGATGGAAGGAGGTTTTAGCTTAAAATCTCATGATACATGGCCACGTCCATTCTTCCCTTAACATGGATTAGTCGTCCTGTCCCCTTTGCAGAAAAACAGCCCCAAAGCATGATGTTTCCACCCCCATGCTTCACAGTAGGTATGGTGTTCTTGGGATGCAACTCAGCATTCGTCTTCCTCCAAACACGACGAGTTCAGTTTTTACCAAAATGTCCTATTTTGGTTTCATCTGACCCCATGATATTCTCCCAGTCCTCTTCTGGATCATCCATATGCTCTCTGGCAAACTTCAGATGGGCCTGGACATGAACTGGCTTAAGCAGGGGGACACGCCTGACACTCCAGGATTTGAGTCCCTCTCTGCGTAGTGTGTAGCCTTTGTTACTTTGGTCCCAGCTCTCTGCAGGTCATTCATCAGGTCCCTCCGTGTAATTCTGGGATTTCTGTTCACCGTTCTCATGATCATTTTGACCCCATGGGATGACATCTTGCGTGGAGCCCCACATTGAGGGAGATTATCAATGGTCTTGTATGTCTTCCATTTTCTTACAATTGCTCCTACAGTTGATTTATTCACACCAAGCTGCTTGACTATTGTAGATTCACTCTTCCCAGCCTGGTGCACATCTACAATTTTCTTCCTGGTGTCCTTCAACAGCTCTTTGGTCTTGGCTATGGTTGAGTTTGGAGTCTGACTGTTTGAGGCTGTTGATTGGTGTCTTTTATACAGATAACAAGTTCCAACAGGTGCCATTAATACAGGTAACAGGTGGAGGACAGAAAATCTTCTTAAAGAAGAAATTACAGGTCTGTGAGAGCCAGAAATCTTGCTTGTTTGTGGGTGACCAAATACTTATTTTCCACCATAATTTACAAATAAATTCTTTAAAAATCCTACAATGTGATTTTCTGGATTTTTTCTTCTCATTTTGTCTCTCATAATTGAAGTGTACCTATGTTGAAAATTACAGACACCTCTCATCTTTCTAAGTAGGAGAACTTGCACAATCCGAGGCTGACTAAATACTTTTTGGCCCCACTGTAACCATTAGATTATAGACTTTTGGATCTTGTAGCTTTAACACACGGAGGTCCAAGCTTTTCTCTTCTACCTGTAAAGCTCACGGAGAGTCAAATGACCCTGGCTAGCTGACTTGGCTAGCCACATTCTTGTGTTTGCATAAAGCCCATGGAGAGTCAAATGATCCTGGCTAGCTGACTTGGCTAGGCACATTCTTGTGTTTGCATATTTGCTGTCTGTGTGTTCTGAGACTTCCTTGTTTACATAACAGAAGTAGCTCTCCACAGAGGATCTGGGAGTCACTTGCCTGCTTAGCTGAAAGGGCTGCGTATGAAGCAGGAGTTGTGTGCAAAACGTGTAAAATTACAGCTGCCTAGTACACCTATTGCTACAACTATTTGTGCACCACAGCGGCTGAAAGATCTGTCGTTCTGGATGTCCCAGCTGGACAACATGTACTGTGTTTGGATAGACATGGACTAACAACTGCCCACTGTGACGCATGTGTGTCTGCTTGCTGTCATCATGTGGACATAATGACATAATAACAGTGTGGGGACTGTTAGTCATTGTGAGTGACTGTAACCTGTACCTACTGTATATATTTTGGTTTTCTGGTGTGTTTTTTTGGTACATTTTGGTACATTTCAATAAAATCCAGAAAACAAAATTTCATTTCTCCCCCAGGAAGTTTTCTTTTGGTGTGTTTTTTGGTACATTTAAATACAATTCAGAAAACAAAATTTCATCTCTCCCCCAGGGTAAAGTTATTTATCCACCTAAGCACAAATCAGCAGCCCTTTCAGCTAAGCAGGCACACAGACAGCAAATATGCAAACACAAGAATGTGGCTAGCCAAGTCAGCCCGTCCTCTGAGGTGTTCTGAGACGTCCTTGTTTACATAACAGAAGTAGCTCTCCACAGGGGATCTTGGAGTCATTTGACTATCCGTGGACTTTAGAGGTAGACTGGTCATTTGACCAGACCTTGGCCTTCTGAGTGTTAAGTAGACAAGCCTACACTGCTAACTAAAGAAAAAGTGATGTCTTTCATGGTAGCCTTTTTTTTTAAACAGTGACTGGCCGATTACCATAGCTACTCCTCTTTTGTTATTCGTTTTAATGGTCTTTTAATTTGAATACAAGCTATTAGTGGCATCTAGCATGACACCATTGGACCATGGGGTGCCAAAATCCAACCCCTCATCCTTGTCATGACAACTGGGTAACGGATCAAGTGGGGGATTGCCTGTTGGCAATTGCCTGTTGACTTTAAACAAACCCACATACAGGTATCTCCAGAAGAGACCATCTTCCTTGCCACATGGCATTGCCAAGATAAAGGTTGGACCCTGTCCCCTTTTGGAAACCAAAAACATAATGTGATAGTGTTTCACCCCAAAGCTCCAGCAGCGAACATGAATCATGATAGATTTAGTGTATCTTCAACCCTGATCACAAGACAGCTGTGCAACTGACAGTTTATAGGCTTCTGAATAATTACAGCTATACAACAGCATATGTATGCAGTACATAAATTCAGTTCAACAAACACCATCCATCCATCCATCCATCCCTTTTCTTCCGCTTTATCTGGAGTCGGGTCGCGGGGGCAGCAGCTCAAGCAAAGCCGCCCAGACCTCCCGACCCACACACACCTCCCCCAGCTCCTCTGGGGGAACCCCAAGGCGTTCCCAAGCCAGCCGAGAGATGTAGTCCCTCCAGCGTGTCCTGGGTCTTCCCCGGGGCCTCCTCCCAGTGGGACGTGCCTGGAACACCTCTCCAGCGAGGCGTCCAGGGGGCATCCGGAAAAGATGCCCGAGCCACCTCAACTGACTCCTTTCGACGTGGAGGAGCAGCGGCTCGACTCCGAGCTCCTCCCGAGTGACCGAGCTCCTCATCCTATCTCTAAGGGAGCGCCCAGCCACCCTACGGAGGAAACTCATCTCGGCCGCTTGTACTCGCGATCGCGTTCTTTCGGTCATGAGCCAAATCTCACTGCAGATGCTGCACCGATCCGTCTATCGATCTCACGCTCCATCCGTCCCTCACTCGTGAACAAGACCCTGAGATACTTAAACTCCTCCACTTGAAGCAAGGACACTCCACCGACCTGAAGAGGGCAAAGCACCTTTTTCCGGTCGAGAACCATGGCCTCGGATTTGGAGGTGCTGATTTTCATCCCGGACACTTCACACTCGGCTGCAAACCGACCCAGTGCACGCTGAAGGTCCTGATTTGGCAAAGCCAACAGAACCACATCGTCCACAAACAGCAGAGACGAGATTCTGTGGTTCCCAAACGAGACCCCCTCTACACCCTGGCTGCGCCTAGAAATTCTGTCCATAAAATAATGAACAGAACCGGTGACAAAGGGCAGCCCTGGCGGAGGCCAACGTGCACTGGAAAAGGTTTGACTTACTACCGGCAATGCGAACCAAGCTCCTGCTGCGGTCGTACAGGGACCGGATAGCCCTTAACAAAGGACCCCGGACCCCGTACTCCCGGAGCACTCCCCACAGGGT
The DNA here is from genome assembly GCF_902500255.1 of Thalassophryne amazonica. Taxonomy (NCBI): domain Eukaryota; kingdom Metazoa; phylum Chordata; class Actinopteri; order Batrachoidiformes; family Batrachoididae; genus Thalassophryne; species Thalassophryne amazonica. The sequence goes on from NC_047119.1 coordinate 45,413,105, forward strand.
GCCCCGAGGGACACGGTCGAACGCCTTCTCCAGATCCACAAAACACATGTGGACTGGTTGGGCAAACTCCCATGAACCCTCGAGCACCCGATGGAGCATGTAGAGCTGGTCCAGTGTGCCGCGACCAGGACGAAAACCACACTGCTCCTCCTGAATCCGAGGTTCGACCATCGGTCGAATTCTCCTCTCCTGTACTCTGGAATAGACCTTACCGGGGAGGCTGAGGAGTGTGATCCTTCTATAGTTGGAACACACCCTCCAGTCCCCCTTCTTAAACAGAGGGACCACCACCCCGGTCTGTCAATCCAGAGGCACTGTCCCCGATCGCCACGCGATGTTGCAGAGGCACTGTCCCCGATCGCCACGCGATGTTGCAGAGGCGTGTCAGCCAAGACAGCCCCACAACATCCAGAGACTTAAGGTACTCAGGACGGATTTTATCCACCCCAGGGAGCCTTGCCACCGAGGAGCTTTCTAACCACCTCGGTGACTTCGGCCTGGGTAATGGATGAGTCTGCCTCTGAGTCCCCAGTCTCTGCTTCCTCTTCGGAAGACGTGACGATGGGATTGAGGAGATCCTCGAAGTACTCCTTCCACTGCCCGACAACATCCCCAGTCAGGGTCAACAGCTCCCCACCCGCACCGTAAACAGTGCTGGTTGAGAGCTGCTTCCGCCTCCTGACGCGTCGGACGGTTTGCCAGAATCTCTTCGAGGCCAACCGATAGTCCTCCTCCATAGCCTCCCCAAACTCCTCCCAGACCTGAGTTTTGCCTCTGTGACCGCAGGGCTGTGGCACGCTTGGCCTGCCGGTACCTGTCAGCTGCCTCTGGGGTCCCCACCTACCAAGAAAGATAAGTAGGACTCCTTCAGCTTGACAGCATCCTTACTTCCGGTGTCCACCACCGGGTTTGGGGATTGCCGCTGCAACAGGCACCAGAGACCTTGCGACCACAGCTACGAGTAGCCGCATCAACAATGGAGGTGGAGAACATGGTCCACTCGGACTCCATGTCTCCAACCTCCCCCGGGATCTGGGAGAAGCTCTCCTCGGAGGGTGGGAGTTGAAGACCTCGCTGACAGAGGGTTCGCCAGTCGTTCCCAGCAGACCCTCACGATACGTTTGGGTCTGCCAGGTCTATGACCGGTTTCCTACCCTCCCAGCGGATCCAACTCACCACCAGGTAGTGATCAGTCGACAGCTCTGCCCCTCTCTTCACTCGAGTGTCCGAGACACGTGGCCGAAGGTCAGATGATACGACTACAAAGTCGATTCATCGACCTCCGGCTCAGGGTGTCCTGGTGCCACGTGCACTTATGGACACCCTTGTGCTCGAACATGGTGTTCGTGATGGACAAACTGTGACTAGCACAGAAGTCCAACAACTGAACACCACTCGGGTTCAGATCGGGGAGGCCGTGCTTCCTGATCACCCCCCTCCAGGTCTCACTGTCGCCGCCCACGTGGGCATTGAAGTCCCAGTCGGAGTGCTATCTAGTACCCCTCCCAGGGACTCCACGAAGGTCGGGTACTCTGCACTGCTGCTCGGCCTGTAGGCCGAGGACAACGGTGAGAGACCTGTCCCCGACCCGAAGGCGTAGGGACACGACCCTCTCTTTCACCGGAGTGAACTCAACACTTGTGACTGAGCTGGGGAGCAATAAGCAATGCGACCCCAGCTCTCTGCCTCTCCCCTGTGGGCGACGCCAGAAAAATGAAGCATCCAGCTCCTCTCCAGGAGTTGGTACCAGAGCCCAAGCTGTGCGTGGAGGTGAGCCCGACTATCTCTAGTCGGTATCTCTCAACCTCATCGCACAAGCTCAGGCTCCTTCCCCCATAGCGAGGTGACATTCCACGTTCCCAACAGCCAGGGGCTGTGAGCATGGACCGGGCCACCGGGCCACCGCGCCCTCGCCCACCACCCAATCCTCTCTGCACCCGACCCCCATGGCCCCCTCTGCAGGTGGTGAACCCACAGGAGGGCTTCAACAAACACAATCCCTGTTTTTTACAGGATGATGTACGGCTAGCTAACATTATGAACGCAGTTTCATACTTCTCAGAATTAAGCAGGTATAAGAATGACTTATAAACAAGGCTGCTACAACTTTGTGGACCACAGTTTAGAAAATTTAAAACCCTGACATATCCATGTGGTTACCTGTGCAGATATTTGGCTTCTATCATAACCTTCATATAAATCTGTTCACTTGTGCAGACTGCAGCTACACTGGAATTGAGTGAGTTAATCTGGAAATTTTCAAGGGGTTGTTGTTGACTAACCCCTTTATCGAACATGGAGGTGAAACACCATTTCTGTCCTCAATCTTATGATCCTGATTCAGCTGCTTCACTTAATTTTTTTTTCCTCTCAACCAGCCTGTGACTGCTCACCCATTAGGTACCCCATAAAAGTTTCAAAATGTCCAACTTGGGTCATATTACACAACTGACTCAACTATGTGACACAAAGGGCGACACTCTGTGGGTGTTTGTTCCAACCAAACCCCTCAGTAGGTGACTTCACCATGAACTCCACCCATTTACTGTGTTGGAGCTGATCAACAAGCTCACATGACCAAGTCTTTCCCTCCAAGGAACTTAATTTTAGACATACCTGTTGGGCACCCATCGACTCGAACATCTTCTCCAGCTGGATTCTTAGCTGCTGTACGTTATTCATCAGGACACACGGCTGAACGCAACAGAGATGATGGAATGTTAGGGAAACAAAAAAAAAAAAACTACAGTCTGACATGTTTTAAGGCAGCCGTGACTTACTATCTTCTCCTTGTCAATATACGAAGGAAAACTTTTGGTCAGAATGGCACTGTACTGCAGGAGAACTTTGGCAATAGTCTGTGAAGACAAAAAAGATTAAAACAAAAACTGACTACACATTTGGGAGTTATTCTGTACATAGATAAAAGTAATCATCCATTTAAATTATTATTTCATTGGTTAGGTCATTTTTAAATTAAAGATGCCAAAGCCTGAGTACATCCAGTTTGTTTTATAATATAACCCCAATTCCAATGAATTTGGGACATTGTGTAAAATGTAAATAAAAACAGAATACGATAATCTGAAAACCAGAGATTATAAAATACAGATTTACAACACATTTAAGATAAGGAGACAGAGTTACTGGATTTACCCCATTGAAGTTGGGACATTGTGTAAAATGTAAATAAAAACAGAATACAATGATTTGCAAATCCTCTTCAACCTATATTAATTTGAATACACCACAAAGACAAGATATTTAATGTTCAAACTGATAAACATTATTGTTTTTGTTCAAATATTTGCTCATTTAAAAATGGATGCCTCTAACACGTTTCAAAAAGCGGGACAGTGGTATGTTTACCACTGTGTTACATCACCTTTCCTTCTAACAACACTCAATAAGCGTTTGGGAACTGACACTAATTGTTGAAGCTTTGTAGGTGGAATTCTTTCCCATTCTTGCTTGATGTACGACCTCAGTTGTTCAACAGTTCGGGGTCTCCGTTGTCATATTTTGCACTTCATAATGCACCACACATTTTCAATGGGCAACAGGTCTGGACTGCAGGCAGGCCAGTCTAGTACCCACACTCTTACTACAAAGCCACGCTGTTGTAACACGTGCAGAATGTGGCTTGGCATTGTCTCACTGAAATAAGCAGGGACGTCCCTGAAAAAGACATTGCTTGGATGGTAGCATGTGTTGCTCCAAAACCTGGATGTACCTTTCAGCATTGATGGTGCCATCACAGATGTGTAAGTTGCCCAGGCCATGGGCACTAACACACCCCCATACCATCACAGATGCTGGCTTTGAACTTTGCGCTGGTAACAATCTAGATGGTCTTTTTCCCTCTTTTGTCCAGAGGACACGACATCCACGACGTCCACGATTTCCAAAAACGATTTGAAATGTGGATTCATAAGACCACGGCACACTTTTCCACTTTGCGTCGGGGCCCAGAGAAGGCTGCGGTGTTTCTGGATGTTGTTGATGTATTGGCTTTCGCTTTGCATGGTAGAGTTTTAACTTGCACTTGTAGACGTAGCGACGAACTGTGTTAACTGACGGTGGTTTTCTGAAGTGTTCCTGAGCCCACGTGGTAAGATCCTTACACAATGATGTCGGTTTTTAATGCCGTGCCGCCTGAGGAATCGAAGGTCACGGGCATTCAATGTTGGTTTTCGGCCTTGTCGCTTATGTGTAGAAAGTTCTCCAGATTCTCTGAATCTTCTGATTATATTATGGACTGTAGATGACGGAATCCCTAAATTCCTTGCAACTGAACATTGAGAAACATTGTTCTTAAAACTGTTGGACTATTTTTTCACGCAGTTGTTCACAAAGTGGTGATCCTCGCCCCATCTTTGCTTGTGAACGGCTGAGCCTTTTGGGGATGCTCCTTTTATACCCAATCATAACACTCACCCGTTTCCAACTGACCTGTTTACCTGTGGAAGTTTCCAAACAGGTGTTCTTTGAGCATTCATCAACGTTCCCAGTCTTTTGTTTCCCCTGTCCCAGCTTTTTGAAATGCGTTGCAGACATCCATTTTAAAATGAGCAAATATGTGCACAAAAACAAAAAATGTCTATCCACTTTAACATTAAATATCTTGTCTTTGTGGTGTATTCAATTGAATATAGGTTGAAGAGGATATGCAAATCATTGTATTCTGTTTTTAATTTACATCTCACACAACATCCCAACTTCATTGGAATTTGGGTTTGTATTTAAAACCCAATACACACACACACACACACACAGATATTATATATGTATATGTATATATGTGTGTGTGTTGGGTTTAAATACAACCCCAATTCCAATGAAGTTGGGATGTTGTGTGAGATGTAAATTAAAATCAGAATACAATGATTTGCAAACACTCTTCAACCTATATTGAGTTGAATACACCACAAAGACAAGATATTTAATGTTAAAGTGATAGACATTTTTTTGTTTTTGTGCAAATATTTGCTCATTTTAAAATGGATGTCTGCAACACATTTCAAAAAAGCTGGGACAGGGGAAACAAAAGACTTCCGAATGGTGTCCACCTGGAGGTCTCTCACAGTTTCTGGAAAAAATTGATGCAGCAAAGCTCCAAATCGTTCAGACATTTATTCACAATAAAAATCCGACGAGAGGGGTGGACCACTGCTCACACAAAGCGTGCTCACAGGCGAATGACGCAACAGACAGGCGTGAAAAAACTCATGCATGCGCATGAAGGTTCAAGCTTGGCTGATGCAATCACACGTGATTCAAATCCATATGGTTTTTGAAAAAAATTAAAAGGTCCGATACTTTTCTAACAGACCTCATATATACATATATATACATACGAGGTCTATCAGAAAAGTATCCTACCTTTTTATTTTTTTAAAAAACTATATGGATTTGAATGACATGCGATTACACCAATCATGCTTGACGCATGATTGACGCGTGTCGGTGACGTCATTTCCCTGTGGGCAGGCCTTGAGTGAGATGTGGTCCCGCCCTCTCGGCTAAATTCCTTTGTTTCACACGCTGCTCGAGACGGCGCGCGTTGCTTTATCAAAATTTTTTCTTGACCTGTGTGGAATATCCGAGTGGACACTATTCGAGAAATTAAGCTGGTTTTTGGTGAAAAGTTTAACGGCTGATGAGAGATTATGGGGTGTTTCTGTTGGTGTAAGGACTTCCCACGGAGCGGGACGTCGCGCAGCGCTTCCAGGCGCCGTCGTCGGCCTGTTTCGACCTGAAAACATCCTAATTTAAGGCTTAATTCAACCAGGACGTTGTGATAGAACAGAGAAGATTCAGAAGAGGCCGGCATGAGGACTTTATACTGACATTCCACTGTTTAAGGACATTTTGTAATGAAAGACGTGCGCGCAAATTGCCTGCGGCTTTTGATGGCTTTCAACAAGTGAGTAACTGAGAAATTGTTTAACAGCTTGGGCATGTTCCAACTTGCCCGTTAAGGTTTCCAACGGAGGTGTTTTTCCTGTCGCGACCCCCCGCGGTCGGGTCTGGCCCGACATGCGACTCTGCCCGCACGTTCTTTCATTACAAAATGTCCATTAACAATGGAATGTCCGAATAAACTCCTCATGCCGACTTCTTCTGAAAGTTCTCTGTTCTCTGACGACTTCCTGGGACAACAGAGCCTGAAATGTGGAGGTTTTCAGCTTGAAACAGGCTGACGACGGTGCCTGAGAGCGCTGCGCGACGTCTCGCACAGTGGGAAGTCCTTAAAGCGACAGTATCACCTCAAAATCTCTCATCAGCTGTTAAAATTTTCACCGAAAACCAGCTTAATTTTTCGAACCATGTCCACTTCGATGTGTCTCACAGGTTTAGAAAAAATTTTGATCAAACAAAGCGCCAGTCTCTCAGCAACTTCTCAGACAAAGGAATTCCGATGAGGGGCTGGACGACTCCTCCCACAAGGAGTGCTCACAGGCGAATGACGTCACCGACAGGCGTGGAAAAACTCACGCATGCGCACGAGGGTTCAAGCATGTCTGACGTAAAAACATATGAATGAATCCATATAGTTTTTGAAAAAAATAAAAAGGACCTATACTTTATGGACAGCCCTCGTATATACGGTTTTTTCCTTTTCAAGCGGGCATTTTTTAACAGGTGTGACTTATACTCTGAAAAATGTGGTAATTATCTGAATGTTCACCTAAGAAACTTTTGAATAAACTTCATAAAACATTCCCAGATGCCCCTTTAGAGAACTCAGACATGCAGAAAAATGCTTTGTGTACAATTTTTCCCCTTGAGGAAACCTATGATTCATGTTTATTTTGTTACTTCGATTGTATTTGGACATCCAGTATCCTTTGCCCCTACAAAGCAGAGACAGCAATGTTGATGGAGAGTTCAAAGAGCTACCATCCCCCAACCTTCAGATACATCTGGAGCATCCGTTTTGAAACCTTGTTCAAATCTACACGTGGATCCATACCAGATCCACTGTGACAACGCTGAGCAAAAACGGGAGACACAAAGAGAAATGACTGATGCCAATTAAGTCCTACGGTGCCAAGGTCTTTATTCCTGGATGTCCACGGTTGTCAATATATAATTAGACATTTCAAAAACAGGTAACAAATTTTCGAGAGTCCTCTCACAATCACAAACAGCAAATTATAGAGCAAAACTTGAAACGTCTCAATCAGCCACATCCTGTTCTTTTAGTCAAATGTTCTCATGTGGGGACAAAGTCACTCTGAAGTCTTGGTGATGGACATCCCAAATCAGCTTCCATTTCATCAGGGGAAGGTGATTTAGGACTTCCAGCAGCAAGACTTGAAAGTGACGTCCTACTGTGTAAATATTTGATAAATCACAGGAGCTAACTTGGGACTTGTCTTTGAGATCTGCAGTGCCAGGACTTGAGAGTGACTTTGTCCCGCCTCTGGTTATTAATATACACTATGTCGGGAAGCAGGTTTTACAGATCTTTACTTTGGAGAAGCGGCGGCTGTACTGAGCCATGACTTCAGGATCAGGACATTCCAATTTCTTGATGATCTCAAAACTCTGGTTGAGCTGGGTGAAGATGTCTACCACAGAGCAGGAGAAGAGCGCATGTTCAGACGTCTGCTGGAACTGAGATGACGGAAGAGAAAACATAAAGTTAGCAGTTATGCAGTTGCTTCAAGCTTTAATGTCCCACAGGGAAAAAAATTTCAAATTATAAAAAACAAAATTAAAAATTCAGCTCACTCCATCTTTTTTGTCTCTCTCAAGGGCTCCGTGCATAAACTCCATGGATACGTCCTCATTCTGATCCAACCACTGCAGCACGAATGGCAGGAACCAGCTGCAATGGGAACAAATATATCCCTTTTTTAGCTCATAAACTGGAGAGTAAGTAAAATGGCAAATTGTGAGCATAAAAAAAATCTAAACATCTCAGCAACCTAATAATACGCTAATGCTAGCATGCAAACATGCATAGGTTTGTTTTAGCATTTTGGCATTACTTTTGAAATGTGAACTCCACATTCCCCTTACCATGTTATGACTTATAATCATTACATGAAGTGAAGCTTTTTTTCAATTTAGAAAATATTTTGAGAAGCTTAGCATTAGCACACACTGTTTCATAAAGACACTAAAACAGACAAAGCTTGAAAAGTGCAGGTTTAGTTTGTTCTTTCCATATTCACAGGATTTTCACAAGGAACAGCATTAAGGTCAGCATTGCCTGTGACCTTTGACATGATCAAAATCCCCCTCCACCACCCCAATGGACCCAAGCCTGCATAACATTTTCTAATATATATATATATATATATATATATATATATATATATATATATATACACAGTTTGTGCACATATTATTCGAGTGGTGCATGTAATTTTATACTGCACTTGCACTGGTGCAAGTTACTTTATCCAAGTTTTATCAACTATAAGCACCAGTAGAATGAACCAATAAAGGAATAAATAAGGAAAAAAAACTATTTCCAGTGTGTTGTCTTCGTCTTCCCTGCGTTTTATGACTCTCACACACGGAGCGAGTTGCTGTGATGATTCATTTGCGCGTGCACGTGAAAAAAAAAAAAAGTCTGGCTGCAGGCTGTTAGTTCCTTGCTCTCCGCTCAAACTCTCTCATCACTATGTTAAAAAAGGACATAAGTCCTGCTCACAGAGTGATTGCCAGAGACAGGACATGTCCACATGAAGTATAACTCCAGACATCTCCACATTTACTCACGGACGGTTCGTTCGCGCGCATCTTGTGGTCACAGGAAGAAAAACAAACTATAACAGAACTCAGAGCGCAGACCTGCAGCTCAGCACAAGAACAAATATAAACTAGAAGAGAAATAATAGTGCAGTCTGGCTACAGCCAAACTGAGCACTTTGATTTCTCTGTGCAGAGAAGCTGCAGGCTGCGCTCTCACCTCCTCTCTGCCCCCTGCTGCACACACCTGACGCAGAAATTCCTGCATCGTCATGACGCCACAGGAAGAAGCAATTCAAAGTGGGCCCGGTGTGAAAGTGACTAAAAGGACTTTTGGTTGTGCAAGTAATTTTTTTGTTACTAGCACCAGTGCAAGTAGGTTAAAAAATGTATTTCAACCCCCGATTTTATATATATATATATATATATATATATATATATATATATATACACACACACAGTTGTATGTAAAGGTTTGGGCACCACTGATGATTTTCATGATTTTCCTTTATAAATCATTGGTTGTTTGGATCAGCAATTTCAGTTAAATATATCATATAGCAGACAAACAGAGTAATATTTGAGAAGTGAAATGAAGTTTATAGGATTTACAGAAAGCATGAAATAATTTTGAACAAAATTAGGTAGGTGTATAAATTTGGGCACCCCAACAGAAAAAATACATCAATATTTAGTCGATCCTCCCTTTGCAGAAATAACAGCCTCCAAATGCTTCCTATAGCTTCCAATGAGAGTCTGGATTCTGGTTGAAGGTATTTTGGACCATTCTTCTTTACAAAACATCTCCAGTTCAGTCAGACTTGTTGGTTTCTGAGCATGGACAGCCCGCTTAAATCAAACCACAGATTTTCAATAATATTCAGGTCTGGGGACTGAGATGGCCATTCCAGAACATTGTAATGGTCCTCTGCATGAATGCCTTAGTAGATTTTGAGCAGTGTTTAAGGTCATTGTCTTGTTGAAAGATCCAGCCCTGGCACAGCGTTAACTTTGTCACTGATTCATGAACATTGTTCTCAAGAATCTGCTGATATTAACTGGAATCCATGTGACCCTCAACTTTAACAAGATTCCCAGTACCTACACTGGCCACACAGCCCCACAGCATGACAGAACCACCTCCAAATTTTACTGTAGGTAGCAAGTGTTTTTCTTGGAATGTTGTGTTCTTTTTTTAGCCATGCATATCGCTCCTTGTTATGTCCAAATAACGCAATTTTACTTTCATCAGTCCACAGCACCTTATTCCAAAATGAAGCTGGCTTGTCCAAATGTGCTTTAGCATACATCAAGCGACTGTTTGTGGTGTGTACGTAGAAAAGACCTCTGCATTACAGCATCCCTTTGTGCATAGTGTGCTGTATAGTTGAACGATGCACAGAGACACTATCTGCAGCAAGATCATGTTGTAGGTCTTTGGAGCAAGTCTGTGGGTTGACTATGACTGTTCTCACCATCCTTCGCTTCAGCTCATCTGAGATATTTCTTGGCCTGCCACATCGGGCCTTAACTAGTTCTGCGCCTGCAGTCTTCCATTTCCTCACTATGTTCCTCACAGTGGAAAATGACAGCTGAAATCTCTGAGATAGCTTTTTGTATCCTTCCCCTAAACCATGATGCTGAACAATCTTTGTTTTCAGGTCATTTGACAGTTGTTTAGAGGCTCACAAGTTGCCACTCATTAGAAGAGATGCAAAGAGGAGAAACATTTGCAAATGGCCACCTTAAATACCCTTTCTCACGATTGGATTCAACTGTGTAAGGAGATCAAGGATTAATGAGCTTACCAAACCAATTCTGTGTTCCAATAATTAGTGCTGAATGTATTTAAATCAATAAAATGACAGGGGTGCCCAAATTTATGCACCTGACAAATTTTGTTTAAATAATTATTGCACACTTTCTGGAAATACTAGAAACTTCATTTCACTTCTCAAATGTCAGTGTGTTCATCTGCTATATCAGTAATTCTCAACCGGGGTGCCGCTGCACCCTAGGGTGCCGTGATCGATCGTCAGGGGTGCCGTGGGCAATTATCAAATATCACCATTATCGGGTGTATGTGCTGTAATAGTGTGGCAGATGATGTAATGCTCTTTTATTCCAGTAGATGGCAGCAAAGCGCTGTACTACAGTATAATAGACATACTTGCGCACATAGCGTTGTGCATCTCCATGGTTATGGGTTGCTGACTACAGCGTGAATCTCAGCTGCTCACGGAGCATGACTCCTCTGGGGAAGGAGGTGTGCAGGGAAGGTGGCCTGACCTCCGTTGATGTCACCGTGGTCAGACTTGGGCCTTCTCGCTCACAACTGGGTTCGCTGAAGGCAGCCTCTGCGCTCCGTGAATATTAGAGAGGCAGATTATTGTGAATAAAAGTGTTGACACGTCTAAAAAAAACACTTGAGATTAGGGCTGTCACAATTATTACAATATTCGTCAATCGCGATTATTTTTCATATTCGCGATTACCGTGAATTATTTATTTTATCCACAAAGCATAAAACGACTCCGAATCTGATGTCATTGTGCTGCAGCCTCGCTCTCGTCTTAAGGCGGGACAATAACATGGAGGCTGAAGAGCGATCCGTCCTGCCATTTGGATAAGACGGCCGATTAAAACAGTGACCGTCTTCTTCAAAAGCTGTCTAAAATACGGAGCTGTCGGTGTGTGTGTGTGTCTGTGTGTGTGCACGCGCGCAGAGTCAACAGGCTGCAGACTGGGAGGGAGGGGGTGTGTGAGGGAGATTCCTGAATGCAGGCGCGACACGTTACAGTCTGAGAAGCATCAGTGCGCAGCGAGCGCGGAGCAGAGAGAGGATTTTAACCCGAGTGAACATGTTTAAAAAAAAAAAAAAAACGTGAAGCTGCTTTTACTTCTCTCTGAACTTTCTCTAAAGGTGTGATTCTGCCGTTACCGTCCTGTTCACACCATGTGCGCGTCATATGCTGAATTTATAAGATCATGAGATGAAATAAACGGTCAAATAGCTTTAAAAACATATTTAAAAAATGAGAATATATGAATGAACTGAGCCACACAAAAAAAAAAACCCTGACATGGAGAAGCTGTGGTGATGTTCAGATGCACAGATCACAAAAAGCAGGTGAGAACTCTGAACTTTAACAGCTGTTACTTTCCAAAGGTATTTATTTGTTCAATCTTGAGCTTAATGTAGTGTTTAAGCACAAAACGTGACTGATGAGGAGAAACAATTTCAGAAATGCAACAGAAACAACCACAAATCAGAAAAGTTGGGATTGTATGTAAAATGAAGATAAAAATAAAAATGTTGCACCATTCCCAGTTTCTCCACTCACAGAAGCCAAACAATCTTCCAGAGTTGTGTAATTATACTACAATAGTAGAATATAAAAATCTGTATCGATTTTCTATTGCGATAATTGGGTTTTGCGCAAAACCAGAGGTAATATAATTATAATATTATTTTGGTTGGTGGTGTGCCGCAGGATTTTGTAAATATAAAAAGGGTGCCACGGCTCAAAAAAGGTTGAAAATCACTGTGCTATATAATATATTTAACTAAAATTTCTGATCCAGACAACCAATGATTTATAAAGGAAAATCCTGAAAATGATCAGGGATACCCAAACTTTTGCATACAAGTGTATATTAGTGAATAGGCAGATCCCAGATGAAATCCAGGCTTTCTTAGTGAAAAAACATTTGCAGATTAATTTCTTGTTTAATGTTACAAATTTTTAAAATCTTAGAGATCTCATTATTCAGATGTTAATCTAGTTTAGATTGTTTAATTGTTGATGAAGAATTCCTTTAATGTCAGCCACTGTTGATTATTCTACAGATTTCTGAAAGCTTTAATGAACTCCTTTTTATTTTCAAATTAAACATGAAGGAATATTTTTATAACCACTTACTACCCGGTTTCTTTGCTTTCACAATCTGAACATTTTTGAAGACAAAAATAAATAAATACACATTTTTGTTTGTGTTTTTTTTAAACTTGATATAAGTGGGTGTCGGAGACTTACGAGGGGTAATCTGGAACAACACCATCAAACTGTGACAGCTCCTTCACATATTCGTTAAACAGCCACTTGACCTTGAAGTGCAGGTTCATGTAGTCGGTGATTTTACACTGTCGGTGCTTCTCATGCTCTGCAGACCCCAAAAATTAATAAATAAATAACAATAAAATTAAGCCTTTGTGATGTGTTGTGATGAGTTTTACAAATGTTTCAAAACAAGGGACAGAAATGACAAGTAAAGGAAATTCTTTGATTAAAACAAGCAAAAGGGTCATCTGGGACAGATTTCTTTTTTCACGTCAAAAATAAAGACACAGTTGGAAAGTAAATGGGCTGTATTTCTGCATTGCTTTTTTAATCTGATGTCTCACATTCACCCGATGACAGTTTCATTTGAGTAAGTCACTAAGAATTAGTTTCACTGCCTCAGCAAAAAAAAAAACAACAACAACACAAACAAAAAACAAAAAAACCCTCAGGATTTGATCCATCATCTCTGAAAAAAAGGTGATTTTCAGAGATTTTCTGTGAAGGGGATTCATTATGAGGACATCAGCTGAGATAAAAACACACACACAAAATTAAACAACAAAACAGACAAGCTCCTTGCACACATAAGCAGCTTTCAAACCAGTCCTGCAGATTCATTTGTTCATCACCTTTGAGCCTTCAGATTTTATCCTCAAGTGATGTAAGCACAGAACAAAAGTTGGATAAATGGTACAATGCCATTTATTCAACAGACATTTTTCTCAGCCAAAATCTCATTTGATATGTTTTCATATCTAAAACAATCCCATCACCTTCTCCATTACAATATATCTGTGGATTACCAAATCATGGCAGTAAACATAAGAGCAATCAGAGATTTCTGACAACTGCTAATCCGAATCCGGATCACCTCCAAAATTCAGTGGAGACTTCCATGGCCTAATATCTATCTGTGGTGCAAATTTGGTTAGAATTTGTGCAGTAGTTTTGATGTAATCCTTCAAAGCCTATATAAAGTGAAATCTTGATCCAGAATCTGGATCTGGATCACCTCCAAAATCCGTGCAGTAGTTTTGATGTAATCCTGCTAACGGACAGACAGACAAATAAATAAATAAACTCAGATGATTTTATTACATCCTTAGTGGACGTAACTATTCATGTTATTTGCTGCCCCCTCCTGGTTGTACAAAACCATAACATTTAACAACCCTTTCAGTTGACAACAGTTGTTCATTTTACGGAGACAGCTCTTGTTGTTTTGTTTCTATTAGTTAATTTATGTAAACGGATCTTCAATTGGCAAAGAGTTTTGTTTTTTGTTGTTGTTTTTGTATTTCTACGAAATTCAACCAGTAATTCAGTATTTTATGGATACAGCAAAGCTAAATATCCTGCTCACCTTCCATAGCATACTTCATGTCTTGTGCAAACAACGTCCACATGACCTCAGCAGACACTCTCCCCACATTTAGTTCTTGAGGAAACCTGAGAGGAAAGTGACAGTTTGAGAAAGTTACACAACAGATGTCTAAAAGTGAGCAGCTATCGGGGTCAAACAACCTATCTAATAAAACAAATCAATACAGCTTCTAATTGTGGTGAATCAAAATGAAGATCATTATGATTTACAAATCTATAATCAGGGTTTGGAAGCATTTTCATACTTTCTGAGTGAAAACAAAGATTCTATTCACAAAAGTGCAGACATGGTGTGTAGATCTTCACTTACTGGTTGAGCACAGGCGTGTAGGAGTCACTGTCCTCTTCAATAATGGAGACAATGAGCATGATGAGTTTCGGCCAAAATTCCAAATTTTTGATGCTGGGACCTTGCTCCTCCAGAGGGACTTCTTCCTTGTTCTGGAACATATTCAATCACAGAGGAGGACTCGTTAGAGGTCAGAGAATTTAGGAATGAATAGAAACTATTCCAGTGCTTTGCAGTTCCACGTTCAGTGCGTGACTTACGGCGTCCACGGGCGGGTACTGCCTGTTGTACAGTTCATAGCAGTTATTGAAGATGTAGTCGTACGTCGAGTTGAGACAGGCCTTGACACAATCCCGCACCACCTGACTTGCTCGGGGGGGAGACGGCAACTCCTGGACCTGAAGAACAGATAGAGACAATCAACCCTGCTTTGGTTTGAATAATTAACTATGATCCAGATCAGCATTCCTCATCTTGGGAATTGGGACACAAATGTGACTTGGACATTCTGACAATCACAAAGTGTTAAATATTGTTTCTTTTTCATGATGTGATTAAGCTGTGACAAAAATAGGATTTAGAAGAACTTTAGAAGAAACATGACAGACATGAACGGGCACTCAAGAGTTACACCCACGCTTCACATACAACCCCAATTCCAATGAAGTTGGGACGTTGTGTAAAATGTAATTAAAAACAGAATACAATGATTTGTAAGATGGGCACTAACACACCCCCATACCATCACAGATGCTGGCTTTTGAACATTGCGCTGGTAACAATCTGGTTGTTCTTTTTCCTCTTGTCCAGAGGACACAACATCCATGATTTCCAAAAACAATTTGAAATGTGGTCTCATCAGACCACAGCACACTTTTCCACTTTGCGTCTGTCCATTTCAAATGAGCTCGGGCCCAGAGAAGGCGGCGGTGTTTCTTGATGTTGTTGATGTATGGCTTTCGCTGTGCATGGTAGAGTTTTAACTTGCACTTGTAGATGTAGCGATGAACTGTGTTAACTGACAATGGTTTTCTGAAGTGTTCCTGAGCCCACACGGTAAGATCCTTTACACAATGTTGGTTTTTAATGCAGTGCAGCCTGAGGGATCGAAGGTCACGGGCATTCAATGTTGGTTTTCAGCCTTGCCACTTACGTGTAGAAAGGTCTCCAGATTCTCTAAATCTTCTGATTATATTATGGTCTGTAGATGATGGAATCCCTACATTCCTTGCAATTGAACATTGAGAAACATTGTTCTTAACCTGTTGGACTATTTTTTCACGCAGTTGTTCACAAAGTGGTGATCCTCACCCCATCTTTGCTTGTGAATGGCTGAGCCTTTTGGGGATGCTCCTTTTAGACCCAATCATGACATTCACCTGTTTCCAATTAACCTGTTCACCTGTGGAATGTTCCAAACAGGTGTTCTTTGAGCATTCATCAACTTTCCCAGTCTTTTGTTGCCCTGTCCCAGCTTTTTTGAAATGTGTGGCAGGCATCCATTTCAAAATGAGCAAATATTTGCACAAAAACAAAAACGTTTATGAGTTTGAACATTAAATATCTTGTCTTTGTGGTGTATTCAACTGAATATAGGTTGAAGAGGATTTGCAAATCATTGCATTCTGTTTTTATTTATATTTCACACAATGTTCCAACTTCATTGGAATTGTGGTTGTATTTGACCCCAATTCAAGCAAATTTATTCTGTGATTCAGTGAAGCTGTAACATTTGGCTCTATGAGACATTTGACCAAAATTGAAACAGCTTCATCCTCGACTAAAACACGACCCTGCCACTGTGTTTAATCAAGATTAGCACTGAACAGTTTGAGTTAAGGGGCTATGACTTTGTGTTTGACCTTTCAAGATTAAGAAAGGTCAAAGGTCATGTGACCAACCAAAACGATGACATATGGTGGCATATTAGTGTATATTAGAATAGCCTTTATAGACTTTAAAAGTAGTAAGCCAAAATTTTGCTCTATGTCTTTGACCTTGACTTTTAACAACCTCCTCCCCCCACTTTTTTTTAATCCTCAAAATCAAAACACGTTGTACGATTGACCCTCAATCATTCCACACAGTTTGGTTCAAACTGGAGCAAACATCTGACTATTTTGTTCACACACAGACAGATGGACAGAGACACATGACTGAAAACGGTGCCACCACACACTACAGCTATGCTCAAGTGTTGGGGGGGCGGATAACCTCTAAAACAAGACACTTCCATCCATGCAGAATCTGCAGCTACCTTCATCCTGAAGAAGGTGATGCTGGTTAACAGATCCACAGTGGATTTGAGATCCTGCAGGCGCTCCTTACTGCTGGCGGGGAAGTGATTCTACAAGAGGAGGGGAAGAACATTTTGAAGCCGTTAATAAAATGTGAGGTCTCCACCAGTGTTGCCACAGTTACTTTTAAAAAGTAATCCAATTACTGATTACTGATTACTCCTTGAAAAAGTAACTTAGTTACTTTACTGATTACTCAATTGTAAAAGTAACTAAGTTAGATTACTAGTTACTTTTTTAGTTACTTTCCCCAGCTGCCGACAACAACCCACGTCAACATGACAATGATACCTGTTTTGCCAAAACTCACTTTATAGTCACCCTTCTTGACTTCAATGAAAACAAATACTTAAAATAAAGACCTCTTTCTTGACCTCATATTTAACTGTTGACAGCACTGTAACAGTAAAACTTGCAATTTCAAACCTACATTGTTTATAAATGTAACTATTAAATTCTAACATTTTTCTAACATTTAAATTCTCTAAACATTTTACTTGTCGAAATTATTATTATTTGAAGCAGTAGTTTTCACATCATGTGGTCCTCAGAAAGAGAGTTTAGGTGCATTTGAGTGGAAAACGGTGTTAGTTGTTGACGTGTCGCGGAGGATCAGCTGTTTTTAACGAGACGATACAGAGCGGCTCAGCTCAGAATTCTAAATAAAGGAGGAAAAAAGTATAAAAATGTCTTTGTAAAGCTCAGTGCAGGTGTGCTGATCACTGCGCTTTAAGAGGTGAGAACGAGTCGAGCAGCTGCAAAAAAACGCGGATGAAAAGCTCACAGCTCGCTTAAAGTGGGCAGTTCAGTCGAACCCCGACCTCCTGCCCACGGACCAAGTTTAATGCTGCTATCGACCCACAATGAAAAATAATAGTAACGCACAGTGACATGGAGAAGTAACTTTAATCTGATTACTGATTTGGAAAGATTAACGCGTTAGATTACTCGTTACTAAAAAAAGTGGTCAGATTAGAGTAACGCGTTACTAAGTAACGCGTTACCGGCATCACTGGTCTCCACCAATCAGGATTACACAAAAACTAAACAACTGATTTCCACAAAACTGGTGTAAAAGGTTTGAGCTGGGGCAGAAGAGAAACCGCTATACTCTGTGGCAGCTTAGACAAAAGGGGACAAGCTAAAAAATATTCAAGGTACTGTGAGCAGGACTACTCAAATAATTAACACCTCAACGGACAATTTTTCAGAGTTTTCTAGATCAGGCTGAGGAGGCAGAGCGAGCCCATTTCTTAGTTTTGTAATCACTGAGTTACTATAATAAGCAGTGTGCCGATACGTGGATATGATACGATATGATATATGATATGATATGATATATGGTACAAGGCAATCAAACCCGTCAGCACAAAGACAGCAACAGCTGAGGCAATCTGACATTTGACCCTAGTGACACTGACCTTCACCTGAATGTTTAACTTCTGGCTGACCTTAACAATTCTGGAATCCATCTAAATGTGTGTCCCATTTAATTTAAACTGGGTTAAAAAACTTCCTTGATCTTTAGTCAACTTTCATTGATCCACCAAGTTTGGTGGAAATTTGCGAAATAACCTCTGCCAAAACACAGACTCCAATGACTGACCTGTGACAAATTTGATCTCAAGTGGGCAACCTCCCCCTAGATATGTGTGCCAAGTTGGGTGGACACTATAGTGACCTTTGACACCAATGACCTTGACTTCTGCCAAAAACTATTTAATGCCAATTATGGGGCTGACATATCCACATACATGTTTGGTGGAAATTGCCCCAAAAGGACCTGAGAGGAGTCGGGAAACAGACAGATGGATGGATGTGATCTGGGCAATCTCTTTGTTATTCAGTTTGTATTGTTTAGTATTTCTGGTTTTTATTATTTTCACTGTTATTGTTCTTACTGGTGCTGTGATGCAAATGGAAGCTTAATTTCCCTGAGAGACCTTGCCCAAGGGATCAATAAAATTCTATCTATCTATCTATCTACCTACCTACCTACCTACTTACTATCAATAAACCAAAATACTGATCTTTAACCCCAGTGAACTTGATCTTTGCCAAAATAAACCTGTTAAGGACAATTCACCTACATGTGCACAATAGGTTTGGTGGAAACTGATCCCAACACCTTGGATGAGTGGAACAAGCAAATATTTCTCAGATTACAGTTCGATGATTGGGTTTGATCACTGCAAACAGAGCAGTACTGCTGGTCCCTATGCAGGGTAACAAAGTGTGGGTGGAAAACCCAAAAAAGGAAATAGTACAATGTCCACAAACAAACAAAAAAGACAATAAATTGCCAATGCAGATTTCCAAAACGATGTCTGTTATTACAGATAGCTAATCTTACCCTATAGGTAGAGAGGTCAATGCGCAGAGAGTTGTGTAA
Source organism: Thalassophryne amazonica (assembly GCF_902500255.1). Classification (NCBI taxonomy): domain Eukaryota; kingdom Metazoa; phylum Chordata; class Actinopteri; order Batrachoidiformes; family Batrachoididae; genus Thalassophryne; species Thalassophryne amazonica. Next base: position 45,432,239 of record NC_047119.1, read on the forward strand.
CTGGTCCAAAAGCTTGACGAAGCGTTCTTTCTGTTTGGTGAAGGGGAGAAAAAAGTAATCAGCAGAAACAATAGAAACACCACAGTAGACAGCTGTGGAGAGAAAAAGAGCAATTTATCTAATAAAGTGTGTGTACGTGTACAAATACAAACCCCGAAATTGGAAGCGGCGAAGCGGTCAGAGGCGGACACATTGGTGGAGGCAGTCGTGTGGGCGTAGAAGGCATTGATGTTCGCTAGCAGGGTGCTCATCACCGCAGGGACCCCGGGACACATGTACTTCGAAGACAGACAGGCAAAGTGCCTAGGAAGAGAAGCAGAGCCTGGTACAGATCTGGAATTAGACTGCTCCTGCTCCTCTTTGAAATTACTCTCAATCATTGCAAACGGTGTCAAATGCAAATCATTCTTGTATATACCATCACAATACCAGTGGTATTTGCCTGGAAAAACCAGATCCAGTCACACTCTGGATGCTGGTTGGGTTGCTGGGAATTGTGATGCCTCACAGCTCTGTCCCATGTGCAACCAAAACGATGCAAAAATTGATAACGTGCGTGGTTGCAACGTCTTCACAATACTGCCACGGCTTGCAATTTCGGATGCTGCAACAGTTTGCAAGTATGTGCAATGAAAAATGCAAAACCTTCTTTTAAGGCAAACATTAGTAAACATGCAAAAAGCTTGTGGTTAATCAAAACTTAATAACCAATAAACTGACACCCCTTGCAAATTCATTTCAATGTAACTGATTACCTCCAATGAGCAACTTGTGATTATTTAGTTTATATACACAAAATAGCTGCAAGCTTTTTGTTGCACATGTATTTTATTCTCTGCTGTTAGATTTGACACACAGAATGACAAGCTGCAAAATTTTGCAACAAAATATATGGAAAACTGAGCTGGAAAAAGTCAAAACAAGCCTGTTCTAAACACGTCTTTCCTGCAATTCATAAGATGATGGAACTGTAGAAAGCAGTAGTGTCATGTTCATGGTAGTTCTTGTTTTAACTTAAACATCTCCATTAATTGTGGTAACCTCACTTCTGTCATCAGCTATTGACACACTTTACTGTGTGATGGCCAATCAAGTTTTTTGGTGAAAATGTTTTCTGAGAACATGGACTGCCTTTGTAACGGACTCCCTCATTTACCAACCTTTAAAAAATACTGGCTCCTACTGGTGCGTATGTGAAAGCAGTATGCAAATACGTGGACAGCTACAGAGGGATCACTGAGTTCTCAGACTCACGTCATGGCCTGGTAGATAGACTCAATCCCATAACGCATTGCAAACTCATCAACGATTTCTTGCGCTACATCATCAAAGTAGACTTTCCAACTGTCATCGCTGCGAGCCTCTGGGATCTTCACAACGCCCTGGCCAAGCATATCAGTGGAATGGTGGAACAGATTCTGGAAAAGAAGAACAGCAGTCATGTCATTTCAGTTTGGAGACCAAACTAGAGAACCGCACAGTAGATTTTAACCTTAATTTAACAACATTCTGGGAGACCATCCTTGTTTTCTTTTTTCTTGAAATAAGCAATAGCACAACAGCATCTGAACTCAATACAAATTCTTTTAAGCAAGTGTATAATTTTCTGACATTTCTACAAGTTGTTTCATTTGAAATTTCCTCATCTTAGACAGTAAACTATGGATTTTAGCAAAGAAAATAAACAAAAGCTCATTACATGGACAAGTCCCAAATCAAGTTTTTACCTCACTGTAGTCAAAATAAGGACTTTACATTCCCTTAAGTTTTTACATCTAACATACATGTATAGGGCAATGTAGTCTCGTTTGAACACTGCATGATATCGCGGGAATTGAGCACTTATGGGGATAGCTGCTCCCGTTGCGCAGCGCAAACACAGCATAACTTCACATGGAAAAATTGTGTACTGTTTTGTTTTTGGCTGCAATCCCAGAAGCAGTTGTGAAAAGTGCAGGTTTTTATTCGGTTCCCAGTTGAGAAGAGAAGACGAGGCAAATGGGAGAGTTCGTGTTGTTAAGTGTTAGCTTACATAGCTATCCAAAGTAGCTGCATTCTCTCACCTGCCCAACCTCCTCGACATGTTTGAGCTCCAGGTCATAAACAAACCGCAACACGTTCGCTTTCCACCGCATTGTCACTTTTTCTTTGCATTTTCACTTTGTTTGCTGTGTAATTTATCCAAAAACTCAGACAGGGCTGTCCATGGATGTAGAATTATTGCATCATATTTTAACCTTTTAGTGCCTGCTCTCAAACGAGGCTGTGCTGACCAAAGTGGAGCAATTTTTAAATAACTGCCTTTGATAATGAGCAAATATAAAAAATATGTAAATATGGATTGCATCCCAATATTTTCATTGGCAACATTCAAGTTGAAATTTATTAGTTCCAGAGGCTTGGAAACAAGCTAATTCTGTGGAGTTGTGTGTGTGTGTGTGTGTGTGTGTGTGTGTGTGTGTGTGTGTGTGTGTGTGTGTGTGTGTGTGTGTGTGTGTGTGTGTGTGTGTGTGTGTGTGTGTGTGTGTGTTGGGGGGGGGGGGGGGGCAGACCCACTCTTGGCCCATGGCCTGTTAATTCAGGGATTCACTTTTGAAACTGCCTTCATGCATTAATTGCACCAAATCAGCAAGTCAAACCATGCTGAGGTACAACAATAAAATGTTGTGCATCTGGGCTGACACGTGCACATCGTGCTGTAACCATAACCATGATAAGGACTATTCAGTACTACAGAGGGGCAATGCTTTCACAGGGCAGGATTCATGCACTAAACATGCATACACAGGACTTGCGTAGGGCCCAGCTATGAAAACAAGGAACAGAGAAGCTCAGATTACAGCACAGACAGGAGTGTTGCTTCACAGGTCCCCATTCCACCATGATATCAGTTGCTGGCTGCTATAATAATGTTTAAAATGCCATTTAAAGCATGTTTAGCAGTACATATGTTTGTGCTCATACTTGCAACATTTCTGATTTTGGATGTGCATTGCTTACTATTTGCAGCTTTCTTATCATCTGAAATAGCCAGTGCACAAACAACCCTGTGCGTTTTCAATTTAACAACATAAGAACAGTGCACATTCTCAGCAGGATCCAGTACCTCATGCAGGCAGGTGTACTGCACGTGATACGCAGCTACTTTCTCTTCTCCTTTGATCTCCACATTTATTTGTAGGCGAATGGCACCAGACACAGCAGACTTATCAGTTCTCTTTTCTGTAGTGAAGCACAAACATATTTGAGCAGTTAAACAACTACACACATTCTTGATTCATAAGTGCATTCCAGATCTGTAATACAAAGGTAAGTGGAAGCAGATCTCTGAGCACAACACTAATTATAGACTACTAGTGTGTCAGTTCTATTGTAGTGGTTCAGTTTGTGCACTGTGATGGCCTGTAGGGCTAATAGAAGACATCCAGCTGATAGTTAAACAGACAAAGACAGTGGGCTGGATGAATCTGTGCCTGTGCACCAAAGTCATTTGACCCTGGAGTTTTTCTGGAGGTGGAGCACTTGGTGGCTCAGCCCTGCTATTTGCCCTGACAGGCTCATCATTAGGGGCAATTTGCATATGTCAGTGGACAGGCTGAGTTCCGATTGGAGCGCTGCCACTTGATAATGGCACATCAGGAGGAGAAAAGAGGAGATTGAAGGGGGTAGAAGATGAGTAGAGGAGCGACTGAAAAAAGAAAGAAAGAAGGATTGCAATTGAGGAATATAAATGACGTTGTTACTGGGTTCAAATTTCAGTCTTAAACCAATAGTACATTTCTGTTTATGATGAGTGGAAACAGATTACAATCAAATTAAATTTAGTGTTTTACATCTACTATTATAAGCAACAGGTTGGTTGTTGTCATGTCCCAAGGTTCTTGAAATGGAGCAATATCTCCACCTGGTGGACATTTACCAATAATGAAGGTAAAACAGAATTGTGCCAAGAGCTCTAGTCTTAAATATATGCTGGGACACAGTATTTAATGCATGCAAAAAAAACAAAAACAAAGCAAAGCTGACAGGATACTGACCCAAGTTGTACCAGACATCCATTTCTCCACTTAATGTTCTCACTTCTATAATACTTTGGCCAAGGAAATCATCCGATTCCCTCTTGAGACGCTGCTTTACTCGTGATTTGATGTCATCATCCTCATCCCACACACGAACTTTAATTCTGTCTGACGAATTATGGCATTCACTATTGAGAGAGAGAGAGAGAGAGAGAGAGAGAGAGAGAGAAAATGTCACTGAGCTCAGCTCTTAAGCTTGAGGCTCGCAGTTTTCATCAACTCTACACAAATGTGGGGAAAATATTTAGAAACAGAAGGTGCTCTTGAGCTATGAAGCAAAAACAGACAAAGCAAAATGTTATAACAAATTTTGGTTGCTTACAAGTGGAACCTTTCCTCCCAGACTGGATTGAGGTTGCCATAAATGGTCTTTGTTCTTTTCTTGGTCTTTCCCACCTGAACTGTGACATACGGATCACTGGACCCTGTCTTGTCCTTAGCTTGAAGACCCTGGGCACAAACCACTGAGACAACATGGAAAAACAGGCCGGAGGAAAACAATACACTGAAGAATCACAGATTAAAACTTGACAAACACACATTAAGAGCTTTTCTGAGTGATAAACATTGGGTTACCTGTGATGGTTATCTTAGCAGACCACTTTGAAGTGCCGTCCAGTACGCTTTGTTTGATGGTCTTCATTTGCTGGGCATGGGCAGCTTTACTGATGACAAACACTTCTCTTATGAGTTCAAAGACTTCTGGTTTATTTCTCTCCCTGATCTTCATCCGGTCCTTCATGGCCATGATGATATTCTGAGTTTTGTCCTGGGCTCCATGCTTAGAACTTTTCTCTGCAGCACCTACAGAAACAAATATGATAAACAAGAAAGATCTTGAAAACATTATTCTGGAAAATAATTAGTGAAAACAATAAGGCAATAGGTTTGACATGTTAAAGGAAGGAAGAAAAGGAAATTGTGTAGTGGAATGAGGAAGTACAGGAGGGTAGAAAAACAATTGGGACAGTCACAGAAAGTAAATAGGCTTACAAGAAGATGTGGCATAACAAGACAAAGGTTGTAAAAGCTAGGCTAACATGGAAAGGGAACTCACACTCAACACTAAGAAAGAAGACAAGGGTCTTGTATCAACAGAGGGACTTGCAGCAGGTTAAGGTGCTAAACGATATTGATGGAAATGGGTTGACAAGCAAGCACAATGTTTTGAGAAGGTGGTGTACTTTGAGGATCTGATGAATGAAGAAAATGAGAGAAGGCTGTAAGATGTGGAGGTGCAATGGACTAGTAAGGTGCTTACTAGTCCATTGCACCTCCTACTTCACTCTCTCCACATGAGGAAGAATCTATTAAGAGTGGAAGAGTGGAAAAGCAGCTGGTCCAGATGGGGTACAAGTGGAGGCATGTTTAGGAGAGACAGCAGTGACATTTTTAATGAGGTTGTTTAATAAAATCTAAGAAAATGAGATGATGCTTGAGGAGTGGAGGGGAAGAGCGAGGCTAAAGGGGCACTTTTTGGATGTGGTAATAGGTGAGATAGGAAGATGAATACTGCGTCTGACTGTGGTGTCCCCTAATGGAAGGAGCTAAAGAAAGAGGAACAGCATGAATAAAAATGTTTTCTCAAGTGCACGTCTTTGAAATGCACTTTATGATTTAAACACCTGTGAGTGCTTATGGTCAGTACTTACGCTGAAGGCAGTCAGCGTTCAGCAACTCTTGGCACTTCTCATGACATTTGACCCCGCACTCTGAGCAACGCATTCCTTGGCGAGCAATTCCCCACAGCAGCCCCTCACACTCGTAACAGTATGTGGGCGTCGTGGCCGTCCACACCTCAAAACTGTGTGGTGTAGTGCAAGATATGGGGTATATGAGAGCCTGGAGGGTCTTCTTGTAAACATGGTTTTTCTAAAGCACAGAGACAATTTTGTTAATGTATACATTCATATTACTCCACAAGAATGTTATAATAAATGTACCTTGTGTCACTAAAACATCATTGCAGTAGAAATGTTTTTAAACTGAGCTTTAACTGTGTTTAAACTGTTATAAAAGTTTTCAGCAAGACATAAGTACTTGATTTTAGATAATACATCTTAAAAATCTCAAGTGAAAATGTCTTGGAAGAATCTTGTTTTGGGTCATATCTGAAACAAGCTTTTTTGATGCACCATAAGATTTTTAAGTTGCTGTGTCATCTTTAACAGTAAGTAGGGGTGTCATGGTACACAGAAATCACAGTTCAGTACAAGCTCAATTTTTGAAAATCTATATACCGTATCTTTAATGTGTGAGCAGCAGAGAGCTGCCGTCAGCCACTTTAGCCCAGTGAGTGTACATGTAAACTCTTTTTAGCTTTAAACATTTATGAATTGGATTACATCTCTTGTCATTCCCCCTGGAAATAATTTACTGTGCAGCACGTTAAGTGATTTGTTTTTTGTTTGGTATTATGCCACGCATCGTATCAAGCCAGACCACCTTCAACATTTTGTCTATTTTAAGTTTGATTAATTTCTGCGCAAATAACGGCATCTCATAAAACCTCTCTATACAGATTTGAAATCACTGCACGCAGTACTGCTATGTGATGGAAATTTTACACTAATTTATATAAAACATCAATTTGCGATACGTTGGTGGCGCTGACTGTCTAAACTCAAAAGATCGGAACAGCCTCGTCCAGAGACACAGATTCAACACAAATGTGGATCGGTATGCTTTCACTTTTAGGTTCATATTTCGGAAGAAAAAAGGTAAATTAAGCAATTTTAATTCCAAAGTTTCTGGGTGAAATAATGTGGTCACTTGCTTCAAATGGCTGGCTCGCTGTTTCCTCTGTTCCCATCACACAGAGAGCAGGCTGACAGAGTTGGCCATGCCTCCTGCACTGAGAGGCTGAGGGGGCTGGCCACGCCTCCTGCACAGGGCATGAGACTAGAGGAATACAGTCCGTGTACATCAGCAGCACAGCTCACTGAAATGTCTGTGACTTTTGGAAACTAATATGCATGTGTCTATAATCATACAGTGTACAATTGTACCATGTATTCTGCGCACCGTTCTGTGCACCGAACTGCTGCATGTGTACTGTACAGTTCAATACAAACATGTATTGTAAACACCCCTAGATGCAACACTTCCTAATACTGGTAAAATAAAGCTCAAAATGAGTGTTTTCAGCTAATTTCAACACCTTATTTCAAGAAATCTAAAGTGAATGTTCACTTTTTTCCATACTTGTTACTAGCTACACCTTGTTTTCATGGAGAAAAAAATCTGAATATTTAAGGTTTCTTGAAATACGGTGTTGAATGTGGTCGAGAAAACTCATTTCTGCTCTGACAAGAAATTGAACAAAGGTCCCTCCGGTCATCAGGTCCAGGATAAAAGTCTTCACTCATCCTGTTTCAAAGAAAGGTCACATTGTCACACTCACCAACTCTTCATCTTTGATTGAGGAACGTGCCGCCATGGCTGATGCAATCCCCGCCTTCCTGGCCTGGACCAATGCCTGAACAATGGGAAAATGTGATAAAGTTAATATCTGACATATGGTTAATCTGTAGACAACCCAAAACCAAACTCTACCACAGTGAAGCGCAACATGGTCAGTAGGGTTAAAAAGTTTGTTTCCACAAGACTGGTGAATTTTTACTAACCATCAGAAATCCCATGTGAGAAATGTTAATGCACAAACCAATGGTGAGGAGATCACTCAAAAGCCTAAACAGTGGCAACAATTGTAGGAGCAATAAAAAGGTTTGGCAGAGGTGTTAGTGTGACGCTCTCTTTCACATTGTCTGAACACGGTTCAGCACATGAAGGAGGATCAATTCCCAAAATTGAGTGAAGGATTCATAATTATCTTTTTAACATAATTATGGAATAAAAGCTTCCCATGACCAAGAAGATGCATGCATGCAATGTGAAAGGTGACATTACTTACTAATTATTCACTACACAAGAGATCAGCATGCTATTTGATAGCACTGCCCTTTAATTCACCCTACTTGTGCTGTTTGGAGTGTTTTTCTTTAGTAGAAGAGGGAGTGACAGCTGGATTCTACAGACTTACCATAGCCTGACCAAGGAGAGTGAATGCATTCAAGAGAGTTGTGGGGAATAGTTTTGGGTTTAAGAGAGGAGGGAGAAAGAAATTAGCAGTCTGATTTCATATTTGTCTCCATTTGCCGATAACAATCCCATCCACATTTCAGCTCAAAGTTAAAAGCATGTCAGACTTTTCTGTGGCGTCATAATAACAATGCTTTACACTGAGAAAGAACTATGTAAATTAAACAGAATGGCAAAATAATAACTGACAAGACTGGTACTGACCACATCGCTGACCAAAGTGATTGGCTTCTTTTTACGCAGGTCTGGCATGCTGTCGATCCCATACAGCCCAGAGATGCCACTGTGCAAAAACAAAGACATTTAGACAAAACCAAAAAGAAACTCACGTGCCATGGCATTTCCAGCACAATTTTGTGTCACGAAAGAAATAACGATGATGTTTCAACAAACAAAATGTGCAGAGCTGTAAAGAACAATTATTTTTCTGACAGAATAATATGTAATTTTTTTTATTTGGAATGTTGGCTGAATAACTGTTTAGTCCAAAGGTCACAAAATTATCTGAAAATGTCAAGACGTCTGTCAAACCTCGTGCATATTGCCAACATTGCAGAACAGTAGAAAAAGGGTTGCACATTGTCAGACTCCAAATAAAAAGCTTTAAAATCCTCTTTTTAGAACTGGTTGAAAAATTATAAATTCTGGTTTCTGTTGGAAGTGTTTTAAAAGCAGCTTAAACTGGTCTATTAATGTTGTGTAGAAGACCAAAAAAAAAAAAACCCAAAACTGTCCAAACCCTCATATTTGAGAAGTATGAAAATGCAGAGGCACACACACAGATATTCAGAATTTTTTTAAAAATTGACTGATGACCCATTTCAGAAAATCACTTACCCTGGTTTGATCCAGGAATGTTTTTCTTCATCTTGAACCTGCAAGATTTGAAATGATAAAGATCACGCTGTGGCGAAAACAACTGAGAAACAACAACACAGTGAAGACAGGAGTGAAACGGGAACATTAAATTTGGTTGAGTTTCACCTGCTTGGTATTTCAGAACAAAGTCAAATCGAAAGAAGAGAAACTGCGGGTATTGATCCATCTTAACCAAATGTCACATTTAACGTGCACATGATGACAGTAAAATAAAGTGGAAGACAGAAGTGAAACCCAAAATGCTTTACAATGATCACTCACATTCACCCATACATTTTCACACCGATGTTATGGTGCTGCCATACAAGGCGCTCAACTGTATGGTACGTACAATACATGTGTTTAAAACCTTTGCACAGTACTGTTGGTGCAATTTGTTTTGGGTCTCCCTCTTTTCCTCTCAGGGTTGCCACAGAAAATCTGACATGGAGCCAGTTTTACACTGGATAGCCTTCCTGATGCACTCCAGATATACCTGAAGAACAGGGCACAGGTAGTCTTGAACCAGGGCCCTGATGTTCAGTGTTATTGCCTTGAGCCACCCCTTTATGGCGGGAAACACCTCAAATAAGTATTTACTCCCAACTGCAAATTCATTTGGTAGTTTATACAAACAAACAAACAAACAAACAAACACCTAGATCTCAACAAAAGCACAACTGCCATGGAACACTTTAAAATTAAATCAGATAATATAGTCCAAGTTATAGATGCTACATTATGGAGCAGAAACAACAAATTGTCAAAGAAAAGAAAAGAAAAAACAAGACAATAACTATATAAAGTAATGATTTCTTCAATAACCTGATTATCTTCTCTGAAATAGTCTGCAAAGAGAAAAGCAAATCACATCATAAAAATTAGAACTGATACAGTAGTGTTCAGAATAATAGTAGTGCTATGTGACTAAAACGATTAATCCAGGTTTTGAGTATATTGAGAATATATTTGAATATATTTCTTATTGTTACATGGGAAACTACTTTTTCATTACTAATATCCAAATTTCATAGCCTTAGGAGTGTGCATATCATGAGTGCTTGATCTTGTTGGATTTGTGAGAATCTACTGAATCTACTGGTACCTTGTTTCCCATGTAACAATAAAAAATATACTCAAAACCTGGATTAATCTTTTTAGTCACATAGCACTACTATTATTCTGAACACTACTGTATGTATTACCAGCACATCAAAGAGAACATAGCAATTCAACTAAAACACACAATTGATTAATTGATTGATTTTCAATCAGTGTTGCATAACACAATCACAATCTTAGAACACTGTTTTAAAAAAAAAGTTAAACATTTTTCCTGCCAAATGGCTAGACTTATATAACTTTTTGCATACATAATTGGGCTTGCCAGCAGATTCAATCAAAGAAAATAGACATAAAAAAATACCTTGGTGAAATTCTTCTTGTGAATGGGATGCTTGTGACCCTTCAGAGCCATAGGAGCTCTCGGACCCCTGAGCAGATCTGGACAGTCTATTGCGAGTTTTTTCCCGCTTTTCCCTCAGAATGCGCTGGAAATTAGCTATACGCTCTTTGCGACTGGCACTGGCTGGCTTTGTTAGGTCAGCCTTATCAAGAATGTGGTTTTCCCGAATTGGACTCAAACCCCCTTCTTCCGTACTGAGGACCAGAGCCAAAGGACTGTCATTCTGTCCAGCTGGAAAGTGACCTGGGGTCAGATCACTGTTTGACAGTTCTTCATTTTTTGGACATTCTTCGCTGCACTGTGAAATCTCAATGGAGTGACTTTCAGCAGTGGTGCAGGGAAACTGGCTTACTTCATTGGTGGAGACCTGAAGGAAGCTTGACAGGTTTTCTTGTCTCTGGACAGAGTTTAGATATACTGAATCCTCATTGTTAGCTTCCAGGGTGGGATTCTGTGGCAGATGTACTTGTCCTTCTACAATCTCTGGAGGTTCACTGACAGGAGAAGGACCTCCCTCTTCTTCCAGGTAAGAGCCTTCTAGCTTTTGCAAAGCACCTTTTAAAGCCAACTTGAAGGTAAATGCAGCTTTACTGAAGGTTTTCATATCAAAACTAGCAGCAGAAGACTTGGCTTCTTGATCAGAATTTATCTCAGAATAATCTAGGGGCAGAGAATGTCCTCCATCATCACTGGAGATACCGTGGTCAGTCCATTCCTTGTCCAAACTCTCAGAAGAGCCTAGATTCAGAGTGTCACCTGACAATGGACCATCATCACATGGGGAACGTGGCTCCAGGTAACCATCATCAAAGTCTGTCAAAAGCACTGTTGAGCAACTCAAGCTCCTGTAAGGCCCACTGCCCTCTTCATTCAAACAGGTACCCATGGTGCGGTAACCGGAGCTACGAGAGTATAGACAGTTTGCAACCCAGTCATTATCAGGGTTTTCAAGTTCAGCCGGCAACTGGAGGGTCCTCCAGTCTACCAGACTGGAGGAGCTTGATGGAGAGTTGTAGTGCTGTCCAAACAACAGAGAGAGATGTTCAGAGCTGTCTTGCGAGGAATGCCCTGGTGTGCTGTTTTTGGTCTCACCTGTGGCACACCTGTTCCAAACACAAGGATATTTATCCAATGCTTCACCACTCTTGGTACATGAACAGAGGTCTTCTTCACTCCAATCACCTCCACCAATGATACTGTGCTGCATATCTCCAGAAAGCCATCTGACATATTTTTTATCACCAGAAAGAAAGTTGCTGCCTGACTCTTGATGGATCAAACTGGAACATGAGGAAAAACAGCTTGTACTTTGACATTCATAGCCAGAGTGAACGTCCAGGTAGCCCAAGTCAGGTTTAGCTGGAGCTGACATGAGCATTTCCAAACTATGCCGTGATATCTCTTTGTCCATTTGGTCATCTGGGTTGAAAGGGACAACATCAAAATGCCATTGTGTTGGTGATTTGTTAGACTGTGCACATGCTGAATGTTTGTCATGATCCTCGCAAGTCCGCAATAGGCTGCCATCTGTCATGTGAAGAGATGTGATGGCATTTTGTCTGTCTAGGTTTCCTCGCCTAATGTTTGGCATTTCAGAAACAGGACTGGGATGAGGTGCACTTGAATACAGTTCACCTATCTCACTGAGTACTGCATCTACACAACAAGAAACTTCATCCACAGAACCTCGCACAGATGTTAGATACTGCCTCAGGTCTGAAATCTCCTCTTGAATCTTATTGATGCCTTTCAGTTCTTTAAGGATGTTTTCCACTAGGTTACTAGATCTTTGTTCTGTCCCGTCATCTTCATTCTCTTCTTTAGTTCTGATCTTCTCAGTGGGGCCCAGTGCACCCTGGCAATCAGAACTCTTGTGTTCCTCAGAGCTGTTAACACCATCGGAGGTGCAGGATTTTTCCACTGATGACAATACCTGATGGGAGTCATCTTCAAGCCCCTGCATGCATTTCTGCAGCTCCTCTTTTGGGCTGTTGCCCACTTTGAGGCTTTCTGGTTGCTTCTTCTGCAAATCTTCTTTTTTGGGTGACAACAGAAGACATTCTGACCTGTGAGGTTCATCCTTCCTGCTGGGGTGTCTACTGGGGAACATTCCTGAACAGTGGTACTCAGGGTCAACTGTTCCCACTCATGGACAAACCAGTGCTTTAGTGATTCCTGCTGATGGTGATGTAAGCATGGGCCAATATCTCATCAAGCTGAAACATACCTGCCCACAAATGACAACATAAAAGTAGGAGACAATCTTGGAAAAACACTTAGCAGAAATGTCATAAATTAAACCTACTTAGCATTTAAAAACAAATATTTGCATTTTAAATGATGCACAATGGCTTCTGAATCACCTTTCTACATTTTATTAACTTCTATTAGTAAAACAACCCACAACATACTTGGTGCCCTATAATAATGTCCTAACTATAGCGTCCAACTACAGTTTGCTGTTTAAGAAGAAATATTAAGTCTGATATAGGTCCTGACGTTGGCTGGTGCCAGTGCTTATCTCCAGATTTCACAGCGTGAAGTCGATGAGAATCTATGACTTCCCCTGGGCAGGACACCAGTCTAATGCAGGTTACTGAACTGGGAAAACATAGATTAAGCATCTTGTCCAAGGACACATACAAGTAGCACTGAGTGGGATTCAAACCCAGGTCTACATATTGTGAGGTTAGCTCTTTATCCACTGAGCTACCTGCTCTACTTTTGTACACAACAAGAAATAAACCTGCCGTGCCCTCTAACAGCCAGGGTGCACTGGAACCTGGCACACCACTATTTAAACAGTGGACTCAAGTCAGAGATTTCCTGTGAAGTTAACAGATCTACATGCAACATGACAAAATGAGTGAACAGAAAGCAACCACTATCTGAATGTCAACAATCAAGCCATTGAAATGAAGGAGCTAGCTTCTTAGTTTTCCAAAATGTGTTAGCTTTCCGAAGCTAGCTTCTTGGCACACAGTGCATATAGCGCAGGCCAATTCCAGACTGAAGGGGATAATGAAGGGGATAATGAAAGGATGAGCGTCGCAGAGATGATGGACACCACGGAGGCTTCCACAGAAATTAATGGGTAGTCACGACTACATAAACGAGGAGTAAAAACTCCAAAAGGTGATATACCCCATGGTGGCTGTGAATATTCCAAAAATTTTGTGTGTCAAAACTTGTTTTCATCTCTGTTGTGACATATGGCAATTAATTTAATGTTCATAATTCACACCATATTAAAAAGCATAACGGCACAACTATATAAAATGGTAGACAACATAGTTCTAGCTAAGAGATAATAAGAAATTCAGCAATGGAAACTTGCAATTTAATATAGAGATACAATAACCACATTATTTAATTTCACAGCAAACTCAGACTGAACAGCTTTAACTGGATTTCCTTTCAGTCAACTTGCAGAAGCGAAGCTCATGCAGCTGTGTTAGAACACTACAATTAGGAAGCCTTAGGAAAAAACAGCTCCCTAATTAGATGACAGATTAAATGCATATAATTCAGACATCCTTACCACCTGACTGACCGTCCACACTACACACTCCCAAAATGCTGCTTTAATCACTTTACATGCTTTCAACAGTATAAGCAACTATAATCTGAAATTGCATCAAAATTCAATACTGTAAATCCAAGTGAAGTCTTGACGAAAACACAGTATTTTGTAACATTGGAGCCGTTCTATTGTTATGTAACAATCAACCACAATCAAATAATTTGTTAAATGCTTACTGAATAAATTCTCCATTAATTCCTTGATTCAATACGGCCATTCGTTTGTTTATTTTTTTTTTCTCCTCTTCTTCGCTTTTTGTCTTATAATTGTAGGTGAGGCAGAGGCTGATTTGTATTACTTATCGACTGAAAAACTGTGTTCTCTCTCTCTCTCTCTCTCTCTCTCTCTCTCTCTCTCTCTCTCTATATATATATATATATATATATATATATAGAAACACACACACAAATTAAATCACAATATTAGGAGGAGTACCAACAGAAAAGTGTTTAAATGAATTACTAATTACTGCAGTTGAAACAAAGTGCGAATGTGAAGCAGGAACAACAAAGATCCTGTTCAGGATCATAAGAAAGTACAGTAGTTCCTGATTTGGTTCTAAACTGTGAACATAGCTTTTGCAAACTGGAGCTACACTTGAAAGCTTTCACAGATTCCTATTTTCCATTTTAAATACAATTCTACAAAAACGTTTGAGTGCACAAAGTATCAGCATGAGACAGAAAAGAAAGATTAACCTTACCTTATCTGAAAAACATAAATAAATGAATACAATAAAGTTGGAGATATCATCCTGCTAGATCCATTAAATCTTTGTACATTCAGGCTCAGGTTTCTTTAAGACGCTTAATTAAACCAAGCTGCCTTCTTAGAGAATGAATCTTTCCTCCCTCATGTGAGTCACAGCGGTGGACTACGATCACACAGTATTTCGTCCTTACGTTGTTACTCACCCTCCTCCTCGTCCCCTGACTCTGTCCTCTAGCACAAAGGAGATTGGACATCGGGAGACTCCCACTTCTCTGACTCCTTTTCTGTCTGCTGCTGTGATTTCTGGCTCTATTCATTAAGCTCTTTGGTTCCAAAAATACAAACGTAAGTATTTGCAGTACATTTGTACTACTGCTTATCCAGTACTATCCTGTAGGATTTCTTTACACATGGTAACAAGTATTTGCAGAAAACACCTTCTAACGATAGCTTTGTTGAATTATTGTTAAGAGTAACCCTATGGTAATTTTAGCTACAAATGACGGTAGTTGGCTTTGACACTTGATGGGTGTTCCCAGGTTGTGCACCTCTACAAGATGTCTTGTAAATCACTTCAGAGGTGTTAGCTGGTTACAAACAGTATTTTTAGATTAAGAAGTGTTTATTTCTCAATAACTTTTGCAAAATTTTGGAGAAACAGATTTATCCAGAAAGAAGCTGTTTCAGAGCATAATAATAATAATAATAATAATAATAATCTTTATTTACAAAGGTAGAAATTCCATTGGGATCAAAACCTCTTTTACAAGGATGACCTGTCCAAAAAAGGCAGCAGCAGGATAACATCAACATGAGAACGTTGGTGATGAAAAAAATACAATCATCTTGGTCATAACATTGCACGTGATCTAAAGCCTAAAGCAGATTTAGATTTAGAAACAAAGGCATTGCGCAAATGAATCGCATTCGCAATCTCATACAATAGACCCAAAGGTGTTCAAGGAAGTCAGTCTCGACAGTTTCAGTTCAGATTGGAGAACGTTCCAATCAGAAGAAGATGAGAAACTAAAGGCATTCTTTCCCACTTCAGAGCGGACACAAGGTACACGAAAACCTAACGTCAATCGAGCACAGAGCATAACGGCTTTCAGAACTCTGAAGTAAACTGGATAAGTAAGGTGGAACCGGACCAATAAGAGCGTTGTAAACCAGAATCATCCAATGTGTATAACGCCTGGCAGACAAGGAGAGCATGCTCGCTTTGGCATGCAACTCACAGTGGTGCGGCGACAACCAGTTTTGAATCTCAGGGAGCAATGATACAGCGGGGTAATGTGACCATAGAGGCAAGGTTAAACTCAACCAAATTTCAAGAATTATAAGCGTATTACGTACACTAAAGTCAAAATTATTGGGACACCTGGTCCTCCTTCCTGAATTCAAGCGATAGAGGATTTTAATGTAAAGACAGAAAATCAAATGAATCGAAGAATGACATTCAACATTAAATTTAAATATTTAAAGCTGTCATCCTTAGGTATATTCAGATAAAATAATTTTAAGCATTCATTTTATAAGACTGTGGTAATCAATCGTACTCCTGGAAACCACCTGTCCTGAAGATTTTTTTATCCATTCCTGCTCTGCAAACACCTGGTGATTAGCCACATTTTTAACACATCTGGCCAAGTTAATTAGCTGTGAGCAGAGCAGATTAGGAGAAAAATACACAGAACAGATGATCTGTAGGGCCAACCACTGCTGTAGATCATCTTGGAAATGTCCCCAACAATTCCTCTTGAGAAAAAAAAAAGGCTAGCAACTTTGCATGCCAATACGAGTTCACCAATAATTATACCAATAAGCATGCCGATAATTTTGGACCTTAGTGGACTATGTGGCGTGAGAAAAGACAGCAATGAATCACATGTCAAGTGTTGATAATAAAGAGATGACCAGTGGAAATGTGAACTGAGATCCCACTTACTTCCTGAAGTTGAGCCCTGACTTTATTAATGGCCCTCAACCAAAGAATCCTGGAAGGGGAAAAAGGTAACTGTGCTCCTCCTTCATCAGAGATCCTGTGGTAGATGAAGCAACAACAAAATGGTCAAAGAAAGTCAGGGGCAAACTGTAATCAGAAAACCAAACTTAAGTTAAAAAAAAAACAAAACTATACCTTTGGACTTTGGATAATTCTTTGTCTGAGGGGGGCAGACCCTGCTGACAGATTAGAGAGTTTCCATCAGTGGAAAGGTGTTCATTTGTTCGTGGCTGCCCAGTGGTGGAGGGGTGAGATCCTGTACTGTGGTAAGACTGGAAGGAGTCCTCCATTTTGGATATTCCAGTGCTCTCCTGCCCAGTCTCACTAAGCTGGGAGCTGGTCTGGCTCATGTTTTCTGAAGATCCAGAGCGACTACTTTCCACTGGACTAGATTGGGCAAAGAAGAACATATTGAAATATCTGAAAATCCGAAGTGCAAATATTTTATTTTTGTGGCACTCTGGACTTTTCAGCTATGGAGGCAGGGATAGTGGAAGCGAGGACTCGCATCATACAATAAAAAAAAACTACCACTGAAGGGCAAAAACCAATGCTAAGATTGGTTTTCAAACAATTTGGAAGAGATCTGCTTTTTTAAATAAGCACGCTACATGACCATGTTTTAGAATATACACACACCACAATGCAGCACATCCAAAAAGTATTCACAGCATTTCACTTTTTCCACATTTTATGTTACAGCCTTTTTTCAAAATGGATGAAATTCATTTTTTCCTCAAAATTCTACACACAATACCCCATAATGACAATGTGAAAAATGTTTGAGGTTTTTGCAAATGTATTAAAAATAAAAACTAAGACATCACATTACATAAGTAACCACAGCTTTGCCATGAAGCTTACGACTGAGTTCAGGTGCATCCTGTTTCCACTGATCAATCTTGAGATGTTTCTACAGCTTAATTGGAGTCCACCTGGGGTAAATTAATTAGACTGGGCATGATTTGGAAAGGCACACACCTGTCTACATATAAGGTCCCACAGTTGACAGTGTATGTCAGAGCACAAGTCAATCGTGAAGTCAAAGGAACTGTTTGCAGACCTCTGAGACAGAACTGAAGCACAAATCTGGGAAAGGGTACAGAAACATTTCTCCTGCTTTGAAGGTCCCAATGAGCACAGAGGCCTACATCATCTGTAAATGGAAGAAGTTCAGATCCTTCAGGACTCTTCCTAAAGCTGGTTGCCCATCTCAACTGAGCAATCAGGGAGAAGGGCCTTAGCCAGTGAGGTGACCAAGAATCCAATGGTCACTCTGTCAGAGCTCCAGCATTCCTCTGAGGAGAGAGGAGGACCTTCCAGAAGGACAACCATCTCTGCAGCAATCCACCAATCAGGTCTGTATGGTAGAGTGGCCAGACAGAAGCCACTCCTTGGGGCACATGGCACATGGCAGCCCAACTGCAGCTTGCCAAAAGGCACCTGAAGGACTCTCAGACCATGAGAAACAAAATTATCTGGTCTGAGACAATGACTGAACTAATGCCAGACATCATGTTTAGAAGAAACCAGGCACCATCCCTACAGTGAAGCATGGTGGTGGCAGCATCATGTTATGGGGTTATTTTTTAGTGGCAGGAACTGAGAAACTAGTCAGGATTGAGGGAACAATGAATGCAGCAATGTACACAGACATCCTGGATGAAAACCTGCTCCAGAGCGCTCTTGACCTCAGACTGGGGCAATGGTTCATGTATCAGCAGGACAATGACCCTAAGCACACAGCCAAGACATCAAAGGAGTGGCTTCAGGACAATTCTGTAAATGTCCTTGAATGGCCCAGCCAGAGCCCAGACCTGAATCTGCTTGAACGTCTCTGGAGAGATCTGAAAATTGCTGTGCACTGATGCTCCCCAGCCAACCTTATAGAGCTTGAGAGGTGCTGCAAAAAGGAATGGGCAAAACTGCCCAAAGATAGGTACACCAAGCTTGTGGCATCATATTCAAGAAGACTCTGGGCTGTAATTGCTGCCAACGGTGCATCAACAAAAATCTTGAGCAAAGGGTGTGAATACTTACGTACAGGTTTTGTTTTTTTTGGTTTTTTTGAATGGGGAAGGACAGATGGAAAGGGAGGAGCACAGGGTAACATATAAGAGTGGAGGAAGGTGCACACAGGTGGACTACATTCTTTATAGGAGATGCGAGCTAAAAGAAATCACAGACTGTAAGGTGGTAGCAGGAGAGAGTGTCACTAGACAGCATAGGATGGTTGTTTGTAGGATGACTTTAGAGGTAAAGAAGAAGAAGAGAGAGAGCTCAACAAAGGATCAGATGGTGGAAGCTGAAGGAAGAAGACTGTTGTGTGAAATTTAGCGAGCAGGTGAGAGAAGCACTAGTTGGAGGGGAAGCAATTTTGGACAACTGGAAAAGTACTGAAGATGTGGTGAGGGAGACAGCTAGGGCAGTACTGGGTATGACATCTGGACAGTGGAAGGAAGACAAGGAGACTTGGTGGTGGAATGAAGAGGTCCAGGAAAGCATAAGGAGAAAGAGGTTGGCGAAAAAGTTTTGGGATAGTCGGAGAGATGAAGAAAGTAGACAGGAGTACAAGGAGATGCGGCGTAAGGCGAGAAGAGAAGTGGCAAAAGCAAAGGAAAAGGCATATTGCGAGCTGTACAAGAAGTTGAATAGTAAGGAAGGAGAAAAGGACTTGTACCGATTGGCCAGACAAAGGGACAGAGCTGGAAAGGATGTGCAGCAGGTTAGGGTGGTAAAAGATGCACATGGTAATGTGCTGACAAGTGAGGAGTGTGTGCTGAGAAGGTGGAGGGAATATTTTGAAGAGTTGATGAATAAAGAAAATGAACGAGAGAAAAGGCTGGATAATGTGGTAAGAGTAAATCAGGAAGTAAAAGAGATTAGCAAGGAAGAAGTGACGGCTGCTGTGAAGAGGATGAAGAGTGGAAAGGCAGTTGGTCCAGATGACATTCCAATGGAGGCATGGAAATGTCTAGGAGAGATGGCAGTAGAGTTTCTAACCAGATTGTTTAATAAAAGCTTGGAAAGTGAGAGGATGCCTGAGGAGTGGAGACGAAGTGTGCTGGTTCCTATTTTCAAGAACAAGGGTGATGTGCAGAGCTGCAGTAACTACAGAGGCATAAAGCTGATCAGCCACAGCATGAAGTTATGGGAAAGAGTAGTAGAAGCTAGGCTTAGAAAACAGGTGAAGATCTGTGAGCAGCAATATGGTTTCATGCCGAGAAAGAGCACTACAGATGCAATGTTTGCTCTGAGAATACTGTTGGAAAAGTACAGACAAGGACAGAAAGAGTTACATTGTGTGTTTGTGGACTTAGAAAAATATAGGGTGCCAAGAGAAGAGTTGTGGCATTGTATGAGGAAGTCTGGAGTGGCAGAGAAGTATGTTAGGGTAGTGCAGGACATGTACAAGAATAGTGTGACAGCGGTGAGATGCGCAGTCGGAATGACAGACTCATTCAAGGTGGAGGTGGGATTACACCAAGGATCAGCTCTGAGTCCTTTCTTGTTTGCAGTGGTGATGGACAGGTTGACAGATGAGATCAGACAGGAGTCCCCATGGACTATGATGTTTGCAGATGACATTGTGATCTGTAGTGAGAGTAGAGAGCAAGTTGAGTCTAGTCTGGAGAAGTAGAGATATGCTTTGGAGAGAAGGGAATGAAAGTCAGTAGAAGCAAGACTGAGTACGTGTGTGAATGAGAGGGAGCCCAGTGGAATAGTGCAGTTAAAAGGAGTAGAAGTGGTGAAAGTAGATGAGTTTAAATATTTGGGGTCAACTGTTCAAAGTAATGGAGAGTGTGGTAGAGAGGTGAAGAAGAGAGTGCAGGCAGGGTGGAGTGGGTGGAGAAAGGTGGCAGGAGTGATTTGTGACCGAAGAATATCAGCAAGAGTGAAGGGGAAAGTTAACAAAACAGTAGTGAGACCAGCTATGTTGTACGGTTTAGAGACAGTGGCACTAACAAAAAGACAGGAATCAGAGCTGGAGGTGGCAGAGCTGAAGAGGCTGAGATTCTCTTTGGGAGTGACAAGAATGGACAAGATTAGGAATGAACATATCAGAGGGACAGCTCAGGTGGGACGGTTTGGAGACAAAGTCAGAGAGGCGAGATTGAGATGGTTTGGACATGTGCAGAGGAGGGACCCAGGGTATATAGGGAGAAGGATGCTGAGGATGGAGCCACCAGGCAGGAGGAGAAGAGGGAGACCAAAGAGGAGGTTCATGGATGTGCTGAGAGAGGACATGCAGGTGGTTGGTGTGACAGAGAAAGATACAGAGGACAGGGTGAGATGGAAACGATTGATCTGCTGTGGCGACGCCTAACGGGAACAGCCGAAAGACAAAGAAGAAGATAAATTTGCAAAATTTAGAAAAAACAAAAACAAAAAAATGTTTTTCATGTTGTCATTATGGGGTGTTGTGAGTAGAATTTTGAGGTGGAAAAAAGAAGGAGCTTAATCCATTTTGGAATAAGGCTGTAACACAGAATGTGGAAAAAGAGAAGCACTGCGAATACTTTCTCGATGTACTGTATATTCCGAAAAAATATCCAACCTTACAATCAAGCTGTGGCATGTAGGAAAATAATAATGTAAAAAGAATTTATTAGCATGTGGACTTGAAAGTTAGAGCGGCATTTTAAAATAAAAATAAAAAAACATGTCACAGCTCTCTGGTGGTGTTATGTAGAAAATCCACAGCTAGACCATTTATAAACACAATTACATCTGCATATTTTCACCTCCTAAAAAAAAAGAAAGAAAACAAGGAAGAGATTCTCGAACAATGGGGAAAAGGACAAACACATTTAAAAAAAAAATAAGAAATCAACCAAAATGCCAAAGCAACTGCTGACTTTAAAAGTGTAGCAAACTGACACACAGTAGATGAGGTACATGTGGATAAAGTATGCAGATGTGATCCATGTGTTTGAAAGATAACTAACAGTTAAATTTTCAAACGTGTTATTTTATTTATTTATTTATTTACAAATTTTGTTGCAAAACTTTTTCTAAGTGTGATTTCTTGGTTCCATTATAGGGGTATAAAACACTGATTTATGTAAAATGACAATGATTGTCCAGCAGAAGTCACCAAATGTGCTCCTGGAGATAATCTTTTCCACATATTTTCCCTCTTTAGTGCTATTGACCTCATTCAGGCGTTTTCAGCCAATCAAAAACTGGCAGACACCAGATGCGCCCACAAAGAAGAAAATGAAAGATGTGAAGGAAGATGATCTTCAGGAGCAAGATGTGTGACTGTGAGTGCACAGCAATTCAATGATAATACACACATATTCAACAAATAAACCAGAATTCCACAGTCAAACAAAATTTGCAGCATCTTCAACTATCAAGTTTTATATGAACCTAAAAATAATTTTGCCACCACTGCTGTAGTGCAAAAACACAAGTGGAATAAAAAAATACAAAGTAATAGCTCATGCTAAGAATCTGTTAAGTTGTTACACTCAACAAATTAGTAAATAGGGGTGGGTACCAAAAGCAGTACTTTTTGGGGTATCAACCAAATTATGCCGGTACTACAGATTACTGAATCACACAAAATCAATCGTGGTAAATTTCAGTACAAGAGCATAAATGTTACGTCACATCAAGCTTTGCTTGATTTGTCTGAAGGCTCAAACAAATATATTTTAATGATGTTTGTCATGATTAGGGACATTTTTGTTTCTTTTAATGCGGCTTTTCATTGATCTCTGTAGCATGTGCACATTTATTTGATCAGGACGCTGAGACAAACCCTGGAACAAAATATTCTGCAGAAATACATCCATCATATCACTAAGTAAGTTTTTTTCTCAGATGTGTTTATAATGGATGGTGTGTGTGAGATTCCCTTCTTACTGGCCAATCAGGTGCCGATTTCCATTAAAAAAAAAAAAAAAAAGTTTTCATTGTCGTCACTGTCTATTTTTCACTGAGCAAATGCCCACTTTTGATCACCGATAAAATGTTACATTTCCAGCCATAACAAGGAACAAGGAAGTATTTCCAGACATCGCTTTCCACAATCAGGACGCTTTATGTGGATATGTTTTCTTCAGGCTGTGATGATGAATCTGACTGAAACAAACATGTAAGATTAAGACTTTATATTTACTCCGTGTGTGAGTGGTTTTAATATTTGAAACAGTCTGCATGAGACTGCAGCTTTCAGCCAATTAATGGAAGTCATTAATGGACGTATTTCAACTTATGAGCAAATTACAAGACAACACTCGCATAACTTGCCTACAACTTATGTCCCCCATGTGCAGGAAGTATGAATCATGTGCTGGCATACGCTGAAAATTTTGTGCATGCCCAAAATTTTTTGAGGTACTCGGCATATTACGACATGTATCAGCATGCTTCACCATGGTCTTAACTTATAAAAAAACCTTACCCATAACTTATTAGACATATGCTAGCGTATGCCCAACATTTTTAATACGGTTGGCATATGCTGGCTAATTCGTCAAGGTGTGATGGGGTGTTACATACAAGAGTATTATTATTATTCATTATTATTATTATATCATGATTGTCAACAGTAGTATTTTTAAGGAAATGAGATTAATATATAAATCAGTATACAGGGAGAAGGGGTGGAATTCGATACGTTTCGACTTCTCACTCCTTTTTGAACTAACTTTAATTTTACGTTGTCTTTTTTTTTTTTTTTTTTATGTTCAAAATAAATCTTCTTCAATCAATAAATCATAGTGAGCTAAAAAACAAACAAAAAACAAAAAGGTACAGTTGGGTACCAGTACCTTGAATTCGGTCTGGTATCTGTTCAAGTAAAAGGTACCCAAGCCTATTAGGAAAACATGAATGACATACACAAATTTTGTTTTGGAATTCTGTTCTGTTATGATGCATGGCAAATATGCTACTCGCAAAACATTCAATTTTAAAGACACAAATGTGCACATGTTTGCGCAATAGGGCTGTTCATGTTATATAGTGAAAAAATAAAAGTTGTGAGAGACTTTGGGCCACATGTTTTTGTTCCACTTGGGGTTTTACAGTTGCAGACCAAATCTAAACTCAATCAGATAAGATTTAGAGGTCCCCCAGATTGACACATTTTCCTCTCACTCCGGCAAGCCAACATCACCCTAATGGGAAAAGACTCTGATGCCATTATGTTTCTTTTACAGGTACATGTGATGGCTTCTAATCGCAAAAAGTAGTGGTTGATTGGTCACCCAGAGGAGACCATTACTAGAATTACTGGATTACTACATTGCTTGTTTGGGGAAAATGATTGATTTGTGGGGGACCCCTAAACAATGTATGATTACAATCAAATTTGGCACAGATTTTTTATTTTATTAGTGCAACAAGAACAACTTGTGGCCCAAAAGATTTTGTAACATTGGACATTTTGAACAGGTCTAATGCACAAGCAAAATCAATTATTCTACTGGGGATGCATTTTGTAGCTGAACATGGAATGCTCTTCAATTAAATGTTCATGTATCATATATGGGATGAGACAATTATATATTATACTTTTACTAGCCTTTTTGCAATCAACAGATCCTTCTTGGACTGCTTGTCCAGCTGCACTTGAGAGGTGGGACCTGCAAAAGGGAATGTTTCTACACAATTTTCCTTCTTCTGCGGGGACAGGAATGCTGAAGGATCTACTTCAGGGGTGGAGATGGAAATCTGGGGGTTTGCTAGGTCATCTGCATAACCTACCGATTCAGTATTTGGGGCCTCAGATGGCTCTCCCTGTTCTAGAGATTGTGTTTGATCACCTTCTGGTGTGTCCTTTTTGGGTTCAGGTGTTATGACTTCAATGTCATGAGGTTTGGGTAATCCTTTCATCAAAAGCTTCTCATGCAACACCTCTCCATCAAATGGTGTCTTGATTTCTAACTGAAAGTTAAGATCTTTTTCAGAGCTAATTGAAGTACCTGTGACAGGTGCTTCTGCAAGTGTTTCCCCGGGTGACATAGCTGTTAGGGTGCTGGATTGTACTTGAATATTCGTCGATAAAGTGGTGTCTGGCATTTTATTTTTCAGCTCCTCAACATTAACTTGATTTGCTTTTGCTGGCACACTTTCACTGATAATCTGTGGCTGTGGGCTGGTATGTGGTATGGTTGTAGCCTCATTTATCACTGGATCAGATGGCTCAGGTGGTTGTACTGTGCTCCCAAATAAAGATCCCCCGATAGCTCCGAGTATTGATGCTCCATTTTGTGATACTGTATTGTGAGCAGTAACTCCTCCAAACAGACCTCCAATTAAAGAACCACCACTCTGTGCTGTTGGGTTTAATGCCGCAGATCCTCCAAAGAACCCACCAAGTAATGAGCCAGTAGTCTGGGGACTACCACTTTTGCCAGTAGATCCTCCACCAAACATGGTACCTAGGACTGACCCTCCAGTGGTGGCGGCAGTTGGTCGAGCACCAGGCTCAGGACCAGGCCCTTTGAGTAACCCTCCCAATAATCCCCCTGTCTGGGGAGCTGCTGTCTGGGTGATGGGTGTTCCCAAAATACCTCCTAATAATGATACTCCAGCCTGAGACGTTGCACTGTTGGGAGCTGTTCCTCCCAGACCAAAATGGGAGTTCTTTGGTTGTTGAGGACTTTCAGCAGAAGTACATGTTGGTTTAAAAAGGGAAGACATAAACCCTGTGAATGTATCTATGTCACTAGTAGATTTATCTGGCTGGAGAGGCTTTTGTTGTCCAGGGGCGGCAGAACTTGTTGCGGGAGTGGCTTGTGTGAGCTCATTTCTACTAAGTAACATTTTTTCCTGACTAGACTGGCCATTCGCCAACTCTGGTTGCACAGCTTCTTTTATTGTTGCAAAAACTGCAATTTCTTTAATCTGAGTGTCACTGGACATAGAAGTTAAATTATTAGCATCTTTGGAATGAAGATGTTCTTCAGTCTCATCAACAGTTTTGGGCAAGCTTGTCTCAAAACATTGCCTTGCACTGTCAGAATGCCTTTGTGTTTCAGCCTGGTCTTTGTGTTCAGAAGAAGAGACAGCTAAATATTTCTCATGAAGAGCTGTGGTTGATGCTTCATGGTCTTCAGAGTATTGCGCTGTTGGAGGAGGTGCTGCAGGTGGAAGTGATGCTCCAGGTAAAATGCCACCCAGTAGAGATGCCCCAGTCTGTGTAGTAGATGTCTGAGAAGATGACACCCCCAAAATACTTCCTGCTGTTGAACCAAAACTTTGGGATGCTGATGTATGGGTGGCAGCCTCTCCAAACTTTCCACCCAAAGACCAAATGGTTTGAGGTGCTTTAGTTGGACCTGCTGATACTCCAAATATCCCACCCAAAATAGATCCTGCAGTTTCAGAACCAGCAGTCTGGGGGGCAGATCCACTAAACAAACCTGCAAGCAATGACCCTGCTGTTTGAGATGCTGCACTTGTGGGTGCAGAACCTCCAAATATACCTCCAAATAGAGAGATCCCACTTTGAGATGAAACCTGTGGGGTAGAGCCTTCAACCTTGGACAGCAAATCTTTAGATGGGAAGTCTTGTAAGTCCAATGATCCAGGAGGGGACACTGTAGGTAGAAAACCTATCTGGTCAGCACTAGGTTCTAAAATGGGCCCAGATGAAACCACACCTTTTTCACCTTCTTTGGGTAGTAGACCTGAAGAAGGCAATTCTTTAGAAAGTAAATCATCTGGTATACTTTCTGTAGTTTTTTTTGTATCTGCACTAGCAGCAATTTGAATTGTATGGCACTCATTTAGATATTCTGTGTTTGTTTCAAATGCATCAGTGGATGGGCTAGTATGGATGTCATTAACCTCGGCACCAGCTTTACTTTCTGAGCATTCATTGGATATTTCACTGTCAACTACTACCCTGGGGACATGGTTAGTACTTGAAATAGCTGGCATTTGGACGGGATCTTTTTGTGTTGAAGCAGTTGGTGGGTCTTTGGAAAATGCAGGAGACTGTTGTGGAGGTGACTTCGCATCATTAAAAACAGAGATCTTATTCTTATTAGGTTTGTTGCACATTGTAATGTTGGAAGTAGCATATGTACTTGCCCTTCCACGATCTCCTGAGGTTTGTGAAGTATTGGGACCACCAAACATGGAAAATAAAGCTTTTTTTGAACTATCACTTGAGGTCGACAAGCCACTTAATAAACCACCAAAAACAGAACTGGCCGGGTGCCCTTGTGTTTGAGGCTGAGCTTGTGGTTTAGACTGTATTTGAGGTTCTGCTTTTGCTTGACTCTGTGACTGATATACTCTGTGCTGCTGATGCGGCTGTGACTGTGATGCAGTAGAATCCCCAAAGATTGAAAACAGTCCTTTCATTGGACTTTCAACTGAACCTGATGACCCAGAAAGAATCCCCCCAAGAACAGATGGTGCCTGGTTTTGAGACTGTTGGGAGCTGGGGCCACTAAACATTGAGAGAAATCCTGTAGCTGTGGGCTCTTTAGGAGCAGTAGTTTCCTTTAGTGAGGCCTCAGCATTAGGTTTGGTTTGAGGAGGATGCTGGGGAGTGCTTGTTCCTCCGAACATAGATAACAAGCTTTTACCAAGTGATTCTTGGTGAAGATTTTCTGCAGCTGTATTTGGTGGCTGTGGATGGGGACCACTGTTTTGTGCTGCTTGTGGAGAATTGGGGCCGGTAAATAATGTTAGCAAACTTTTTCCAAGTGGTTCTTCTTGTGGAGCTGTAGCAGGTTTTTCAGAGCCAGGTCTAGACTGGCCAGCTGCTGTTGGTCCTGCAAGCATTTCACCAATAGAAAAACCAAAAAGTCCACTTGATGATTTAGATCCCATTTCTGAATTCTGATTTTGAGTGCACTGAGAGGCATTACTCTGATCCATTGTTTGTTGCCTCTGTATACCCTTAGGCCTGGATGCTGATATAAATGAACCCTCTGGAACACTGGGTTTTGATACCTGCTCTTGCTTTGCAGATGGTTCAGGACTGAAGAGGTTGCCAATTGAGTCAAAGAGATTTGATACTCCGGTAACGTCTTTATTTGTAAAAGTTTTGCTTGGTAAGGATGCAGAGCTCTCATCTTGCTGACTGACAGAATTCTCAGAGGACCTCTGGGGCTTGGGTTCCTCAATTCCTGCTGCAGACTTGAGGAAGTTCATGAAGCCTGACTGTGGTTGTTGTGATGATTTCTCCATTGGTGTATCTACTGGCTTTTCAACAGCAAGCCCCCCAGGTGATCTAGACTTAATTAGAGATTCTTTTGATCCCAAAGGCACTGAAAGAATTGGCTGTGTTGGTGGAGCTGCTTGTTGTAACAAGGTAGTCTGCCGTGAAAGTTTGGGTTTCTGTGAAGGTGCATGGGACGATGTTGAAGTGTGAGTCGAGGTCTGAGTCACTTGAGAAGTTGTTGGTATTGTGGGCAATGTTCTTCCTTGAGTAACGGCAGGCCTCTGTGTTTGCGGTTTGTCAATTTCTGGCTGAGTCACAACAGAACTGGATTCTTTGATAATTTTTGCCTTAAGACTTTGGAAACCAGATGAAAGAATGTTCTTTGAAGGTTTATCAGAAGCTTCAACAGTTGATGTTTGATGGCATGATGTTAAATCAGCATTATTTGAGTGTAGCTGTGATGTTTTGCCCACAAAGGATGATATGACAGCAGAAACTCCTTTAACATGCCAATTACGTTGTTCTGCTGGAGCCACTCTTTTCCTCCATTCTTCCTCTGAGACATCATTGATGTGTTTCACTGTAACTCCAGCAGATGACTGCCGCCGCTGACTAGGCTGGTAGCAGTTGTACAGTAACTGTTGATTAAAATTTGCCGTAGGAGTAGAGTTCAAGGAAACAGCAACCTTTTGAGCAAGAAATGTTTTAATTTCTTGGTTGTTCCAATAAGGGCTAAGAAGGTAGTCTTTGTTATGGCAGGAAAGGTCAATCACATCTTTGGAGGGATCTTGGTAGAGATAAGTGAGCTGTCTTGGATCCATCCTGATTTTGTTTAACCTGTAAGAAGTCAAATCCAAACCTTGCTGACCTTGAGAAAGAAATGAGTCTTCAAATATTTGAGAAAATTGCTCAAGGTTTAAATTCATTATCTGATTTCCCTTTTTGTAGGCAGCAGACAAATCCAGAGGGGCATTAAGAAGTTGGCAATCACTGCATTCTTGACCAGGCAGCCAAAGTAGCTCATCCTCATTGTATAGTGGTATTTTAAAACCACAGACTAAAACCATCTCATTTTGTAGCCAAGCACTAGGAAAACTATCCATTGTCTCTGGATCTCCCCAAGGCTCTCCTTCAGGAGAACAGGCATACACATATTCGCCCAATGAATCTGTAAGCAAGGCATAAATGTATTTATGATCTGTGTAAACAAAGTATCCGCAGTCACCATCTTCTGCTGGCCACCACATTCCTTGTTCCAACAATGCAAGCCACTGCTTGTACCATTCAGTGTCTTCAAGATACAAAAACTCTTCCATCTCAGTACTGGCACTTGGAAGAAAGTTTGACCCTATTGGTCTATTAAAACTAAACTGACCCGTGTGAAAATCATTTAGAATGGTATCATGCATTCCATCTTGCCAATTGGCCAAGTAAGATAAACTTGGTGCTGTCTCCTCATAATAGCCTTCATGATAAGAAACACCATTCAAGCTGTAACAGCTACCATCATTAAATAAATGCCAATTCCCAAGTCTTGTATTACCCTGTTTAATGGACAGATTCAACACACCCTGGTTGTTGGGGGAATATACTACATTTCCAAAATCTTCACAACTGTTCCATAATTTTCTTTTGGGATATTGTGCATTATTCCCATGTCCCTCAAACTGACATGGTCCAATTTGCTGTTGGTCCCATACAGCATCTTGCAATGCTGTAGAGGAGGTACAGGAGAAAGTGTTGTGAGGATAAAATGCCTGTAAGAACCTACCTTCTGAAAATGGTATATACTGACTATCCTCTCTCCGACACTGATAATTCTGTGACTCCTTTGGAAACTGTTGCCACAGAGCAGAGCCATACATGCACTGGTTTTTGTCATATGTAGATAATTGACTTTGGTGAAGATTTGGCTGTATTGCTTCATATATACAGGAGGCGCTTCCATCAATATATGGCTGCATAGTCTGAATTGTAGAACTTAAATTACTTTGTAATTTAAGGGAATGAAGATTCCCTGCATTATGAGCTACTGGGTGAATAGATCGATAAGAACCAGAATTACATAGCTGAGATAAATTACCGGTGCTAACCGAGGAGTATGTGGCTTGATTTTGTAGAGACCTTGCAAAAGTAGCTGACGTTCGTAAGTCTAAACTCTCAATATCAATTGAGGCAGGCACTCTTATGAAAGAATGTTTGTTTTTTCCTGGATGGAGACAATCTAGAAGACCTGATTCACTGCTGTCCTGTCTAAAATCTGGGATGGCACAGTTTCTCAAATTGGATGATCTGATTTTTAACTGAGGTGACTGCGTTATAGAGTCTGTAATCTGACCTGAAACCGCTCCTTGTTTGGGAGTGCAAATTTCCTCCATTACATTTTTGTGGAACAGGCCAGATAAAAACCCTTGTTGGCCAGTTTGAGAAGTAGTCTTCTCCTTTTCTGCATGTGGTAAATTACCATAGTGCGTTGCATTAGTGTGGAACACAGTCTGCTGTGGTGCCTCTCTTTGGACTGCATTACCTTGGTCTTTCTGAACCACTGAATGCCCTCTTGGTGTCTGGTCAAGAGTTTCAACATTTTCAGATGATTTTATTAATAACTTGCTAAATAAACCTGAAAGCACTCCAGAGTGAGTTGTTGTCTCCTGCTGTGTTTGCACAGCTTGGCTCTGTGATGTTCTGTCTTGCTGCTGTTCAATCTCTTGCTGCTGTTCAATCTCACAAACAATTTCAGCTTTCTGTTGTTTGGGAATATTTTCTTTGGATGATGTGAATATGCCATAAAGTAAGCCTCTTGCTGGAGGTGATTTTTGTGTGGGACAATTTTGTGGTCGATTCTGGCATGTAACTGGGATATTCCTTGCCCTTGTTTGCTCCTGGTTGGAACTGGTTGTGGTCAGTCTATCTTGATGAACTGAATGGTGCTGTTGACTACTTATGTTGTCTGCTGAAGCAAATTTAAAAAGTCCAGATAAAATTCCTCCTTTCTGACATTTTGGTTGCTGACGTGGCACCGTATGTTGTCGAGTAAAACCTGAGCGAGAAATATCTTTTTGGTTAGTGTGCTGATTTAGTGTTCCATTCTTGAAAGGATGGTCGAGGTTTTGCACTTGAGGACTGTGCTGGTTTAAACCCTGTTGATTATGCTTCTCATTGCTTTGTTGCTGATGAGGTTGAGCTACTTGGCTGTTGGAACCTTTCTCAGTGGATGCAAATTTCAAAAAGTTTGAGAACATCCCCCTTTGTTGCTGTTGTGTTTGTTGAGATTCATCAGTGGTCTGGTGCTGCCATGCTCCAGATGAACAGCCATTTGCTGTGGGGTTAGATTGATTGGGAAAGTCTTGGAGATTAATAACCCTGTGTAGTTTAGTGTTAAGAGGATCCTGCAGTGGTAAACTGCCAGACATATCACTGGAAGAGCCAAATTTAAGAATGGCAGACAGCAGTCCTCCTTGCTTGGGTAGACTAGTGCCTACATAAGAGACGCCCTCTGTTGTACTCCCTTTTAAACAACCTGTTATGTCTTGTGATTCTGGCTGGCTAGAAGCTTGCTGTTGCATCTCATAAGATGCTGCAGTTGCTTTCTGACTTGATGGCTTTTGTAGATGTGAACCAGATGGCACTTTGCTGTTCTGGGTTTGCTGGTGACTCTGCAGAAAATCCTTGGATGAATTTGAGGGAACAATTATTGGATTAAATATGATGGAAATACAACTTTTCTCAGTGTTTTCCTGTGGGAGTTTTGCAGGGTCTTCAGCAGAGTTTTGTGTAAGGATGGAGGAGGTCATTGTATCTGCACAATGATATGACCGTGTAGAGGTTTGTCTGCTCGTGGAGGCACTAATGTCTTCACTGGATGCAAACTTTACAAATTTCAGTAGCCTACTTCCTTCAGCTTTGGGTTGTTCATTAGAGACATTTTCTGAGGAAAAAGAGGGTTGAAGTTTACTATTCAATGATGGGTTCTTCAATGGAGTCTCTTGATTTCCATGTTCTGTTGATTTAAACACAGGATAAACTGGAACAGGTGGAGCTCCTTGAGGTGGAACATAGACAGTCGGTGTGACTGATGAATTTATTGACTTCTTAAAAAAGCTAAAAAACCCTGAGGTTTCTGACTGTTTTTGATCTATACGTCTTTCTGGACCAGCAGTTGGCACACTTTGTCTGTAAGTCATTGTAGTTTCTTGACCACAAATGTTTTCTATGCGTGATGAACTTCTTGGCTCTTCAGATTTCTTTCCATACTCTTCACACTGTGTATGCCTTTGAAAATTTGTGTTCTCTGAAAACTGGTTGCATTCAGATGAATTCACATTTTCTCTTGTTGAAAAAATATTGAAAGGATTTAATTTCCCCAAGGTTGAATCTCCGGCCAAGCTTTGAGATTTGGACACAAACACTGGTGCATTAGCCTTTGTGCCAGATTGAGCCTTTAAGGAAGCGTTTTTTTCTTGACCCTGTATGCTGGCACTGATTGGTGGCTGAGAAGACAATGAACCAAATGATTTTACTGGAGATGTTTCTACTGGTGACACAATGGCTACTGGAGCTGAAGAGTTTGATTTAGGGATAAAAGAGAACAATCTGGTTATTCCAGACTGTAATGGTTGTGTAGATGGTGTTTTTGGAGATGTGGCAGATGGTTTGGAGCTTCCTCTGACTTTATCAGTGAATGAACTAAATAAGGAGCTCATGGCATTTTTCACCCCTGAAATGCCCTGGTCAGATGGAGCTGCTGGCGATTTGTTTTGTTCTGTTGGATCATTTGTTGAACAGTTTAGTTCCTCTCCAAAAGAGTTGGTTCCATTGTTGCCCTGAGATGATAGCCCAGATTTGCTTGATTTCGTAAGGGAGTCATACATACTAAATTCCTCCTCTTTTTCAGCAAGGTATTCAGAAACAGTTTCAACAAAACATTGGAGCTCATCCATTGGGTCCATATATTCATCACTTGGTTCTTCTACGGGAGAGAGCATTACTTCTGAAGTCCATCTTCCAGTTTTTCCTTTCCCAAAATTCTTCTCCTGAAATCCCTGAAAATTCCCAGAGGAACCCTCGTAGTAAGAACACACATCTTTGCAATAACCCCCCGTGTTCTCTGCAAGAAGGTCTTCTGCTATAAAGTCATCAAAGTCCTCCTCTGCTGTTCTGGAGTAGTGTAGATCCTCAGAACCCTCCAATTCATAATCAAAGTGCCCCCTCAAGCCAGTATCTTGCTCTTTTTTGCATGCCACATAATGCTCTAATGTGTTATCCTGGTCATTTTTTGCCCACATCCTTGTCTTGTAAAGAAGTCCATTCTTGTATGGCTTAAGGCAAGGCATCATGCGCTCTTCCTCTTCCTGCAACTCTGCCACATGCCTCATGAATACGCCTTCTCTCTTTTTGTGAAGCACTGTCGTATCGACAGGAAAAGCCTCTTGGCTCAATTTGTCTGTCACTGTAATGAGAAACCCTTTTGAATCTTTAGTGTTCTTTCGTCGCAGATCAATTGTGTCATAACCCTCTGGGTAGGCAGCAGTCTGGACATCATCACACTGACTATTTTGGTGGACAGAGCTACGTGGCGGTTCTGGGTAAATTTTTCCCATTTGAAGTATGTTGTTCTCCTCGTCATCTAAGAAGTCACTTAACTGAGGTTTACTCTGCCTCTTGTATTTGCTTTCCCAATCGTCAACCCCCATGCCAGAATCAACAGGTGCAATTCTAACCCTTCCTTTTTTCAATAATCTAATTTAGGTTACAGGAGAACATTTAACACAGGGTGAGAAAAGCATGGGAAAGAGATGGAAACAGAAAAGAACAAGCAAACACATGAGAAAAAAACTGAATAAAAGTACAAGTTTAGCAGAGCAGTAAAAAAACATACAGGAGAAATTCATGCAAACATGTAGACCAACCATTCTCAAACTGAAGAACAAAGCCACCCACTTTGAAATCTGAAAGTCTCTTTCACGATCCACCGAAACCTTAATTCACAATTTTGACTGAATCAAATTTTGATAAATTTTAAATCAAGAGTAGCAAAATTTAAACCCCATGGCTGTTTTTATTATATTTTGAAAATCTTATTACCCGAGGCCATCAAATATGGCCATCGGGTATTGCAAAGACTTTGCGTCCGTCCGTCTGTCTGTGTTCAGCATAAGTCCAGTCCTATTACTCCCAGTGTCTTCAAATTCACAGGGAACATTCTTGGGACAGAGACCTTGGACAAGTTCAAAGATGGCTAACCTTGACCTATTTTAAGAAGTAAGAGGTTAAAAAGTCACATTCTGGCCTGTGTTTTTTGAGTGGTGGGGGTGACAGCCAATCAGAGTATCGCAGCACTGTGACGTCAGTGGCAGGTCTTTGTAAAACCGCTTCATTTATGTATTTATATAACATGTTTCTCGAATATTCTGTAAAAGTTAGTGAGAAATAAACATTTTCAAATTTAAAATACTGTTTTTGGAACCTAATAACACCTCTAAAGTGATTTACAAGACATTTCGAAGACGTGAGTGTGGTGACATCACAAGTTAACCGTTAACAAGTTAAGTTAAGTTAACCTCTGTCGTATATTATGTAAAAGCTAGCAAGAAATAAACACTTCTAAAACTGAAAACACTGATTTTGTAACCTGATAACACCTCTGGAGTGATTTACAAGACATTTCGCGGACGTCAAAGTGCACACTAACTTCCCCTAACTCAAAGCTAACTTCTGCTCTTGTCAACAGCTCATAAATGCAAGTATTGTTTATGATTGATTGATACAGGGGCTTTATTATTATTATTATTATTATAATTAACACACGTGCATGTGTATATATATATATATATATATATATATATATATATACACACACATACATACATATATACACACACACACGGTTGGGTAGGATTACTTTGAAAGAATACATGTGGATTACATGTAATCTAATTACTTTTCAATTACATTTCAAAGTAATCCTACCCAACCTTGTGTAATATACATATATATATATATATATATATAGGGA
The DNA here is from genome assembly GCF_902500255.1 of Thalassophryne amazonica. NCBI lineage: Eukaryota > Metazoa > Chordata > Actinopteri > Batrachoidiformes > Batrachoididae > Thalassophryne > Thalassophryne amazonica. The sequence goes on from NC_047119.1 coordinate 45,467,196, forward strand.
TGAGGGGGGGTGATTTTAGACTTCAAAATTAAAAACAAAGGCATTTTTCCAAGAGCCTGACCAGTATGCATTTTTGGAGGCCAATGCAGATAATGAAATTAGGCAGTAAAAGGTTTTTTTTTAATAGTATGGGTATAGCTGCAGATATTTACATACAAATGGCAATGATTCTTAACAATTCATTATTAAACCATTGTGACAAAGCTATGATGCTTGGACATCACACTGCCTTCACTGGGAATGGCCGTCACTGTGTCAAGTCGCTCAACATTTGCATAATATAAACTTCTCTTCTATTTTGGCCCCTCCTATCTGACAACATGATGACCACTTGTGTCTTGATACTTTAAAATGCCTACTCTCATTGAAATGAATGGCCAATGGTCGCTTTTTGTGTCTTTTTGCTAATCTGACCAAAGGGTGATGGGGTCCCAGCCATGCTTAACAGCATTGTAAACAATGTTAGAGCACATTCAGCAAGGACAAACTACATAATGACTATTTTCAACAGCCACAGTATTTTTCTGTTTTGTTTATTTAGTAAACAAAGTTTTCATATCTGGAAAAACAACGCTGAGAAGGACATGTTTGTGAAAGTCTCATGTCGGCTGATATTACCGATCAACCGATATATCAGCTGAGTTGTAATTTTTATTTATTTACTTTTCATGACTTCTCATAGCAGCCCACCTGCAATACCTTTACAGCCACCCAAGAGGCCATGAGCTACACTTTGGGAATCACTGGTGTAGATAATAGTGTACATCATTTTACTCGTCAAACAAATTAAAAGCTCATATTAAGCAATTTGCAGTTGTAAGACTTAGAGATAGCTTGTTATGTTGCAGTTTTATTATACTTATATCAAATCTAAGCTAAGTTTAAGACAATAACAGCAACTGCTTAAAAAGCATACATAGTTGAATATTTATGTGTAATATAATTGTCTGACTATAAATCTGGACAGCAGTCAGTCACGCTCATCCCCATTTCAAAACTGAACCTCACTACAGTATTCATGACAAACAAATGGTTAAAACAAAAAACAAAAACAAAAAACAAGGTAATGTTTACATTTAGTCAAGCTTTTAATCTTCAAAGAAATGCCTCACATGGACCCATTTCCTCTAAGAAAGGCTTGAAGGATTTCCACACCAATATGGATAAACCACGTCCCAACTACCAGAAGGTTTCCCCAAACATAATCAGTCCTCACCATCTTCATCATGTAAATGCATCATCACAGTACAAAAGATTGAACTTTTTTAGCCAGAACTAGTGTAAGAAATGTTCTAGTACATTCCAACTTGAGTCAAACAAACAAACTTCTTCACAGTCAATGGTCAGCTCGTCGTAGTTGTAATAATCAATGACATCTACTTTGTATTAAAATGTTGACTCATTTTGACAATAAATCTCAACTCTAATTTTACAGATGCAGTAGCAAAACGTGCCAGAATACTGTGTGAGGGTGGCAACCTAATTGGTGTGCATGAGTCCAGACCACAAATATTACCTTTTGGTTTCAACCTCATTTGTAAGATTTTGAGAAAAAATTATGAAAAAAACAAAGGATAAATAGGATTTTTTTTTTTCCTTTAAAAAGGCGGTGAAAAGCTGAGTGGCTGCCAGCCATTGCACCCAAAACAGCTTTGTGAAGCAACGTGCCAACCAGCAAATACAGTAAAACTCAAAACTTAAACAGTCATCGTATAAACCGGATATTCACACTCACCAGACAAAAACAAAAGTATGGTTTTCCACATAATAAACACCGTATATACCAGATTTTGTATAATGGATTTTCGTTCACAATGGACAAAACGTCTCGTCCGATCACAATGCATTTTCGTTAAATACCCTCGCACGTACTGGACAGAGCAGTCTGGGTTGATGTGCCCAGTAACAGAGGTATGAAGTTCAGCACTGTCACTCGCTGATTCGAGGAAAGTGGGTACTGTATTTCCCTGATAAAAAGCCCAGCCGTTTATTTTTTCAAACCGTGCTTAGTCCCGGGACCCGCAGCCTGACATGCACCTTCATTTCCTGTCACATTTTAAAAGTTTATGCAGTGCGCAAGGCGATTTAGATCAAATATGTTTGGCAGAAAAGTCCGCAAATATGACAAAGTCAGAAAGTGACGTTCAAATGGCCTGTAATTCATGGAGGAAATTGTACACCTTACCTTTGATTTGGAGGTAAAGTAGATGATTGTAGAAAGAAGATCTCACTGAGGGACAATCCAGAAATCATAATCCAGAAATATTGCACAAAGACTCAACAGAGAACTGTCACTCACATCAAGGTTATTGCATGGCCACAGAATTACAGAGGATTTTAAGGTACTCTCTGCAAAAAAGAGTGACTCGACCAAATGCAATCTTTTCAGTGGACATAATGCCCATCGCTTATTTAAGGCATGCATTTATTTTTTTCAGATGAATTTTTTACCGGTCCAAACTGGAATTTTTTTACATCTCCAAACTGTTTCAACCTCATCGTACCGCCACATTCTTAGATGTTTCTCCTTCTATTTGTTTTTTTCTGATTCTGTTGTCTCTTATTCTGTCCAGCTTTGTAATACCACACGTCCATCTCAGCATTGTCAATTCTGACACATCAAACATCTCCTGCACTCCCTTCACTGCCCCTCCCCTGTCACGTCCTCTTCCAGTTCTTCCATCCAAACTGGTTATTTATGCTGATTCCAGGTATTTGCCCCTCAATACATGTGAAATGGCTTTTTTTTTTTAATGTAAAATACTGTAGAAATTAATGTTATATGGCTTAAAATAGCACTGAAGAGTGTATTTAATGGCTTCCATTCCAACTTGGAATAATTGTGATTCACTAAAATAGGTCCAGTGCAACAGTATATCCCCCCCCCCCCCCCCCCCCCCCCCCCCCACACACACACACACACACACCGGATATCTTCTTCCCCACCACTGAAAAGCAACATTCCTATAGTTCAGCACTAAGCTGACCCAAACCTTGAAATGTTGATGAAAAAGTGATGAGAATAGAAGTGCAAGGGGAGAGAAAGAGGGAAACACTGAAATGGCTGCAGATGCATAGAGGACATGAGGGAAAAATAGGTTCAGGACCAGAGTGTGTAGAGAAACCCAATTAGAACCATCGACGAATGCAGATGTGGAAACAGAGGAAGAGAAAAGAAGTAGTCCAGGAGCAAATTAATCAGTTATCTGTGATAAAATATCATTTTTCATGAGCAGTTTGGAGAAAGAACATGAACATCAATGAAGGAACGCTGGTTTTTGATGAACACATCTACCTGCAGCCTCGCTGGTCCCTGTAGTCCAACTCAAAACTGTGGACCGAGTCCGTGCAGAACTCCTGGGGGTAGTGCAGCCGGGACCCTATGGGGTACTGGTGCACAGACGTGTTGTGTTGAGAGGTTGTGCGGAATGGAGGGGGAAGGCTGTTGCTTGTCTCACTGCGGTAGTCGCTGTCCCGATCGTCTACGGCGCTGTCCTGGTCATCCAGAGCTGCAAGAGGAGGAGCTGCATAAAGCTAAAACTTTCCAAACTATTAATTGGCATCAAAGATAACAAAGAGGGGAAAAAAAGACCAAAGGGAAATGAAGTTAGGATAATGTTTTAGGGGAACAGGAAGCATAAGGTCATGCAGAGGTCACTGAGGATTGGCCAGACGGAACATTTCATTGCAGCATCATTTACATACTCTGTGAAACAGCCCATCCGAAATAGCTGCCTGGTGAAAGTGCAGATGTCAGAAATAAGAGTGAGAGGTGGTAAAGAAAAAAAGTGACTGTATTATAATTTCAGGATGAGATGATGAGGTGATAAGGGAGTGGAAAACAAAACTGTCACAGTAGTGAAGAAAGATACTGTGACAGTCTCATATTAAATTTTTACTATCTCTAAGGCTGAAGGAAGTGACATAAGATCTAAATGCGTGGAGAAATGCCTCTACCCAGAGGTGGATAGGGGTACTGCAAATAAACTCACAGCACTGGGAGGCAGCAAACGGCAGCGGGCCACTTTGATCGTCATCTTCATCAAGGTACTACAGAGGAGAGAAACCATCATGAATTCTCATTATTTAATTAGAAAGAACAAGAAGAACAGGTTACAAACCCTGCTCAGAGACTCTCACGAGTATGAATGAAAACACAAAGCAGATAATTATTGTCCATCATTCCTCTCTGCGCAGTGCTTCAAAGTCATTTTTAGTAAACGATCAAATCTGCAGAAAGTAGCCAAAGATTCCCGCAGTCCTCCCTGGTGGCAATTCCGAAGAAATCATAATTTTGGATGTTACAGCAACAAGAACGGCACTCAGACTATCAAAATAGCTCAGTTTCTGCATGTTTATTTTTCGTTTTTTAACTTTTTATATAAAGCAGGTGGAAATTCCTTGGTTGCATTTGGTATCATTTAATCTAGAACCACCTCAATACTTAATGGTTTCCATGAACTCAACCTCATCCAAGATTTGGGAAGATTGTATCATTACTTTTTGAGTAATTCTTTAAAAAACACAGGTAAAAACATTAAGTGGAATAACTATTAATTTCTGCTGTTGCAGTGCCAGAAGAATTAACATCCCAGTTAGCCAAAAAAGATTTTTTTTAAAGATTTTGGGCACGCACAATATTTTCGACATATGCCTCATACGTCCCGCATACACGGGACATCATTTCTAGGTAGGTTATGCAATTGTTGACACACGTTTCTTTTAAGTTACTCATAAGTCAAAAGACATCCACTGATGCTGTCCACTGATTGGCTCATCAACTGAAAGATGCAGTCCTTGTGCAAACAGTTCTGATTGTTACAAATATTTAAACCATTCACACATGGAGTAAATATAACGTCTTAATCTTAGCTGTTCATTTCAGTCAGATTCATCATCACAGTCTGACGAAAACGTATCCACATAAAGCGTCCTGATTTTGGAAAACGACATCTGAAACTACTTTAATTCCTTGTTGGGTCCGAAGAAAACGCAGCATTTTAATTAAAAGAAGTCCCTTTGTGTTTTGTGTGTTTCTCAGCCTGAACCAGAGGATGCTAGTGTTTTGTCCCACAACAAGAAAATTAACTTTTTATTTTAAAAGTTGAAAGAGTGACAGCGTCTCACTCATTCATGTCAGTGTTTACCACAGGCATCAGTCGATTCTTCAGTATTCTGCGATGAAAATAAATCCCACAATCCACCAAGGCAAAATTAAAATTAAATTCAATTAAAAAAATGTTAAAGTACTCTGTTTGGCCACTGTGGGGAGTGGAGAGGCTGTGCAACAGCATATGCGTGCTCGATGACGTGCTTGCCAATGTTTGCATGTTCCGCCAGCAAAAGGGTTCTGCTGGTGGTGGAAACACAAACCAAGCCAAACTTAACTGTTCCAACCCGTATCATACCATGCAGTATGGACCCAGACCGCTCGGTGGAAACGGGGCTGTTAGCATATGCTGGCTAAATCTTCAAGGTGTAACAGCTGCATAATTCATTCGACGCATCCAGCATATTTGGCGCATTTTTTCATAGGTTGGCATATGCTAGCTAAATCCTCAAAGAGCGCCAGCTGCATAACTCATTTGATGTATCCAGCGTATTCGGCGCATTTTTGATACGTCGGCATACGCTGGCTAAATCGTCAAGGTGTTACAGGGCCCTAAGAAACACAACTGATGCAAACAGGTCATTTTTAATAATAAAAATTGCGCAAGAATGACTTGTATCTTTGCAGCACTCTTAAAGGAACAATCATTCCAGGCCAAAACACCATCTTCAAGTGTGTGTGTGTGTGTGTGTCTGCAAAAAAGAATGTACACATGCAAAGAAAGGTCAGCGGGGGATATGACAATTTTTCAGCAAATATACAAAAGTTATTTTTTGCTCCAGGATTTAAGATGCACAAAATTGATGATATCTACACAGAGAATGGCATTCTTCTTCGAATTTGAGGATTCTGAAAATACATGGATTGCCTATGTCGAGAACATTTTTTTTTAATTGTGAAATTTTGTAATTGCAGAATGATTGCCCGCTATTGAATGTGATTTATTTTTGTTATTCTGTTATGCACAATTAGAGGTGTGGTCAGACTCAGCTCGGGTCGTTCAGAGGCCACTGACTGTAGCTGGTAGCGGCTGTGGAGGGCCATGTTTGCCCTTTCTAAGCACTTAATCCTGAATAACTGAAATAATATGGCTTGTTGTGTGGTTAACTCTCCTAACAGATCACCTAAGATGACTGTGCTCCAGTATTTCCATTGAGTAAAATTTTCATGTTATTTATTTTTGTATGCTCACAGCAATAGTACTTTTAGCAGCTATCAGTAGCTGGATGACGTCAGGTTCCATTAATCCATCACTACTGAGTAAATACGCAGGTCATAATTTTTACTGGCCACACCAAAGCAAAGTTATGAAAACCTCCCCCAAAATATAATTAAATAACATCCAAACCAAGGTTACCCTGTTAGCTTAGCTTGTTTGGGAACTCTAAGATGCGGGTGTGTTCGGGCATCATTTATCCTTCGCAAATCACACAGGATCTTGTCCACACTCCAACTCTTTACCCATTTATGGTTTGTCCATGGCACCGGTAGAGTAAGCACTGCCAACATGACAACCCAAAAGCAGCAATTTTTGGGTTATTCTGGGTCTCATGTAGGGTTCGTCCAGTATGTTTACAGTCTGTGAGTATAACAGAGTGATGCACTGCTCTGTCAGTGAATCAGCCCAAAGCAAAAAAAAAAAGAAGAAAAGCAGTAAACTTTTGACGTGCACTTCACCTCATCGTGAATCATCATGGTATTATTGATGTGTTCCAGTTTGCCTGTCCAGTACTGCGCCTCTTCATCTGGTATATCTGGTAGGACAATGAAACAGACACATAAGAACCCATGTTTAAAGAGGACTTCTTGGGACAAATGGTGTATTCAAGCAGGGTGTTAAACACTTTATGAGAGAAACGTCTGAGAACACTGTGATCTCAGTGATCCAAAGACTGAAGGATTCACTGCGAGATGGAACGACTGTACAGATAAAGTGTTGGTAATAAACTTAATTTTGGAGAATTTTTTTTTTCTTTCTTTTCAGTGACTATGTAATGTCCTCACACTCTGCTCCTTTTCCTTCAGCTCCTCCTTTACTTCATCCATGCAGATGCATTTCACCCCTCCCTTTTCTCTTCCGTCAGTCTTGTACCGACACGTTCATCATCTCTTCTCATCACAAGTTCAAATCGCCTCGACCTACGGTTCAACTTTGTAAATCCACACATCCATCTCAGCATTCTCATTTCTGGCATCTACTCCATCTTTGCTCCATACATCATTGCTCATTTTGCTGCCATCTTATAAACATGACCTTGGATCCTCAAATCTTCTTCTGCTCATTTTCACTACTCTGCCTTCCAAAGACCTTCTCAATTACCATATATTCTGGAGTGTAAGATTTTTTTTAACTCATTTGGGAGGTAATGCATTTTAAATTCCAGCGTATACTAGTGTAACATATATACCAAAAATATGTTCTAATAAGTCAAATATGTTCAAATACGTCAAACGTTTGGACACATGGGAACATGTATCCAAACATTTGACTGGTGGACTACTTTAATATTACAATTTAGGAACCACTGGCCTGTACCAAAGGAAAGTGGGAGGAGAAACTTGGGACTGTAATCACTGACGATGTACTGCACGCTGCGATTAATAATCTTCAATCTGTTTAAAGCATAGGGTAATCCAATTCAAGGTTGTTCACAAACTCCACTGGTGAAAGTGAAATTGGTTAAATTCAAACCTGAACTGGATCCCAACTGTGACCGCTGTGAAATAGAACCAGCAACACTGTCTCATATGTTTTGGTCATGTTCAAAATTAATTAAATTTTGGCAGTCTATATTTAAATTTATTTCAGATACCTTTAGAATTAATATTGATCCAGAAGTTAGGATTGCATTATTTGGTGTTACACCTGAGATTCCCAATATTCATTCACAACAGAGAGAAGTTTGTGGCATTTACCACACTTACTGCTCAAAGACTTATACAGTTTAAATCAGGGGTGGGCAACTTGTTCCAGAAAGGGCCAAGGGGGTGCAGGTTTTCTTTGCAGCCACTGACTCCACCAGGTGATTTCACTGATTAATATCACTTTGAGCAGATGGAATCAGTTAATCAGTGAAATCACCTGTTGGAGTCAGTGGCTGCAAAGAAAACCTGCACCCTCTTGGCCCTTTCTGGAACAAGTTGCCCACCCCTGGCTTAGATAGAAAGAAAAACATTTTCTTTCATGGTGCAACAAGGTGGGTGGGCTATGGGAGGTTTAAAAAAAACACTTGTACTGTATTACTATATTTGACTGAAATTTAAAAAAACACTTTGAACAAAAAAAAAAAAAAAATTACAATTTAGAATTTTTTTAAAGACTCTTTAAAAAAACTTCTCAATATTCTCTTTTACTGGGAAATGGAGGGCATGCCGTGCACGTTGCAACTAAACATTTGAAAACTAAACTCTTGAATCTTGAAAAACAAATCATGTTTTCGACTCAAGGCTGTCTAAAGCTACACCTCAGTATTAATTACATGTTAAAGCTGATGTGTACTTTTTCTGTACCTCATCCAGCCTGTTCATCTGTTAGTGCACGTTAGTGACGGTTGGGTTCACTCGGGTTCTGTCACCACTCAAACTCTGCAGGAGGATTTTGCTGTTCTGCAGACAGATGCGCATTAAAGGCCACATACACAAAGACCTGGGCTTCAAAGACCCAACACACAGCTTTCATGAATGGCATTAAAGAGTCAGGATGAACTCCTGCTACCTTGAAAGGTCTCCTCTTAAGACCAGAAACAGGATCTGGCCCACTCCATGGACACACGCCCTGCTTTCACCTTGAAAGCCTCCCAGTTTGTTATTAACAATTGTTGTTAACAGTTTGTTATTAAGTATCAGAGGCTGGTAAACAATCTGCTCACCCATGTCTTCTAGTTGCTCCTGGGGCTTAACACAATTGTTCCCGTGTTGCTGTGAATATATAATCCCTTTAATGAGTTGTGGGTCTACACTTTAGTCCCCACACTGTTGGACATACCCAGAAATACTCCAAGAGAACACCCTTATCAGATACCTGAACCACAAGAACTAACATCTTAACAGAAAGAAACAGCACTTTTTTCTGTGAACTCTTTCCATATGTAAGAACTTGTCTTGTTCCTGTTGAGTCCTAAAATCTTGGAACAAATTTAATTTTGCTTTCTATTCTTGATATCATTATTTTGGTCTTTTAACTCATTTATTTAGCAGATGCTGAGCTACATCTTCAGAAAGGTGGACGGACACAGATGCAAACAATACTCCGGAAACAATGACTTCGCCTATGACCTAGTGGAGGATAGATACGTAAATGGCAATTCATTATTGCAGTACTCAATATAAGAACACATGTTGTCTCGTCACACTTTTGTTTTGACAGATTCAACAAAATGTATTTTGATTTGTGTCCAAAGCAAAGTTTAAAATAGGACAGTGGAAAATTCATGGAAACTAAAGCCAAAATTAGCAGTAAAAATAAAAAGGAAGTCTACTACAAACCTATTCAGATGCAGAATAGCAGAACTGTTATCTCACCAAAAGGCAGTTCAAAGCGAGTGTCCAGCAAGACCTGATGAGGCGTTGGGTTCTTGGTTCCACAAATCTCATCTTTGTTCATCAAAACCTCTGCATCCAGACCGATCCAATCTCCTGAACCCTCCTGCAATTAGACAGCGCAAGTCTCCAGTTACTGTACCAAAGCTGACGACTGGTCTTGAGGTTTCCACTGGTAATAAAATCTACCAGATCCAAATCTTTTCCAGTCTAATTCATTCATAAACTGATTCCTATGAGTATCTGACCTCCTGTGACTGTCGGATGGTCTTCAGCGGGATCCAGGCTGTCCCCACCATGGTGTCCCAAATGAGGCCTTTGTTCCACACCTCCACAATCAGGCCAAGTTCCAGCTGGTTAATCTCACTGCGTTAAAGGAAGATCAAGTGTTCAGGTATCACGATGAGAAACAAAAAGTGTACATGGACTTAAAAAACCCATTAATAATCATTTGATATTATGCTTTCTGAACAGAAGAGGGAAAAACCTTTACAATCTGTAATTCAATTTCTACTCAGTGGAGCAGAAATGTCCACATGATTACAGTCGGGTACTGGTACAGATGGATAAACACCACTTCCTCTTTTTACTGCTGTCATAATCCATTCCAGCCTTGTTTTGTCATCCATCACATTATTCATAACACACAAAAGAGCTTGATGACAGCAATAAAATGGCATTTCTATTATAAAAGGAGCTCCGCGACAAGAGCATTTCCATATTCTCTTCTGAGGCACTTCACAGCACCCACAAAAGCAAGATGAGAGAAAAATAATCAAAGAGAACAGCTAATTAAGAGAAGTGAAGGGAGATGGGGTATCCATGGTTTGCAGGTGCACAAATAAAAGCTTTGCAACGTGTGCTCATTGTAGTGTACAATAAATAAATAAATCCATGCTAATTCAGCAGAGTGAGTAGTAGATATGGTGGACTATCTCCCATCCAGTGCAAATCTTATTGCCATTTCACCTGACGTAGTTCCAGCCAACGCATTGTTTAAGTTGCAAATGTACTCGCTCTGTGCACCCAGGGGTGATGACAGTCTTAAAATGAGGAGTGTTCAGGAACAGTGAGGGTGCACTGGTATTGTGAGGTAGCAGAACGTGACGGCACCACAGATCAACAAAAATTTGGCCCAAAATGGAGTGCAGTGTTTTTCCTGCCATTTATACTCAGACACGTCTTACATCAGTGGGTTAATGACAGGTGCGCACACTATCCATGTGTACATAAGGACATACAGGAATGCTCCTCCTAAAATAAAGCCAAATGGAAAAAAAAAATTTTTACAATAATATAAGAGTAACAAGAGCAATGCAAAGCATGGCATATGCCTCCGCTCATATGTTAATTTGATGGATGGTTTTATAGTAGAGGTGATTATGAAGCCTGGAAGTTATTTCTACAGCAAAAGACTGGTGCTTTAAAGATGGTATGTGGTCTATTTGTATAGTGAAAGACTGTCATTTTACAATTGTGATGTAGTGTACTGACCCCCATTTTCAAAAGGATACTTCTTTGAGCCTCCCCAATACACCACATAGAAATGGTTTCAATCACACAAGGGGCTCTTTAGTTATTGCGCAAAATCAAAAAAGAAGAAAGTGCCCACAGCGGCCATCATACATGATGGCATGAATGCTAATGGACAATATAAAACTTTGATGACGCTTGATTGTACCACATTTTTATGCTGGTTTTCCTGCTTCCCAGGTTCGACAAAGTGTATTGTACCAACAAGTGACTGGCCCCTGGAGGGTCCAGGAGGCCCTGTGGGCCACCTGTGCCTGATGGCATATGGCAGAGATCTGGGTGGCTGCAGGAGGAGGAGGTGGTCAAACGAGGTGCTGAACTGCTTCACCTTAGGGAGATTTGTTGGATACCTGTCGCTCCTGTAAGTGATCTGCTTGTGCACTTCTGCCCATTTCCTTGTCAGAAAACCTCCGAGTTGATCATCTACATTGCAATGCACCAGGTTCAAGCACATCAAGCTCTTAAAGGCAACTTGTAAAAGCAGCTATGAGGTTATAAAGGTGAAACACTCAAAAAATGGTGTCTCGTTTTATCAGGACAAGATTCCTCCTTGGGTCACTCACTGCCATGGATACGACACGACTGTGGCGTCAAACTCATTCAACAACCACCTTTCTTTCAAGATCTGATACCATCAGATTTCCATCTTTTTCCAACCCAAGCATGTTAAATATGATAAGGTCATATCTGTTGTTGAGATTTTTTTTTTGTTTTTACTGAACACGATAATACCATTAACTCAGTAGGGATTCAGACACTGAAAAAAGTGTGTGTGATACCAACTATGTTGAAATATGATGAAGAAAAAGCCTCAACTTCAGAAGGGACAGATCCCAAACCTGTATGTAACAGAAGGACATTCTGTTGAAATATGGTGGCTTGTGGGGGAACAGTGACAAAAGATGACATTTTTGGCTGAATTACAGTGAGTAAGCACATCATCAATGGGCAGTCTGGAAAACAAACAGTGCTACAATAGGAGAGTGCACAAAAGACAAGAAAACGCACACATGCTAGCTCTTCTGTCACCATAAATACCATTCACCTGCAGAATGAAACTAGGGAATTAAACTGACAAATTACAAGAAGAAAATGAACAGCAGCAGCTCAGGAAGTTAGATTCCAAGACTGAATTTCCTGGTGTAGTAAAGCAAACAATGATCCATCTTAACCAGAAGTACAAGGTTGGGTTTTCAGAAGAGAACATGAGTCATCATTAGACTGAACCCAGGTTGAGTTTTTTCGGGGTTGCCAACTCACGCATCTGGCGGGACACTCACGCTTTCAGCATCAATCTCACGCAAAAACAAGAAAAAATAAAAAAGTTCTCCCGTTAATTTTCTGTTGATGACTAGATTTGACGAGACCAGAGCAGACCACAATGCACTGTTTCTTAATGTAAGGAGAGTAGTTTAAAACCCACACCCAACCCAGATGTACTTGGCTAACTGGTGCCTAACCTATGGTGACCATATTTTGATCACCAAAAACCAGGACACTCGGCCCAGCAATGAGATACTCAAAGTAACTCCACATTACATGGAGAAATGTGATGGGGGTGGGGCCGATGGAACTCTTCAAAAAAAAAAAAAAAAATCCATGAAAATTACTTAAGCAAATAGTTTCTACTGATTCCACTGATTGCTACAATTTAAAGTAAAATGCCATGTCAACGCACTAAAGATTGTCTTGTATCTGTGTGGACAAGGCCTCAGTTTTGTCAGTTTAGTGAAATGTGGGTGGCCCTAGAGCTTTAAATTTTAATCTACCAACACCCAAAAAAAAAAAAAAAAAAAAAAAAAAAAAAAAAGTTAAAGCAGGGTCTAGACTGTAGCCTTGAAATGTACATTTTATCTTGGTGGTGTGGTCTATGAAGGCCTTGTGATGTTTGTGTAAGCTTTGTTAAACTTTGTTATCACTGGCGATTAAAGCCATTAATATATAAATAGTACCATAAATCATGGAACATGACCTCACAGTGTCAATGTCATGACTTACAACATGAAATCCTGTTCCCAGCATGGGTGGGCCCCCCGCACAGCGATTGTTGTGCTTTTGACATTCTGCACCTTCAGGGTCACATAGGTGTTGAACTTGCCTGAAACAAACGAAAAAGGAGAATGCTGAAAATTACTGAAAAACACACTGGGAGAACAGATTATCGTGTTATAATTTGTGCTATATCACTGCATCACAATGGATAAATAAGGTGACCCTTCTCCCCAACCACATCTTCTAGTCTAATTCCACTTGGTGGACATCAATATGTTCATAGTCCAAACATTCCTCAACCATGTCCTGGGCCTATCCTGGTATCTCCTGTCTGTATGAAGGGCCTGGAATGCCTCCTGTGGAAGGAGTCTTGGATACTCTATTTCGGCCACTTTCATTCAAGACCATATTCTGGGCATGGCCTGTTTATCTCCTTCTTGTATGAAGGCCCTGTAAAACCTCCAGTGGTACTGTCCTGGATACTCCACTTTTGCCGTTTTCATTCAAAATGTCAATCTTTTTGAAACTCCCAAATCCTGACCATAAATTGTGAACTGGCGAACTTCACCTTCCCTCATTCTTTACTGTGATGGTCCAAAGGGATGTAAGCATTAACGCTAACACTGCCCAAATATACTCAATCTGAAACATTTTCCTCTCAATTAAAGATGGAGATACTTCAATGCCTTGTCTTAAAGGACAGAGTGCATTCTCATTCTCTGGCAGAGCACCATAGTCTGATCATTGTTTTCATCCTGACCACTTTGTAGTCAACTGCAAATCCTCCCAATGGGACTTTGAAGTCACACTGTGAAAAAGCCATTAAAATGGCTTCTTCTGAAAAAAGCAGCAATCCTGAGGATACAAGACAGAAACTCTCTGACCAGATTACTTGCATGCATGGAAATATTTATTACACTCAGTAACTCTGCCAACAGAGGACAGACAGGAAGGAAGGAAACCAGGGAACACCCAATATTCCTGCTAACAAAAGTAGAAAACAACAAGGTCTCAATTTGCAATGTCCAAATTTTAAAATGTTCCAGTTCTCCATCAAAGAATAGGTCCTATTCAAGATTGGAGTATTTTGTTCACCTGATGTGACCAGGCAGTCACATTTTCCATATGATGCTAAACGGTGTTGAAAACAGCATAAGAAATGTCAGAGAAGAAAAGGATTCAACAGATACAAGCTTCAGCCCTGTGACAGACTGGTGTCCTGTCCAGGGTGTATCCTGCCTCATGCCCTATGACTGCTGGTATAGGCTCCAGCCCCACGTGACCCTTACTTGGAGATAGCGGGTATAGAAAATGGGTGGATGTATAGATCCAAGCATCTTCAAAACTGCTTTATTTGTTTTGGAGGCACCTAATCAACAAGGAAACTTTAGTGAAGGTATAAAAAAATGAAAAAGACAAAAAAGAAAATCACAATGTAAGTCAGAAACAAAACTAACGGAAGCAACTTGCTGCGTGGCCTTCACCCACTTGCCTCAATTCGGATAACGGACTTCTTCAAACTTAGTGCACATAAGCAATGTCAAATGTGTATGTGTTGCCTTTAATTCTGATGTGTGCCATTATTACGGTAAACAAGTAATAATTGTGGACTAATTACTGTCTGAGGTAACTGGAGTGTAAATGCAATTTCTCCATTGTGAGATCAATAAAGTTTATCTAATCTAACTAACCATTTATCTTTATAATTGACATTAACATGTGATTAATCTCAACGATTGGGGGGTAACTGGCAAACAAGCTTACTTGAAGCAACTTGATCAACAAGGCCAGACATGTCCAGCAGGTGGCAGACAGATGTGTTATTTATTTTACATAAACAAAACACACACACACACACACATACAACAAAAATTAAAAAAACAGATTTTTGTATTGACGCACTGAATGAAAAATTTTGAAACCAAGTTTCAATCACTTTATCTTCATTATACGCTTATTTGAGAGACGTACACGATGACGGCATTTACTGTTAGCATTATGCTGAACTCCATTCATTCATCCATCCATACATACATGCTGCATTTTACATACAATGAGGAAAATAAGTATTTGAACACTCTGCGATTTTGCAAGTTCTCCCACTTAGAAATCATGGAGGGGTCTGAAATTTCTTCTTAGGTGCATGTCCACTGTGACAAACAATCAAAAAAAAAAAAAAAAAAATCCAGAAATCACAATGTATGATTTTATAATAATTTATTTGTATGTTACTGCTGCAAATAAGTATTTCAACACCTGTGAAAATCAATGTTAATATTTGGTACAGCAGCCTTTGTTTGCAATTACAGAGGTCAAACGTTTCCTGTAGTTCTTGACCAAGTTTTCACACACTGCAGCAGGGATTTTGGTCCACTCCTCCATACAGATCTTCTCTAGATCTTTCAGGTTTGGAGTTTCAGCTCCCTCCAAAGATTTTCTATTGATTTCAGGTCTGGAGACTGGCCAGGCCACTGCAGGACCTTGAAATGCTTCTTACGGAGCCCCTCCTTAGTTGCCCTGGCTGTGTGTTTGGGGTCATTGTCATGCTGGAAGACCTAGCCATGACCCATCTTCAATGCTCTTACTGAGGGAAGGAGGTTGTTTGCCAAATTCTCGCAATACATGACCCCATCCATCCTCCTTTCAATACGGTGTTGTTGTCCTGTCCCCTTTGCAGAAGAGCACCCCCAGAGTATGATGTTTCCAGAATATATTAAGCGTTTGCAAAAATAAATAAATAAAAACCAAAGACATACAGCAGATTCAGCTGCAGTATGTATTTCCTCTGATTTCATCTTCATATTTTTCCCTCCATTTCTCCTGTATTTAACAGAGGATGTCTTTTGCTCTGATGACGTAACAAACACTAAGACCCTCCTGACCCATTATGGCTGCAGAAAAGCTCACAGTCAATCTTAATACCATCAAGACCAACACAAAAACTCAAACGTGATGGAGATGAGTGAAATCTTAATTTCTGTGTGTGCTGCAGCAGCAGCAGCAGAACCACCGTCTCCACCAGCTGTCAGCGCCACACGTGCGGCAGGGTGGCAGTGGGCTGGGTGGAGGGCGGACAGGGATTAGTGCTCGTTACACAAGCAGCACTTTTCATTTCCTGCTGCAGGATGCGTGACTGGTCCGGTACTTTAAAGATTCCCTGTGGATCCCTCCTTCAGCAGCAGCAAACCAACATCCTACCGGGACACCAGGAGCTGCCGGAGG
Organism: Thalassophryne amazonica; assembly: GCF_902500255.1. Lineage (NCBI taxonomy): Eukaryota > Metazoa > Chordata > Actinopteri > Batrachoidiformes > Batrachoididae > Thalassophryne > Thalassophryne amazonica. The sequence continues at coordinate 45,483,592 of NC_047119.1, forward strand.
AGCTGGAGGATGTGAAATCCTTCAACATGTAGTGAGTCCTGTTATCACCAGTAAAAAAAGATGGTTTGTTTTGTTAATTGTTCAATTACTTGATCAAAAGAAAAATAATTACCAATTGTTTTCAGATGTCATGTAAAAAGTGGTTAAGTTTGACTTGTTCCAGCTTCTAATATGTAGAAATTTACTTACAAGTCCACAAACAGAATAGGTTTGAAAGGCGGGGGAGCCAAAATCATACCTTTTATCATAATGTGCAAAAAACACAAGTTACTGTTGAGTCTTTAAAATACTGGTGGTCCTTGAACTATACAGCAAAACAAAAAAGCCAGAAAAAAAACAATCAAAAAAAACAAATTAAAGTTCAACATAATGATTAACAAATAAATGAATTAATTAAAGGTGACATTCCACGTCCCAACAGCCAGGGGCTGTGAGCGTGGACTGGGCTGCCGGGCCACCCGCCCTTGACTGCCACCCAATCCTCTGTGCACCCGACCCCCATGGCCCCCTCTGCAGGTGGTGAACCCACAGGAGGGCAGGCCCACGTCGCTCTTTCAGGCTGAGCCCGGCCGGGCCCCATGGGCTAAGGCCCGACCACCAGGCACTCGCCCGCAAGCCCCAAACTCAGGCCTGGCTCCAGGGTGGGGCCCCGGCTCCGCCGTACCAGGCGACGTCTCAGTCCTTGAGTTTTTACTGGTCATGGGAGCTTCTGCACTGCCCCACGTCGAAAGGAGCCAGTTGAGGTGGCTCAGGCATCTTTTCCGGATGCCCCCTGGACGCCTCGCTGGAGAGGTGTTCCGGGCACTTCCCAGCGGGAAGAGGCCCCGGGGAAGACCCAGGACACGCTGGAGGGGCTACGTTTCTCGGCTGGCTTGGGAATGCCTTGGGGTCCCCCAGAGGAGCTGGGGGAGGCGACGCGCGGAATTCCTCCGCACATCTGTCTCACTGTGCCAAAAAAGTGCTGATGTCCACGTCTTTTCACAATTCCTGTGCTAGTCAGATGACATCCCGGATAAAACACAGTGTCCAGTTTGGAAATGAACGGCACATTCCACTGTTACAGGAGTTTTTGTCATGGAAAGAGGAGAGGAGGCTTCGCGCATCGCGGCGGTGCCGCATGGCGCAAAGCAACGCCATGATGAAGCCTCACAGGACATGTTCTGGCATGTCCAGGCACATCCACAATTTCTCGGATAATCACTCGATGGAAAAACCACCGACAGCTGTCTGAACACCATCTCAAAGCCGTCCTGTGAGACCAAAATGGAGGTGGTTTTTTCTCGTTCCAGTAGCGAATCCATCGTGATGCGCGAATCCTCCGCTCGGCTTTCCATGACAAAATCTCTTGTTAAAAGTGAAATGTGCCGGAAAGTGGTTGATGTCCAGCTCTAGTGATAACCAGAGAAATTGCACACAATGGTCACGGATCCATACAGCCATCCGTTTAGAAATGAAATGGTCGCTCAGCCTGTCGATGGCGGCTTCGGAGCGCGGCGCACCACCAGTCGCTCTGGGCCGTCCTTAAAGCGACAGTAACACTCCGTAATCTCTTTGAAGCCCATAAAATTTTCACCAAAAACCATCTAAATTTCTCAAATGGTGTCCACTTTGATGTCCCACACAGTTTCTGAAAAACTTTGATCAAGCAAAGCGGCAGTCTCTGAGCCATTCCTAAACAATGAAAAAAACGACGAGAGGGGTGGACCACTCCTCACTCAAAGCCTGCTCACAGGCGAATGACGCAACCGACAGGCGTGAAAAAACTCACGCATGCGCACGAAGGTTCAAGCTTGGCTGATGCAATCACACGTGATTCAAATCCATATGGTTTTTGAAAAAAATTATAAGGTTGGATATATATATATATATATATATATATATATATATATAAATGAGCCATAAAACAAAAAAATTTAAGGACTCTGCAAATGTGAGGCCTTGATAGTCTCGGCTGACATCAAAAATTTCAACAGACTTGTAGACTGGAACAGAGAGAGGACAGACATCATGGAGAGAAAAATTGGAGCAGAAAACGAAAGCCATTTAAAACATACCCCAAGGCTTTTTTATTCCAATATTTTTAACAAATGGAAAAATGCTATATTTTATATACATATATATATATATATATATATATATATATATATATATACCATTTATTTTCAATTTTTGTAAAATAAATTAAAAAAATTCAGTTTGTGTTGTTTCTTCTTTTATGATTTATAATGCTATATGAGTTATGATTGTGTTGTATCCACAGAGGTGCAGGACTTGCAGGTGCAGTGAAAAATTCAGAGGTTCATACAGTTCAACTAAGTTTGACCATTTTCAATCTTGTTCACACCAGAGACAACAGATATGTGCAATGTTCTCCTCTTGGGAAATGAATAGAAACAATCAGCTGCTCCTTCGCAGGCTGATCACCTGACCACACTAAAAGATTTTCCTGGATTCCATAGCAATATATTGAAACGTGCTGTGCACATAGCCTTAAACACAACAGTCAGATGAGCAAACGCAGCTCGTGAGACTATGACACTCTTGACAAGTGGAATTCTTAAAATGTTCCCTCATGCAACATTTCATACTTTATGCACATTAAGCCTTTAAAAATGCCAAAATTACACAACTTAGCCAGAAAGAGTTAAAAATAAAAATTATTGTTGGGGTTTTGAATCTGTGAAGGTCCTTAAGGCAATTCTACACATCTCATAAAAAAGAGCCAAATTTCCTTCTATTTATCAAAGCCTGAATAGATAAAAATTACTGTTGATTTTCAAATTCCGGTGGTCCTTGAATTAAACGTGTGAAGCTTCTCACTGGAAATATATATATATATATATATATATATATATATATATATATATATATATATATATATAAACAAGCCATAAAACAAAAAAATTTAAGGACTCTGCAAATGTGAGGCCTTGATAGTCTCGGCTGACATCAAAAATTTCAACAGAATTGTAGACTGGAACAGAGAGAGGACAGACACCTCATGGAGAGAGAAATTGGAGCAGAAAACGAAAGCCATTTAAAACATACCCCAAGGCTTTTTTATTAAAATATTTTTAACAAATGGAAAAATGCTGTTATATATATATATATATATATATATATATATATATATATATATATATATATATATATATATCCATTTATTTTCAATTTTTGTAAATTTTAAAAATTCAGTTTGTGTTGTTTCTTCTTTTATGATTTATAATGATATGAGTTATGATTATGTTGTATCCACAGAGGTGCAGGACTTGCAGGTGCAGTGAAAAATTCAGAGGTTCAGAGAGTTCAACTAAGTTTGACCATTTTCAATCTAGTTCACACCAGAGACAACAGATATGTGCAATGTTCTCCTCTTGGGAAATGAATAGAAACAATCAGCTGCTCCTTCGCAGGCTGATCACCTGACCACACTAAACAAAGATTTTCCTGGATTCCATAGCAATATATTGAAACATTTGCTGTGCACATAGCCTTAAACACAACAGTCAGATGAGCAAACGCAGCTCGTGAGACTATGACACTCTTGACTAGTGGAATTCTTAAAATGTTCCCTCATGCAACATTTCACACTTTATGCCCATAAAAAAAAAACTCAAGTCTACACATCTTCCAAGGTCCAAAATACACAAAAACAAAATCGGAGGGAAAACAAATCCTTCAGATGTGGATCATCCTCACAAAGCAGTCATTCCCAAACCACCAAAACCTACAAAAACTTAAAAATCCACACTTGCACACTAGTCAGGTCGATATATGGAAAATACCCCCCTCAACCCCCAAAAAATTGCTACAAAAGGTTTCTCAGCTGATTTTGGTAGGGTTTAGTGTACTTTATAACATACTAAACGTTTACCAAAGTAGGACCCCAGAAAAGTGTTTTTTTTTTCAAGATGGTGTCCAAGATGGCTAACAACTATCAACTCAAATTTTCAATGGGCGGCAGGTCTGGACTGCAGGCAGGCCAGTCAAGTACCTGCACTCTTTTACCATGAGAACACGCTGTTGTAACACGTGCAGAAAGTGGCTTGGCATTGTCTCACTGAAATAAGCAGGGATGTCCCTGAAAAAGACGTTGCTTGGATGGCAGCATGTGTTGCTCCAAAACCTGGATGTACCTTTCAGCATTGATGGTACCATCACATATGTGTAAGTTGCCCATGCCATGGGCACTAACACACCCCCATACCATCACAGATGCTGGCTTTTGAACTTTGCGCTGGTAACAATGTGAATGGTCTTTTTCCTCTTTTGTCCGGAGGATTCAACGTCCATGATTTCCAAAAGCAATTTGAAATGTGGACTCATCAGACTACAGCTCACTTTTACACTTTGCGTCTGACTATTTTTGAGTGAGCTCGAGCACAGAGAAGGCAGCAACGTTTCTGGATGTTGTTGATGTATGGCTTTTGCTTTGCATGGTAGAGTTTTAACTTGCACTTGTAGATGTAGCGACGAACTGTGTTAACTGACAATGGTTTTCTGAAGTGTTCCTAAGCCCATGCGGCAAGATCCTTTACACAATGATGTCAGTTTTTAATGCAGTGCCACTTGAGGGATCGAAGGTCACGGGCATTCAGTGTTGGTTTTCGGCCTTTCTGCTTACGTGTAGAAAGTTCTCCAGATTCTCTGAATCTTCTGAATATATTATGGACTGGAGATGACAGAATCCCTAAATTCCTTGCAATTGAACATTGAGAAACATTGTTCTTAAACTGTTGGACTATTTTTTCACACAGTTGTTCACAAAGTGGTGGTCTTCGCCCCATCATTGCTTGTGAATGACTGAGCCTTTTGGGGATGCTCCTTTTATACCCAATCATGACACTCACCTGTTTACAGTTAGGTGTTCTTTGAGCATTCATCAACTTTCCCAGTCTTTCGTTGCCCTGTCCCAACTTTTTTGAAATGTGTTGCAGGCATCCATTTCAAAATGAGCAAATATTTGCACAAAAACAACAAATTCTATCAGTTTGAACATTAAACATCTTGTCTTTGTGGTGTATTCAATTGAATATAGATTGAAGAGGATTTGCAAATATTCTGTTTTTATTTACATTTTACACAATGTCCCAACTTCATTGGAATTGGGGTTGTACAGTAAATATAAATTTTTATAGTTTTGTACTTTAAATAAGTTACAACATGCAACGAGCACCTTACTTAGTATCAGGTAGAGCTGAAATGACTACAATGGTGTGAGGAGTGACTTGTGACAGAAGGACTTCTGCAAGAGACGAAAGGGAAAATTTACCATACAGCAGAGCAACCAACTCTGCTGAACGGCTGACAAAAAGACAAAAGGCTGAGTTTAAGATGTTGCGATTTTCTTTGGGAGCGATGAGGATCTCTCCTGTGGGTTTTAAAACCTGTGGACACTTTCAAAAGAAAGCTAAAGTCAGACTTGATTAAGCTTGCCGTCGTGGAGTTTATTTGATCAACTTTGTTTTATTTATTTTATTATATTTAATCTTTCTTGTGAAACATTTTATGATACTTGTTCTTGAAAACTGCTAACCAAAGAAATTACAATTACACCTCTCTGAATTTTTGATATTTAAAAAAAATAAAAATATTTTTGAATAATTTATTACTCAAACCCATTGACAGATTAAATGAGTTAAAATATAATATAATGGGTACAGTTTCCAGTGAAGCCACCAGGTTTCCTTGAGGCAATGAAGTCTGTTTTTCTTTCAGACCTCCTTCCCTCAAGCAAATTGTCCAAACAGAGCTTTCTGACATCGTCCACGACTGACACAACACAGAGATAATTAGTGTCTCAAGAGGGCAGCAAGGACGAAACACAGGCTGATTACAAAAAGCCTGGGGGAGGCTTCCCCTTACCAGACAGACCGCGCTTGTACCCCACTTGGGTCGGCTGCTGTTAAGAGAAGAGCTAAGAGGATGGATGACAAAAGAGCCACTTAATGGTTTTGGGCTCTTTTGCAGCAGGTTCTCTCTATAATTTAGTCTCTTTCCAATGTCTGGCTTCTACACTGTTCAGTGCTTGCATGGACTGGGTATTGGCTAGGGTTGTGGAAACCAGTGACTTGGGTGCATTTGTTGATGAGAAAAGGTTTACTGATCTTGACTTCAAGGACAACGCTGTGATCTTAAAAGAATCAATGGACACTCATTGCAGCATTTGAGAAGCTGAGTGAGTAATCAGAGTGTCTGGTTTTGAGACTGTCCGGGATTAAGACTAAGATTCATGCTTTTAACAACTTCCTGGACTCAGCGATCAGAGGTTTCTGTATGTGGTGAACAGTGTTGCCACAGTTACTTTGAAAAAGTAATCCAATTACTGATTACTGATTACTCCTTGAAAAAGTAACTTAGTTACTTTACTGATTACTCAATTGTAAAAGTAACTAAGTTAGATTACTAGTTACTTTTTTAGTTACTTTCCCCAGCTGCCGACAACCCACGTCAACATGACAATGATACCTGTTTTGCCAAAACTCACTTTATAGTCACCCTTTCTTGACTTCAATGAAAATAAATACTTGTTTTATAAAAAGTAAAATAAAGACCTCTTTCTTGACCTCATATTTAACTGTTGACAGCACTGTAACAGTAAAACTTGCAATTTCAAACCTACATTTTTTTATAAATGTAACTATTAAATTCTAACATTTTTCTAACATTTAAATTCTCTCTAAACATTTTACTTGTCGAAATTATTATTATTTTAAGCAATATTAGTAGTTGTAGTAAAAAACGGCTTCAAAACTGGACCTTTAATCTAGGGGTGTTGTGAGGGGGGCACATCCCTCCCCCACGCCCCATTCCATCTGGATTCGCCCCTGCTTTGGCGTTTGAGCACAAAGAATGGATAACATTTATTTATGCAGAAAACAGGACCAGATTTACAGGTAAGAAAGTTTTATTGCGTTTTCACATCATGTGGTCCTCAGAGAGTTTAGGTGCATTTGAGTGGAAAATAGTGTTAGTTGTTGACGCGTCATGGAGGATCAGCTGTTTTTAACGAGACGATACGGAGCAGCTCAGCTCAGAATTCTAAATAAAGGAGGGAAAAAAGTATAAAAATGTCTCACCTGCTCAGTGCAGGTGTGCTGATCACCGCGCTTTAAGATGTGAGGATGAGTCGAGCAGCTGCAAAAAACCGTGGATGAAAAGCTCACAGCTCGCTTAAAGTGGGCAGTTCAGTCGAACCCTGACCCCCTGCCCACAGACCAAGTTTAATGCTGCTATCAACCCACAATGAAAAATAATAGTAACGCACAGTGACATGGAGAAGTAACTTTAATCTGATTACTGTTTTGGAAAGATTAACGCGTTAGATTACTCGTTACTAAAAAAAGTGGTCAGATTAGAGTAACGCGTTAACGCGTTACCGGCATCACTGGTGGTGAAAGAGTTGAACTTGTAGAGACATTCATCTAGGCAGTGACATTTATGTCTCTGGGTCCGCAGCCTTTGAGCTCAAGAGGCGCTTGGGAAGAGCTTATTGAATTATGAGGTAACTGGACACGAAAGTCCAACTCTTTAGGGTCCTGGTTCTACCTGTCTTGCTGTATGGTTGTGAGACTTCAATGCTAACCAGTGACCTAAGGCGATGACTGGGTATCTTTGGTACTAGGTCTCCTCAGAAGATCCTTGAGTACCACTGGAATGACTGTCATCCAGGTTCCGTGGTGTTGACTTGACTTGACCTACATGCACTTTATGCCATCACTGTGACTCAATTTTGATTCCACTGACATGTTGGATAAGTATTTTTTTGTTAACTTGTTACTGAGTGAAATTCTTTTTTCACATCCAAAACAGCTCAGACCTGATTGTGCCTTTCATGATGTATTTCATGAATTTAAGCCTTCTACATTGAAAACAGTAGCTTTCCCAGGTATTTACATAAATACACATTTAGAGGCCATCTACAACATAAAAATAGAAGGACTTGTAAAATAAATTTAGTACAACAAAAGTGAACACATCACAATTTGGGATACAATATTAAAGAAACATTCCTCTTCCATAAACAAGTCAATCTGGATTTGGTGTCTTGGGGAATATCACACTGAAATTGCAGACACTGAATTTCAGACAATAACCTTGTACATGAGAAGAAATAGAACTAAACACTATATAGGCCCTGGAGCATGTTTGTGGAGTTGCATCAGGAAGGGCATCCACCGCAAAACTTGTGCCAATTAAACATGCAGATCCACTTTGGATTTGCTGTGGCGACCCTGAGTGCAAACAAGGGAGCAGCCGAAGGGACATATGTAAGCCCGGGTTTGCGGGTTATTGTGGTTTTGAATTAATGAATGAAAACACAATCAAATAATGCATGTAACTATAATAAAAATGGAGCTGGAGTAACCAAACAAAGCAAACTTAATATTACAATTTATTACAAATCACAAAATATATAATAAAAAAAAAAAAAACAATTTAAACCAGAATTTATATATAAAAACAAATATAAAAAAGTCACTCTGCGAGCAGTCAGTCACGATGACAGCCAATCCACAAATACTTCCTGCTGTCGTCTCAGGGCGGGCCCTGCTATCCTCCACTCGGCACGACACACTCTCTCTTGGCGGGGCGTGGCTTCCTCCAATCACCAAGCGCGCAGCCTCCTCGTCACTGATCTCTCCTCGTAACACCTCTCTTCGTCGCCGCAGCTTCCGTGCACCTACACACACACACCCAGGTCAGCGAGCGCACAACTCCAACTCCAAGGAAACTCCGACTTTCTGATTAAAACAGGCTCCTCACAACCACATCAAACGTACTCACAGACACGGCAGGGTCCTCCCCTGCCGTTGCGGATAATCCACGTCGTGGCGTCTCTTCAGCAGGAGTATTTCAACTGAAACCAGTCACGTCAGCGCCGGTATGGCTCCTTTTTAAATGATCACTTCCTCACCCGCTGCTCCTCCTGCTGTTCCGCCGAAAACCTCTGTCCTCTCTCCAAAGAAGCGAGGTGGAACGGAGCAAAAAAAAAAAGTCCTCCTTCGTTCCACAAAACCCCGTCTTATATCCACTCCTTCACGCTTACGCTCCAGGTGAACTAATTACAATAATCCAAAAGGAATCAGGTGCACCCACGGTCACCTTAGCAACCAAAAGGAACAGCACAGTTCAAGTCAGAACATCTCACAGAAGCTGGATTACATCCCCCCCCTCCTTATCGTTGCCAGTCCCTGCAACGCACACAATACTAATCAGGGTAACGGGCCGGTGGCCGGCCGAAGTTTACACGGGTAGAACAATGAAGCACATCCTGGGGGGCCTCCACCGGTCGCTGTTCAACCGCGACCGGCCAAAACCCATACCATACGGGGATCTCACGTTCCCCCTCCTTCCGGATCCCTTCTTCTACCCCTAATGCTAACTCTCTCTGGGGGGCAGTACACACCTTTAGAGCATTCCGATGCACAGTCTGCTCCCTCCCCCCCCGCTCCGGACGCACCCTGTACACGACCCCAGTATCCCCTACGCAATCCAAAATTACATAGGGTTCAGGGTCCCACCAGGTACTCAACTTACCCTTCCCCTCACGACGTCTATTTCGTATCCACACTCGTTCCCCCGGCACTAAGGGCAAAGCCCTAGCCCTCTTATCATATTGACCTTTACGTTGAGAAGCCTCAGCAGCTGCCCTCTGGCACGCGATCTTGTAAGCCAACAACAATTTACAACGATGGTCTTTCACCCACCCCGTCAATCCAAACGCTACTGGCTCAGGACTCACCCCCAGGCCAACATCCACGGGAAGCCGCAGATGCCTACCAAACATCAAAAATGAGGGAGCATAGCCCGTCGCACTGTGCACTGTATTATTGTAGGCATGAACCAACTCAGCAATATAATCTGGCCACCTCTGCTGCTTTTTTTCTTCCAATGAACGGAGCATATTCAATAATGTCTGATTAAACCGCTCCACACCACCATTACCTGCAGGATGATACGATGTTGTCCTACTTTTACTTATCCCATATAACTTACAAAGCTGCTGCATCAGGGCCGATTCAAAATTTGGCCCACGATCAGAGTGGAACCGCGCAGGACAACCAAACTGCTGTATTACATGCTTCCACAGCACCTTAACCGTCGTCTGCGTGGCCTGATCCAATGTGGAAACTGCCCATGCGAAACGAGTGAACTGATCGGTCATAACCAAAATGTTCTGGTACACATCCGTCGGCCGGCCAAGGGTTAAAAAATCCAACCCAATGACCTCCAACGGATAAGTGGCCCCAATTGACCCCAGCGGTGCCCTAGGCTCAACACGGCTCCTTTGAAGGCTACACCTGACACACCTCTCCTGGAACGTTCGTACCTCCCTTCCCATATCAGGCCAGTAAAACCTTTGACGAAGCTGAGCAAGAGTCCTATCCACCCCAGAATGAGCCCCAGCCTCATGAATCTTTCGCCACACTTCCTCACAACGACAGCCCGGACACACAATCTGACGATACTCCTCATGGCTCCTTCCATCGACAAAAATTCGGTATAATATACCCTCTATCACCATCAATCTTTCCCATTGCCGAAGCAATTTCTGAGCTCGGCCCGTTAACGCCAAACGTTGCGAGCGAGTTGGAACACTCCCCTCAACAACATACCCCTTCACAGCCTGGATATCCAAATCCCGATTCTGAGCCTCAATCCATCCACCCTCAGGTGTTACCGCAATACCTGCACTGACTGGCAACCCCCGGTCATGTTCCTTCTCCAACACCATAGCCCGCTCTGATTGGACCGGACGCCTTGACAAAATGTCAGCATTAACATTAGCTTTACCTGAACGATACTTCACTGTATAATTAAAGGAAGCCAACTGTGCCACCCACCGCTGCTCCACTGCCCCAAGATGGGCAGTTTGCAAATGGGCCAAGGGGTTATTATCTGTATAAACAGTAAAGTCCACCCCTGTCAAAAAATCTTTAAATTTTTCCGTCACTGCCCATTTCAAAGCCAACAACTCCAATTTAAATGAGCTATAATTCACATCATTCTGCTCACTGGGATGCAGGCTCCGACTGGCGTACGCCACAACATGTTCCTGTCCATCCTGAACCTGAGACAACACAGCCCCAAGCCCCTGGTTACTAGCATCGGTATACACAATAAAAGGCTTATCATAATGGGCATACGCCAGAACCGGAGCCTGTGTTAAGGCCTTCTTGAGGGCGTCAAACGAGACCTGGCATGCTGCAGTCCAATCCACCTTCCTCGACTGCGACTTCTTGTCCACCCGGACACCAGTCAAAAGCCTATTCAGGGGCCGAGCTAATTTAGCGAATCCTGCAACAAATCGCCTATAATACCCGGCTAATCCCAAAAATGCCCTGACCTGCTTGAGAGTGTTCGGAATCGGCCAATCTAGAACAGCACGAACTTTCTCCGGATCTGGTCTCACGCCCTGCCGATCTACCACATGTCCCAGGAACGCTACTTCCCGTTGCAACAACTTACACTTATCCGGACGCAACTTTAAACCATGTCGCCACAACCGCTCAAACACCCGATCAAGATGCTGGAGATGGGAAGAGAAATCGGCAGAATATACAATGATGTCATCCAGATACACCAACAATGATTCCACCATCTGACCATTCAAACACTGCTGCATCAACCGTTGGAAAGTCGCGGGCGCATTACAAAGTCCAAATGGCATCCGCTCAAATTCATACAAACCCACCGGGGTAGCAAAAGCCGTCTTTTCCCGATCATCAGGATGCATCTCAACCTGCCAGTACCCACTAGCAAGATCCAACGTCGAAAACCATTCCGACTGGCCAAGACCAGTCAGTGTCTCCTCAATACGTGGCAAGGGAAATGCATCCTTATGCGTAACTGCATTCAATTTCCTATAGTCTACGCAAAACCGCCAACTACCATCCTTTTTCCGCACAAGAACTATAGGAGCTGCCCAAGGACTACTACTCTCCCTTATCACTCCCTTCTCAAGCATCCCTGACAGAAGGGTCTTCACTTCCTTATACAACATCGGCGGAATCGGACGATACCTCTCCCGTATGGGGGCAGCATCTCCCGTAGGGATCCTATGCTGTACCACATTCGTCCGCCCAAAATCTTCTTCATAACGGGCAAATACCTTCTCCCATTTCCGCAACAAAGCTTGCAATTCCCGTTGCTGTTGTTCGGACAACTCCGAACAATCCTCGCCCATACCAGTTACCACAGGCAGTTCCAAACCGGTATCAGCAGTGGCAACGTTCACCAGCGAGACCTGGACAGCGCCATCTTCCCCAAGTGAGAAAGCCACATCATTAGATCCACACACATCAGAATCCTCAATCCCATAAAGCCGACCCAACTTGTGAAAGCGGCCAATCGACACACTATACGGGTGCGGATTACACACACGAACTGGGAGCCTCCCCTTCCTAACTCCCACTAAAGTCCTAGCCACACCCACAATCCCAGAACCAGGCATAGGCTCCATCAGCGCATCATAATCCACCCCCTTTTGTCCCATCCTAGTACGTCCCCACACTATCAACTCACTCTTTGGTGGAACAGAAATAGCATGTTTAGAGGCTAACCTCACATATCCCACAAACCCGTCCACTCCCAAGGGGACCTTGCCACTTCGACACACCGCAAACGCATCCCTCCAGATCTTCTGTCTCTTAAAAGCCTGCGGACAGGCAGATTTTCCAGGGCATTTAAACACGGTATCCCAGCAGGCTCCAATAATATTCATTCCAACAATCAAAGGGCTCGAGCACTTCTCATCCTTAACAACCACCACCCCTCGATCCGAGACCCTGATCCCCTCAACCTCCACATCCAATACCGCGTAACCAACACACGGAATTTCCAACCCATTGACAGCACTCAGTCGAAACCACATCGGGGCCTGCCCAAGCTTAATCTGTCCAAAATACTTATTAAACAGGCTCTCAGCCATTATAGTAACTTGTGACCCTGTATCCAGCAACCCACCCAACCGAATTCCCTCAATAGTTAGCTCTATAGTGGGACACTGACCAATAAGAGCATCAGAGGTCCTGGATAATGGTGGTATGGCAGCAGCACCTGCAACTCGGACCTCAGCAGCAGGGTCTACCAGTTTTAAAGCCGGTTCAACTACAGACACACAGTGCCGAGCAATATGCCCCACATTCCCACAACGATAACAAATAGGCCGACCTTGCTCATCCCAATCACGGGATCGCCTAGGTGAACACCGTTGCCTCCGCATAGGTTTAACATAGCTAGATTCAGATAAAACTGGATATCTTTGTGGCTTAAACTCTGCCACTATATCCTGAGCCAACCCCCTAACCTGCTCCTTCACTTCTGCAAGAATCTCACCCTTTAACTGCTTTTTCCAATCGGAACCCTGATAGGGCCTACCCAAATCATACGGTTCCCCAACCGATGAACAGGTTACATCCAGCTTGACACCCCCATACTCCAAATCAAGCTGACGTGCCTCCTTTTGCAGCTCAGCAAAACCTAACTCAGGGTTCCGGCGAGCATAAACCTTCAAGGCCCTAGCAAAAGGCCCTTCACGAAGTCCCAGCAACAACTGGTCTTGCAGAATCCTTTCAGAGGGGGCATTATCAGAATCCAAATACTGCAACTTCCGATACAATTCACACAACCTTAACATGAACGACTGTATAGGCTCATCTTCTCCCTGGACACAACTAAAAAAACTAGACCTCAAAACGGGAACAGAAACTTGTTCATCATATAATAAATCTAAGTGAGCAAAAATTTTTGAAATTTTACTTTTCTCCTCTTCATCTAAAACTAAAATTTGGCGCTTAGCTTCCCCAGTCAATGCTCCTAAAACAATACTCACTTTCCCAACCTCTGTCAAATCCTGAAACCCCAAAAACCCCTTAATCTGTTCCTTCCAGTCACAGTACCTTAATTCGTCACCTGGCCCTCTAAATCTAGGGAGCCAAGGTGCACCTGGGTACACTGGCATCATCATATTTGCTTCTGTTCAGAAACACCAGCTCTCAGAAAATGGTATCCTGTTCGTGACGCCAAATTATGTAAGCCCGGGTTTGCGGGTTATTGTGGTTTTGAATTAATGAATGAAGACACAATCAAATAATGCATGTAACTATAATAAAAATGGAGCTGGAGTAACCAAACAAAGCAAACTTAATATTACAATTTATTACAAATCACAAAATATATAATAAAAAAAATAAAACAATTTAAACCAGAATTTATATATAAAAACAAATATAAAAAAGTCACTCTGCGAGCAGTCAGTCACGATGACAGCCAATCCACAAATACTTCCTGCTGTCGTCTCAGGGCGGGCCCTGCTATCCTCCACTCGGCACGACACACTCTCTCTTGGCGGGGCGTGGCTTCCTCCAATCACCAAGCGCGCAGCCTCCTCGTCACTGATCTCTCCTCATAACACCTCTCTTCGTCGCCGCAGCTTCCGTGCACCTACACACACACACCCAGGCCAGCGAGCGCACAACTCCAACTCCAAGGAAACTCCGACTTTCTGATTAAAACAGGCTCCTCACAACCACATCAAACGTACTCACAGACACGGCAGGGTCCTCCCCTGCCGTTGCGGATAATCCACGTCGTGGCGTCTCTTCAGCAGGAGTATTTCAACTGAAACCAGTCACGTCAGCGCCGGTATGGCTCCTTTTTAAATGATCACTTCCTCACCCGCTGCTCCTCCTGCTGTTCCGCCGAAAACCTCTGTCCTCTCTCCAAAGAAGCGAGGTGGAACGGAGCAAAAAAAAGTCCTCCTTTGTTCCACAAAACCCCGTCTTATATCCACTCCTTCACGCTTACGCTCCAGGTGAACTAATTACAATAATCCAAAAGGAATCAGGTGCGCCCACGGTCACCTTAGCAACAAAAAGGAACAGCACAGTTCAAGTCAGAACATCTCACAGAAGCCGGATTACACATACTTACCTCAAGACGAGAGACACGAGTTCAACTCAGGTGACTTCTTCAGCCAAGGCCAGTACATAAATGGTTTCCGCTGAAGATCCTAAAAGGGTCTTCTAGATTCAGATCTTTTTTTTTTTTTTTTTTATTTTTGGTCAAGAAATCTGTTTTAACATTCGGTTTCAGGTCTCGAGAAACTTCAAAGTTGTGTTTTTGGTCCAGGTTAGCTTAGCAGTGGTCAATTCTTCACTAAAATGCTTGAAAGGCAACCAATCTAAGCCAAAAGTATGATATCGCACTTGTACTTGCAGGTATTTGCAAACTGTCACACTAGTATTGAGTACTTCCTGCAACAATACTGCAAAAACATTATGACCACTTGCAAAACATATCAACAGCTGCATCAGTGTCAGGGTTCTAGCTACTACAAATTTCCGCCTGGCTCTCAGGTTCAAACTGGATGTGCCGCCCAGCATGGATCTTTCAAAAAATGAACTGAAATGTTTCTGAAAATGTACCAATTCGATCGTATTTCAAGCTTATTGAGTCGCCGTTTGCTTTATTTTGCAGTTTCAACCAAATAATTAAAGAAATAAGAAATATATTTCTCATTTTCTTCTTATCAAATCAGCTGCAAACAGCAGAGATCACCACCAGTGAGCAACTTCAGCATTCTCTGAAGCCACAGCGCTGAAGGCAGCTCAGAGGAGAGACGCTGTCCGCTCTGAGATGAAATGAAAAAGAAAAAAAAAAAAACTCCCATCAAAATCTTTCATTAAATAATCCAGAGTTACCTCTGTGGCTGTGGATGCTGATACATTAAGAAATTTATGGTTTATTTTACAATTTAAAGGGTTCGTGTTTCCAAAATGCTCCATTTACTCACTGAGAGCGAGAGAGAGAGACAGAGAGAGGAGGAAGATGGCTTCACTCATTTTTACTATGAAAAGTTAACAGTTTTCATTGGAACTGTTTAGAAACTACAAACTGTTTACAAGCATCAGTGTAACAGGAAAGTGTGGAAAAACTAATTCAGAAAGGTTTTCATCCAACCTGGACAATCGAATCAGTCCAGGTTCAGCTCTTGTTCAAACAAGGCAATTAGTGATTATATATTGTTTTTTTAAAGTAATGCAATCCCACTCAAAAATGTTGGAAAAAAAAGCAAAACTGTCTTGACAGAAAAACTGCATGCTTCACTGTATTCAAGGTACAGTGTGTCATTTTTGAAGAGAGCAAATGCTATGCCCATCAAATATTAATGTTTTTAACCTTTTCAACATCATTTATGACCGTTTCAACATTATTTATTTTATTAACTTAGATGTTGACACAAACATGCAAAAAAGAACTTTGATATTACAAATATTACAACATAAAGGTCTTTTTTTTTGGTCAATTATTCTTGCTTTCAATGCATTAAAACCACTCAAAATTAATTAAAGTAGGGCTTGCCAATAATGTTTTAATGGTATGAAACCCTATAGCTTTCGGGGCGACTTCCAGTGGTGACCTGTTATCACGTAAATTACCTTGCACTAAAATGGTCCTAGCTAGAACCCCGATCAGTGTTGTCACATATATTGGGGAAAATAAGTATTTGATCCCCTGTCAGTTTTGCAGGTTTTTCCACCTACAAAGAATGAAGAGGTCTGTAATTTTTATCGTAGGTACACTTCAACTATGAAAGACAGAATCTAAAAAATACTCAAATACTTATTTTATGCAATAAAATGCAAATTAATTATTTAAAAATCATACAATGTGATTTTCTGGATTTTTTTTAGATTCTGTCTCTCACAGTTGAAGTGTACCTACGATAAAAATTACAGACCTCTCCATTCTTTGTAGGTGGGAAAATCTGCAAAACTAACAGGAGATCAAATACTTATTTTCCCCACTGTATGTACGAGACCCATAGGAGATCCATGGTGTGGAGGATGTAGCGACACGTGGCACTAGTGCATTCTGCTCCTGGACCTTAACTAATTGATGTGCGACATGTTGAATACACTCTCACCATACCGATGAGACGAAATTAAGGGATAAAAATGGAAACTAGGGAAAGATCTTTTATCTTTATCTTTTGATTTAAAAATGTATGGAAGTTAACGAAAACAAGTAAAATAATCATTAAATTTATTTTTGTGATTGAAAAAATGGAGGAAGATTATTTTGGGTGATAAAAGATATTTTACTTATGATTAAAACGCAGTTTATTATTATTTTACTTATTTTTGTGATAAGGGATAAAAATCAAGCTATATATTTTCAGAAAAACAAATTCTTGTCGACTCAAGAAAAGAAGAAAAATGACATTCATTTCATATAAGTAAGTAGTCTCTTACTCTACAGTGCTATTATAAGTACTGTTTTTCTTTTTTCTGTTTAAGTTAGATTATGAGAATTTACTAAAGTAAGTCCCTTCGGCTGCTCCCTTGTTTGCACTCGGGGTCGCCACAGCAAATCCAAGGTGGATCTGCATGTTGAATTGGCACAGGTTTGTGGCGGGGGTGGGATTTGAACCCGGAACCTTCTGCACTGAAACCAAGTGCATTAACCACTTGGCCACCACCCCCTATTATGAGAATTTACTAAGAGGTAATATTTAGCTGGCGAGGGGTCACGAAGTTGAGGGCCCGTGATTGCACAAGGTTTTTCACTTTTTTAGCATGCTATGCCTTGCTTTTTGTTTTGTTTTTTCACCCCATCCTTGTTCTATGGGGTGCGTTCATGTTCTGTTTTTGTGTGTCATGTTTTTATATTTCACTGTATTGTTTATCTTATGCCACAACTGACCAACCTTAATCTTTATCTTTGTATACAGATGTACTATACTATAACACGTATAGTACATCTGTATACAAAGATAAAGATTAAGGTTAACTTGATGGATGGTACAACTGACTTGAAGTTAGCCAGCTGGAATGTAAAGGGATTGAATAATGTTATTAAGAGAAAGAGGATTTTGACATATTTTAAGTCCTCTAAAGTTGATATAGCTTATATTCAGGAGACTCATTTAACCAAATCTGAGTCAATTAAGCTTAAAGGTTCTTGGATAGGAAAAGTGTTTTCAAGCACTAGAACAAGCAATAGTAGAGGGGTGTCTATCATTATCCACAAGGCCGTTAACTTTACTGAAACTGAAGTGTTGCGGGACCAGGATGGTAGATATGTTGTTGTCAAAGGACAATTGCTGGACACACCAGTAATTCTTTGTAACATTTATGCGCCTAATTCAGATAGACCAGAATTTTTTCATAATTTATCACAAATTCTTTTGGATTCAGATGGTACTCAAATAATTATGGCTGGGGATTTTAACCAAATTTGGGACAGAGATTTAGACCGGTCACAACCATGCACTAATACAGAAAGCCGGTCAGCAATGGCCATCAGGCAGTTATTTTTTGATAACGGCCTTCGGGATATCTGGAGACTGATGCACCCAGATAGAGATTATTCTTTCTTTTCACCCGTGCATAATGTTTATACAAGGATAGATTTTTTTTAATATCAGAAACGATGGTAAACAACTCAGTTGACTCAAGTATAGGTAACATTGTAATCTCAGACCATGCACTGGTTTTTCTTTGTGTAAAAAATTCTCACAAACGCAGAAAAGCCGTAGGTGGCGACTGAATGTGTCATTACTTAGGGACGAATCATTTACTAAATTGATTAGAGAGGAAATTCAATTTTTTAAGGAATCAAACAAAATGGGCGACACATCTATTAGTACCTGGTGGGATGCACTAAAAGCTTATTTAAGAGGGAGAATAATATCTTATGCGGCTTTCAAGAAAAAGACCACTAATGAAAAAGTAATTTCATTAGAACCAGAACTCAAGGTACTTGAGTCACTACATTCCCAAACTAAGAGCAGGATTACTTTGAACAAAATTATAAAATGTAAAATATAACTTAAATACCTTATATACCAAAAAAGCTGAGTATGCCTTGTTCCGAACAGGCATACTGGGAAATGGGTGAAAAGCCAGGCCGCCTCCTAGCTTACGGTCTCAAACAGCTTAAAAGTATGAACCACATTCCAGGAGTTAGACAATTAGATGGCACTGTTACAACTTCATCTCAACAGATAAATGATAGATAAATCCTCTTCATGATGCATTTTTTGGTCAGATGCAACTAATATTCTGGTGTGACATATAGTCCAGAAAATACAATACTCTACCTGACAGCCTACACTAGAAGCTTATATTCACTATTTGGCTTCAACTCTAACTCTGGCTATGGTGAACAAGTAAAACAATTAAATCTGTGTCAATATCCACATGTGTTTGAACTTTACTGCACTTCCAGAAACACGACTCTTATCAACACTAGGTTTCCTGTGACAATCAGTGGAAAGCGAGACAGCTGCCTGCGGTCCCACCGAAGGTGACCTTGTGTTCTAAACGTGTTCTCCATCAACGGACATGATGTAAGGCCTGGAAAAGTATTGAGCTGAAGGTGTGGTCAAAACACAATGCAAACACACACCACAGACCAGCCTTATGTAAACGCTTCCAGTCGATCGCCTGTTTCCTTACGTACAGCAAAGCAAGGTTCTCCAGAGAGATCATAAATATGAAGATGAGTCAATTCCTTCTGAGAATTCCCACAATGTTTGTTCCATTAGTTAATTACAACAACTGAACATAAAATGAATAAAAACTGAGAATCTTCTCAACTAGTTTTTCTTGGAAGACAAGATTAAATGCAGTTTTGCACAGCTCTGATGTGTTAAAGTACAGCAAATCTGTACCAATAACCAAACTTATACATAAAACAAATATCACTTTGTATAACACTGCAATGATTAGCCCTATCCTGTCTTCAGCAGATGCTAAAATTCAGATTTATGCTTTTATTTGCTCCAGAATTAATTACAGTAACGTAGAAAATATGGCTGCTAGAGTTTTGGCTAAAACCATCACATTTGATCACATTACACTGTTTTCTCTTTGCTCATCTTACATGAACTTCAGAGTAGATTTTAGGGTTTTGTTGATGACCTATAAGACTGAATGGATGTGTACCGACCTATGTTTCAAAAGTAATTAAGAGTTATGTGCCTTCTCGTGCCCCTTGGTGTCAGGATGCGGGCTTGCTGCGTTTAACTTTGGGATAAGAAGAAGTGAGCAGGTTTTAGAACCTTTGCATATTGTGCTCCTGCTTTGTGGAATAGTTTGCTGTTTGATATTAGGAAGTCCACTTCACTTGATTCTTTTTAAGGCTAATTTAAAACTTATGTTGCTTATAATAGGTTTATGTGTTTACCCAGTTTTAGCTATATTTGGTTGATATGTGTGACATGTTGGTATTTGCTGCTGAATTTTAATTTGTTTTTGTGGATGTTTAATGTTATTATTTTGCTCTTTTTTCATAAAATTCAATTTGAAATCTCTTGCCTGAAAGTACGATTTAATATGTCTCATTATTATTTTCAATGCATGCTAGCTATTCAGACTTCTCCAAATGTTTAGAATGGGTAGGCCATTAAATAAGCATAGTGAAGAATTTGCTGAACGTAACACAAAACATAACAAAACTCTCCTCTGAATTGTGATTAATGAACCACAAAGTAATATTACTTCAAATGAGGAGATTTCTTTTCTTTTCTTAGCAGAATATTTCAAAATCACCTGAGTAGAATTTGGTGAAAGCTGGTGAAAATGTCGACCTTGGGTCAAGGAACAGATGATGAATGCAGCAGTTCCAGTCTAATGGTTATTTTTAATAATTTCATCCATTGATATCCATGTTATGACATTTGTAAAACACCATCTCCAGCTGTACTTCACCTTGTTTAAGGACAGATGAGTGACAGATAAGCAGAGGACTGTTGGACCTCAGAGGAGGTACGTAACTCCTCTCTGAATGCCCTCTAGTTTCAAGTAATAATGAAGTCCCTCTAACTGTCATTTATTACTGTAGCAATGGCAATCATTGAGAGTACAGCACTGTGGTGTATTGTGTATTCTACACATTTTAATGTTATTAATTTAAAAAATATCCAAGCTTCTCCATATTAAAATTTGTGGTGAAAAAAAAAAATCGCTGCAACATGATACAAATTAAATTATAGCATGTAATCTTAAAAAATAAGTCTAAGCTGAAATAATAGGATGCCTAAGAATAGACATCCTTTAATAAAATACTAAATCATGACTTTTACAGACAGTTATCTTTCAACAACCCAGGAGATGGGTACATGAACATTTCCAAGTCACTGAATGTGTGCTGGACTTTATCTACTAATATAAGCAACAGGTTGGTCATTGTGGTGTCACAGCAGCCTGCACTCTAGATTCTTGAAATAGAACCTGGTGGACATTTAGCATTAAAGCAGGTAAATAGAATTTTACAAAGCTTGTTTCTATCAATCATTAAGAAATACAAAGAGTATGGTACTGTGTGGTAAATCTGTCGGGAGTGGGCAGTTCTCAAAGAATGAGTGACCATGCAAGAAGGAGTGCACTGAGGGAAGATAGTAATTTTGTGGTGCACAAATGCAAATTAACTACCTCCCCCCAAAATGTCATACTTATCTCCCCCCAAAATGTCATACTTATACACCCAACTGTATGTACTTAAATCTATCTGCAACATAACAAAAAATGTTGAAATAAGGCAGCCCCACCCCCACCCAACACACAGACAGAGTGGTCCATGTAAAATATTCTGATTTATTTCATAATTTCAGTTGTTAATCCCATCCTCAGACAGTAGGTTTACAGCCTGTGGTTGTCCTAAAGCCCCGAGCCTCATAAATCCTCCTCTACCCTGCAGCGACAAAGTGACTGTTTACACGTGGCCTAAAGGAGACGGCAAGCTTAAATGAATTATCACCGCTGTTTGCTCTGGGACAGGTGTCACACGTGGAGAGGGAAAAGGACACAGACAGGAAAGAAAGGCTACCAGAAGGATCACAATTAAACCTCTTTATCTCACAGCAACAGATGTGGTTGTGACAGAACAAAATCCTTTCAAAGGGGAGCCTGAACTGCAGATGCACACTGTCGCTCATTTACAATATATATAAATATATATATATATATTATTTTTTTTTTAAATCAAAAATCAACATCAACGTTGACATGGAGAGAGAGAGTGGAATATCAGGGTCAGGTCTAAAACCTGATGACTCTGAGTCAGGAAAGTCACTCAGCATCAGTCAGTGGGACACTGGAGGGATTTGCTCAGGTGCAGAGCACGAGGATTTGGATTTAACAGCCGCCAATCAGATCTCACCTGTGCAAGGACGAAACATTACATAATAATACAGAAGTGACCTGGAACTCAGTGACATGTCAGAATCTGACTGATTAACCTACAAACTACACTGAGTGCACTTGGCTCAGGTCCAGACATCAGGAGATGAAGCCAGCCTGCAGTCATCTGATGACTTTCAAAGCAAAAGCGTTAGGCTGGTATCAAGGTGCCGACACTGGACCTAACATTAGCATGAACAGAGTGCCTCCTTTGTGAGCAATGGGATTTAAAATGTGCGTAAAAATACATGCTTGTGGTGGATGAGGACCTGAGTGAGAAGAGGGCCTTAAAGCAGTGATTCATGATGGATTTGATAGTTCATGAGTCTTGAAAACTTGTTAGCCTCATATAATGTGAGGCTAACAGGCTAACATTAGCATGAACACTCTCAAGTATCACATACCACAACGCTAATGAGCTAATGTTAGCAGGAAAACTTCCTGGTCACATAATGCGATGGCATCCCATAATGTGATGCTAATGGAGTAACGTCAGCATGACCAGAGTGCCTCTATTGTAAGCAAAGGGATTTATAATGTGCTTAAAAAGACAAGTAAGTTGCCCATAAGGGCAAGGAACACAAATCTAAGTTGATTTTTGACCGTCGGCCCATCTCATTTTGATCAAAAAGTTAACTACTCATATGCTTAAACAGTCAAGACCTTGCCGCACATTTGAGCAGCTTTTTGTCGCCATCTAGCGGGCAATGTGAGCATTTCAGGACTTCTGGTACACTTTCTACTTGAAACCAAAAATTCAGTAAAAAAGAAAAAAACCTGAAGTTTTTTTTAGGGGCAGGACAAGCTTTGACCTCCCAGTATTAATGTATAAAAACATTTTGATTTTGAGAGTTTTATGGTTCATGACTTTTAGGATGTGGAAGATTTTGCTGTACAGATAGACAGGATTTCTCTTGACAAGCACAAGTTACAGTTGAGGCAAAACACTTGCAATTTTACTTTGAAAAATCTTCAGGTTATTGTACACGTTGCCTGAGATTAAAAAAAAAAAAGTCAATCTAACTGTGGTTTTTGAGTTTTTCATGCAGACATGCAGATTTGGGTCAGAGAATGACGGCATAGATTATTTTAAACTCTTGTCAAACAACAAGGGTGAAGGTTATAGAGTCGCTCCCTTCTGTCAGTGTTTGTGTAGAAGATGACTTGAAAAGCACCGGATTTGTGGGGGAAAATCGCATCAACATTTACCCCAAATTCTATGGAAATTTGTTAATTAAATTTTGAGTTGCCAATAACAGGGCAAAACCTCCCAAAAACAGAGAGAAATGAAAACATGAGCTTCATGTAGGAAGTAAAAAATTAACAATCTTTTGTTTTAATATATATACGGAAGCATATTGCATTCACTGGATAAAAAATAATTTTTGACAGCTGATCTCGTAATTCTGAGAAAACATCTCATAATTACGAGAAAAGACCTCGTAATTATGACATCAGGATCTTGTAATTACTAGAAAAGATATCATAATTACGAGAAAAGATCTTGTAATTATGACATCGGTATCTCGTAATTATGAGAAAAGATCGCATAATTACAACATCAGGATCTCGTAATTACGAGATCAGGCTCTTTTTATTTATTTATTTAGTGTGTGTGTGTGTGTGTGTGTGTGTGTGTGTGTGTGTGTGTGTGTGTGTGTGTGTGTGTGTGTGTGTGTGTGTGTGTGTGTGTGTGTGTGTGTGTGTGTGTGTGTGTGTGTAAAATCGCTTCCGTACAATGTGCTTCCGTACTTCCAGTCCCTTGGTAAAGACAAGCGTGAGAATTTCCCGAGTCATAATCGAAAATTGGGCAATTTGTAACCTCCGACACTGCACTGCGATCACACACCACGGCACACTCAAACTGTGGATTTCCCCCTAAACTATTCCTGGATGAATGAAACTCATCAAGCGAGGTGGGGCATGGGGCCCACAGACTGGCATGCACCTGGGTGGGAGTGAGCCCCGTATTGTCCCCAGTGGTCGGTGGGGCTGTGTGAGTGAAAGCTGGAAGACGCCCCGTGGTCCTCCCTGGACATTCATCCGGGAGAACTTCAGGGAAAAAGCCACACTTTGTGTTTGACTGCAGTGTGTCATCATCTGCTGAGCTCAGCCCACTTCTTTACTGAGGGACTGGAAGTACGGAAGAATATACATGAAACAATTTAGACACCTGATGTTTTCTCTAATACCGTGTTCACCGTGTTCGCTCTGCTTTCTCTGCGAAAATTCGCCCCAGTGCATCATCAAATAGGAGGAGCTTCCATTCTGCTCGCTGGCTCCGGTTGTCAGTCAAGTTAACATGATGGACCTTGATCACACGGAGCGAGTTGCTGTGCTCTTAATTGTTGTGGAAAGCTGACAAACGTTGCCAGCGGCACCGTCCCTGGGTTCACAACATCCTCATGAGATGTTCCCAATTCAGGGAGTATCATTATTTGCTGCAGGGGCTGCATCTGGATGACGGCCGCTTTCAGCGGTCCTTCTGCCTCTGCAGGACCCAGTTTGAGGACTCCCTGTCCCATTCACGTGCACACATGTAAACAATAAAAAAAAAAAAACTCCTGCCTGCTGTGGGGCTGCTGCTCGCTCTTCCCCCAAAAAGTCTGTCATAATTGTGTTTATAAACCAGTCAGCATTTGTTTTAATATACATCTGTGTAGTTAATAAATAAAATAATCTTCACGGAGGATTCGCTCGCGTGCGCACGTGACAGAAAGAAAAGAGTCTCTGCAAACACGCCAATCGCTCAAAATCGCTTCACTCGCTTCGCTTCATTCACGTCCATCGCGTGGCTTGGCACCACAACGCCTCCTTCCATAGGGATTACATGGCAACCTGTCGCTGCTGTCACTCGCGTCGCGCCCAGTGTGAACGTGGCTTTAATTACGAGATCTTTTCTCGTAATTATAAGATCCTGATGTTGTAATTTTGAGATCTTTTCTCGTAATTACGAGATCCTCATGTCGTAACTATGAGATCTTTTCTCGTAATTATGAGATCTATTCTCATAATTATGAGATCCTGATGTCGTAATTATGAGATCAGCGGTCCAATTTTTTTAATCCTGTGAATACAATACGCTTCCGTAAATATAGCTTAAAATTAATTTATAAAATACTAAATTTGACGTGATATAAAGTACAGGATATGAGTGTATGATGAGAAAAGGTGAAAGATTTATAAAATTTGAATTTCTCACCTGCGGGTCCTTGGAGGCTGGCCTTTTTCACTGCAACAGAAAATAAACTCACGTTAGAGTTTTTCTACACCTTGGTTTGTTTTTATTGACAAGTACCATTTGTTCTGCAGGAGGTGACGGATGAACAAAACTATGATGTTGATTAAAGAACAGAATAAAAACCAGGGCCCATATCCACAAAGCAACTCAAAGCCCTCTCAAAGAGCTCCTAACTTAGCCTAAAATTTCCTGGCAAGGAATCATAGCCTAAAGAGTAAGCCAGCAGGTGCCTGACAGCAACAAGGGGAAACTCCGATCTTTGTGAGGGAGCGAGGTTAACCCTGTTGCTAGGTATGACACAGTCCTCAAAGAGCTGTGATTGGTTGTCACAGAAAGGGGAGGAGAAATAAAAAAACAATGCGTTCTGCCCTCCTGGTCATGAAAAGACAGCGAAATCAACCGATCATATAACCTGAACTACATTAATATGTGGAATTGTGAGGATAACTATGCTATGATTAGGGCTGGGTATCGAGAACCGGTTGTTTTTGCTTAACAATTCCCTTATCGGTCCTTCAGAGCGGCCGTTGGTTTTGAGGGTGTTTGTCGGGAAAATGATCATTTCTCTAAGTTGATTACAGATCCTGCAGTGGCTCTGTAATCAAACATTTCTGCAGTGCGGCTCTGCTTTGAACCAATAAGCAGTGCATCGATCCGCTGCTTCGCTGGTTCATTGCTTCGCTCCTCTACAGAAGCAGCAAGTCCGCTTCTTAACCCCTCTCAAAGCCATTAAAATATGTCAATTGTGAGTCACTTTTGTGTGGATTAAAGTGACTAACTGGGACTCCTGTCTTGTTGCGAGATAGAAATGAGAATCGTCCTCCGTTCCGTTTCTCCAAACGCTGCGCCACTCTCTACTGTGTATATAGTCCGGTCGGAATTAATAACTTCAAAGCAAATCGCTCATTAAATCAAATGACACCTCTTTCCAAACATTGTCATACAAACAAACTGCAATCAATCAAAATATTTTTTCCTCCCAAAACGAGACATCCTGTGTTGATGTGCAGCAGTCTAAGATTCTATGGCTGCAGACCTGCAGACTCCAGCAGCCGCCTGAGTTCAGCTCAAATGTATGGAGAGACTTTCATGGCATTAATGTCTGAAAGGAAACACTTTTGACAAAAACTACAGATTTTTATTTCTATTTATGTCCAGAGATCAAGGATCCAATTTCATATTTATTTACTTTAAGACTCAATAAAATGTTGTTGACAGAAAACCTGTAAAGCCTACTAAAATTCACAAGAGGTATCGATAAGGAATGGGATTGATAAGCAGAATTGATAATGGTATCGATATCGATCAAATCTTATCAATACCCATCCCTAGTTATGATGAAACCCAGCAAAATTAAATGAAGTGCTACACAGCTTGAAAATGTTTGAACGTACTTCATTCACATGTTGATCATCTATATATTAAAAGCATGCGTGCATGTGTGATTTTATTTAGTAAGTTCATTGTGAGTACATAATACAATTGTAAATATCAATCAATCAATTTTTTTTTTATATAGCGCCAAATCACAACAAACAGTCGCCCCAAGGCGCTTTATATTGTAAGGCAAGGCCATACAATAATTATGTAAAACCCCAACGGTCAAAACGACCCCCTGTGAGCAAGCACTTGGCTACAGTGGGAAGGAAAAACTCCCTTTTAACAGGAAGAAACCTCCAGCAGAACCAGGCTCAGGGAGGGGCAGTCTTCTGCTGGGACTGGTTGGGGCTGAGGGAGAGAACCAGGAAAAAGACATGCTGTGGAGGGGAGCAGAGATCGATCACTAATGATTAAATGCAGAGTGGTGCATACAGAGCAAAAAGAGAAAGAAACAGTGCATCATGGGAACCCCCCAGCAGTCTACGTCTATAGCAGCATAACTAAGGGATGGTTCAGGGTCACCTGATCCAGCCCTAACTATAAGCTTTAGCAAAAAGGAAAGTTTTAAGCCTAATCTTAAAAGTAGAGAGGGTGTCTGTCTCCCTGATCTGAATTGGGAGCTGGTTCCACAGGAGAGGAGCCTGAAAGCTGAAGGCTCTGCCTCCCATTCTACTCTTACAAACCCTAGGAACTACAAGTAAGCCTGCAGTCTGAGAGCGAAGCGCTCTATTGGGGTGATATGGTACTACGAGGTCCCTAAGATAAGATGGGACCTGATTATTCAAAACCTTATAAGTAAGAAGAAGAATTTTAAATTCTATTCTAGAATTAACAGGAAGCCAATGAAGAGAGGCCAATATGGGTGAGATATGCTCTCTCCTTCTAGTCCCCGTCAGTACTCTAGCTGCAGCATTTTGAATTAACTGAAGGCTTTTTAGGGAACTTTTAGGACAACCTGATAATAATGAATTACAATAGTCCAGCCTAGAGGAAATAAATGCATGAATTAGTTTTTCAGCATCACTCTGAGACAAGACCTTTCTGATTTTAGAGATATTGCGTGAATGCAAAAAAGCAGTCCTACATATTTGTTTAATATGCGCTTTGAATGACATATCCTGATCAAAAATGACTCCAAGATTTCTCACAGTATTACTATAGGTCAGGGTAATGCCATCCAGAGTAAGGATCTGGTTAGACACCATGTTTCTAAGATTTGTGGGGCCAAGTACAATAACTTCAGTTTTATCTGAGTTTAAAAGAAGGAAATTAGAGGTCATCCATGTCTTTATGTCTGTAAGACAATCCTGCAGTTTAGCTAATTGGTGTGTGTCCTCTGGCTTCATGGATAGATAAAGCTGGGTATCATCTGCGTAACAATGAAAATTTAAGCAATACCGTCTAATAATACTGCCTAAGGGAAGCATGTATAAAGTGAATAAAATTGGTCCTAGCACAGAACCTTGTGGAACTCCATAATTAACTTTAGTCTGTGAAGACGATTCCCCATTTACATGAACAAATTGTAATCTATTAGACAAATATGATTCAAACCACCGCAGCGCAGTGCCTTTAATACCTATGGCATGCTCTAATCTCTGTAATAAAATTTTATGGTCAACAGTATCAAAAGCAGCACTGAGGTCTAACAGAACAAGCACAGAGATGAGTCCACTGTCCGAGGCCATAAGAAGATCATTTGTAACCTTCACTAATGCTGTTTCTGTACTATGATGAATTCTAAAACCTGACTGAAACTCTTCAAATAGACCATTCCTCTGCAGATGATCAGTTAGCTGTTTTACAACTACCCTTTCAAGAATTTTTGAGAGAAAAGGAAGGTTGGAGATTGGCCTATAATTAGCTAAGATAGCTGGGTCAAGTGATGGCTTTTTAAGTAATGGTTTAATTACTGCCACCTTAAAAGCCTGTGGTACATAGCCAACTAACAAAGATAGATTGATCATATTTAAGATCGAAGCATTAAATAATGGTAGGGCTTCCTTGAGCAGCCTGGTAGGAATGGGGTCTAATAAACATGTTGATGGTTTGGATGAAGTAACTAATGAAAATAACTCAGACAGAACAATCGGAGAGAAAGAGTCTAACCAAATACCGGCATCACTGAAAGTAGCCAAAGATAACGATACGTCTTTGGGATGGTTATGAATAATTTTTTCTCTAATAGTTAAAATTTTGTTAGCAAAGAAAGTCATGAAGTCATTACTAGTTAAAGTTAATGGAATACTCAGCTCAATAGAGCTCTGACTCTTTGTTAGCCTGGCTACAGTGCTGAAAAGAAACCTGGGGTTGTTCTTATTTTCTTCAATTAGTGATGAGTAGAAAGATGTCCTAGCTTTACGGAGGGCTTTTTTATATATATATATATATATATGACTTTTTTATATATATATATATATATGACAAATATACACGCATGACACAAGAAAGTGAAATCATTTATTACCATTGTGGTCCATTTAAGAATCAAATGACAAAATATATATAATAATAAAAGACTAACAATATTAATAATACCAATAATAATAATAATAATAAAAATAATGATAATATTAACAGTGTGTATATGGTAACAAGGCCCTAAACAAGTTATAAATACATTAAGACAGTAAATTAACATAAAATAATTACATAGATCAAGCGGGTAGCGTGTTACTGACTACATACGGTGAATAGCTCTACTTCCTCTGTCTTTTCTGCTATCTCCTCTGTTTAAGACAATCTTAGGCTTCTTAAATGTCCTCCTCCCTACCCTTACCAGTTTGGCACCTTAGGAGCTCTCTTAAGGCTTAAGGTGCTTTGTGGACAACTTTCATCTTACCAAGGGAAAATTCTAAGAAATGTCTAAGAATCCAAGGAATTCTAAGGTTTTTCTTAGAATAACGTCAGTAGGAGCTATTTTTAGGATATGGACCTAGAACATCAACATTAAGATGTGATGTTGAAATGTAACGTAATCACCTTAGTATTTCTTTTGTTTTTCTTGTTGCTTAATGCTGACAAATTATACTGTATTTGTTGTCTTTCTGATGCCTGATTCTGTTTTTTCTCTCCGTTTGAGGGGCAACTCCATCCAGGGATGGGTGTGGTGTCTGTATCTGCAACCCTCCGGTCCTGTGCACCGGCAAAATTTCCTGTATATTCATTTTGTAAATTGTTTTGTAAACTGTGGCGGTAGTATGGCCCAAGCAGAGGGTCACCACTTTGAGTCTGGTCTGCTTGAGGTTTCTTCCTCAAATCATCAGAGAGAGTTTTTCCTTACCACTGCCGCCTGTGTGCTTGCTCTGGGGGTTGGTAAGGTTGGACCTGAATTGTGATTTGGCGTTATATAAATGAAAATAAATTGAAAAATTGAAATTCAAAAAGATGTAACCGATGCCTGAAAAATTCTTTGTTGCGCAGCCGCTGGAGCCGTCTGTGAACCACACAAACACGTCAGCACCTGATGATCCAAACCGATAAGCTGTTTCCTTCAGAGACCAGCTTCAGTTTTAACAAATGGAATGTTTTGGGTAAAGTTGTACTCCATTCCCCATTAAGGAATGAAAGTTAATAGTCCTTCAGTAGTTGTCATCCAAAAATCTTACCCGATGGTGAAGATCTTTCATACACAACAGCGGTCACGCTACATTCTCATACAAGGGACCGCTCAAAGGGTGCGGCACTCCACCGAATTTGTCTGTATTTGTCGACTCACACAATTAAAAAACGACTGATTGACTTGAAGTCTTGGCACAATGTAGGGCGCAACTCAGTACTCGTTCAAAATCGGCGAGATCCGGATTCAGGAAGATTTTTCACCTGGCAAATACATGCTCTTTGACTTTTCTGGTCACAGGATGATGCAAAAACAAATCAATTTTCACAACTTTGGAACAGGTAAGTATCCTTATGAGTGGAAAAAAGGAACCATTTTGAAAATGAATCATGAAGGTCTTTCAGAATCATGAATGTCTTCAATCTCTGAATAAACTAGAGCACAGCGCTTGTAGAGCACAAACCTCTGCCATCACTAGTTTCCAATTCCACAAATTTTTATCTCGGAAAAAAATTTCAAGGTAAAATTCCTGTTAGAAGTGGCTTTTCAAAAGCTAAATTACATGTGATCGAATGCCTGGAGTATGTATTTAGTTCACGCACTTGAATCAAAGTTTTTTTGTGGTGTTGTCAGGCTTTTTTTCAACTTTTTTGGTTTCTGTATTCTTTATAAGATAATTTTCACAGAACATTGGTTATCTCTATGTACAATTTATCACTGCTTTTTGGCACTTGGTTTCTGACTGATAACTGGAAGATAGATGAACAACTTCAACCGGTTCAACTAGTCCATGACCCCCCACCCTCTCTGTCACTGCAGACATCTCCCCTTCTTCCCTCAGCACACCGGTCCCCAGACATCACAGCAGCAGCCCCCCACCTCAACACAACCTCCTCCATCCATCACTGTGGACCAGGTCAGAGGACAGCTGAGGAAGCTTCATCCCAGGAACGCTGCAGGCCCAGACAAGGTGTGTCCCCGTCTACTGAAGACCTGCGCAACTGAACTGGGAGAACCGCTGGTAACACTTTTTACAGCTTCACTAGAACAACCAAATCCCAATTATGAATTAAGAATATTCCCAAATGTAAATTAAGAATATTCCCAATTGTAAATTAAGAATATTCCCCGGCCTCCGAAATCTTCAACTTCATCTGCAAGGTCGAAGATGTCATCCAATTTGCGTCCGAGTTCAAGAGTCATCGCAGTGTGAGAATTCACTACCCTGCCAATCTCATTAATCATGATGGACAAGCGAGGGGCCATGGATCTTGATGCCGCAGTCTTGCCAATTTTCCGGTAGATCAGAGCAGCACATAAGCCAAAAAGTACCAGCCCTGCTACCATAAGACCAAAAATGAATAAATCCTTGACGTCCTCAACGGAGAAAGGCACCAAGCATGCAACACGCCAAGACCCCCAGGAGTTAAGAACATAGCCCGCAGGATACGTTCCATCTGGGCAAGTAGGATCCCCCGGTCCTGACCTTCTTGTAGAAAAAACGGTGTCAATAGCGTTCAGAGACCAGCTGATCAATTCCATGGTAAATCCAATAGTAGTCCAATAGATCCAGTATCCAATAAAATTTGAGGAATTCACAGTCTGGTTAAGTAGGGACTTGAAGGTTAAAGCAGAAGCAGAGTTAAGGGAGAGTGGAGGAGATGCGACCACCCTCGTCTGAGTCCCAAGCTGGGACTCCAACGAGGGCGAGAGGTATTGTGAATGAGAATCAAACCCAGGTCAATATACTGGCTGCCCAACTCATTATCCCACTGAGCTACCTGCTCTATGAAAATATAAAAAATTGAGGACGTCCATTCTGTTTTTTGGTTTAGAAATGATAAACACACAAGCCAAAAGTGCGGATAACAGCACTTTTGGCTGATGTGCTGGCCCTACTTGTGTGAAAATCTTTAAGAAAAGGTTTTTTTTTTTTTTTTCTACGAGTGGACAGACAATAACATTAATAGCACCATCTGACAGAATGGTAAAGATTAACGTTTGGCTGACAGTTAATCTTGTGATATAAAACATAATCCACTGAGAGAACATGATACCTTCTGTTGTATCTTAAATTAATAGATTTACACACAGATGGCTATTAGAAGCAATAGCCCTGTTTTGACATTTGGAAAAGCTTGCTGGTGCATTTTGGTTTATTTTTACATGGTCCATCTTTCATTCTTTCTTGCATCGACAGGAGTTATTGATTGTTCTTTGGAGGGGATTAATGTGACCACTGTGGCAGTGCTATGTTTGCCGTTTGACATGGCAGATGGACACAGCTGAACAATGGAGGCATAAATGTCATATCCAGGGGTCTTTCCAGACAAACAAACAATTATTTTCTTTTGAACTACACCATTCCGCTGGTTACAGTTACATTTTTGGTCATCATACATGTATGTTTGAGGTTTAGGGATGGATTGACTCAGGACACTAATCAAATTTTATCCATGTGGTCCTCCAGCATATAAAATTTCACAGATCTTCATGGTCATAATCAACACAGAGTCTGTACATCTGTATCAACTGGTACTTTTGCTTGTTCTCCAACTTTTGTAGATTAACTTTCGGATTAATCGTAACACAACATGACCTCCTTAATGGAGGCAAATATCGCATAAAAAGCCAGACAAGCAAAAAGCTCAAACTGTTTTTACAGTGTGGTGTTCTTAGGATAACAAGAACAGAAAAAGAAAAACTTCCAAACACTTCCTTCCTCACACCGAACTGCATGTGAAGTGGAAAGCAATGGAAATTTGCGGCGGCAGGGAGATTTTCTTGTTTTTCCACTACGACAGCTCTATCTCCTCGTCACGGGAACAAATGAGCTGGCACAGTGGCCTTATGGCTTCATTTGCATGATGTTACTTGGAGTTGTGGTACACAGAACAGAGGGCAATAACTCAGGCAGCTATTACCGTGGAAACTGATGCTTATCAGTTTCTCTACCGCCGTCTGTGTCTTTACAAACCATTCAGCTGACTAGCCTTTAGTCTGTTTTTTTTATTACATTTGCTGTGTGCTCACACATCTCTCTGTGAGCTTCTTTCACTTTTTACATTTATGCATGAAAAGTCCAACCAATATATCAGTTGGCTGATAATACCAGCCGATGAGCCTTTCACAAAGATCGATGGGTGCTTTTTTTAATTTATTTAAACAAATGGCTAATTTTATTTTTCCCTTCAAATTTTAGAATTCACTTACATAATGAGAAGCTAACTTGATTTAAATAATAATACAATAACATGCTTTTGGAGGGCGGTATGCATTTTCAAGAGGCCCGACGTTCATGCCCAGTCATTGCCATTGCAGGCGACAGCATGGACAGAGGGACTCAGAAAAATGCATACCGCACGACAACAGCATGTTATTTGCATTATTATCACTTTACTGAAATACACAACACGTAACGCGTACATAAAAAGCTGACTCATTTTAACTTTTGTTGTGTCGGCTGGCGCGCGCTGCTCTCCAAATTTGCCAGTGCGTCCTCATCAAGCTGGCTGCTTTGGGTGCTGTTCACTGTCATGCTATCCATGAGAAAATCATAAGGAATAGCCATATTGGGACCAACACACACTTCTCACCTTTTTATCTTTTCCTCTGCGGACAGTTCTTGGGCTGCGCGCGCTATGAGTCATTTGTTTACGCACAGCGGGCGGGTATAGCTAGACAGCGTCGACGTAAATCTACGATACTGGCCTAGCAACACCCCGGTAAAGTGATAATGTCCAATAGTGAGGCCCAGGATAATGGTAAATAATATTTTATCTTGTTGCTTTAAAACATTGTTACAAAAAAAAGTGGCCAAAACTGTCAGGAGTATAACACTAAGTGCATTACTCTCTGACATATTTAAATATCACATCTGAATATCTGCAGATGAATACAATTGCTGTTGTTTTCTTTGATTCTCTTCCTTCATACCACACCTCACCACAACCACTGAAAGAAGACAGAAAGCACAGGGTATGATTATAAATTGCGTTACACTTAATTTTTATTTTACTGAAGAAACAATGCAGAAAAACACTCTGGCTGTTAGATATTGGTGTTATTATGCAACCCATCCTGCAGATGGCGTTCCAATGGTACTGTTTACAATGCTGTCAAGCATACACTAGCTGGGACCCCCATCACCTCTTGGTAACATTGGCGACAAGAGACAGAGGCAAAGCGATCAGCTGCCATTCGTTTTAAGTCAGAGTGGCTGTTCACACTGACAGGTGGCTACTACGCCATCAGCTAGGTGTGGCCAAAATAAATAGTCTATTTAATGCAAATGCAGAGTGATGCGACATAGCGACTGCCAATCCAAGTAAAGATTGCATGATGAATGCATGTTGTTGTTGGTTGTTGGGTCTATTTATAGTTATTTATAATAAAGTTCCAGTTTAAACTGTGAAACATCAAGCCTCAGTTACATTTCTTTGTCATAAGGGTTTGATAATGAAATATTAGGAATCCTTGACATTTTTTTATGTATGGCATATATTGACAGTTTGGCAATTTTTTTTACTCCCCAATATCAGTATCAGCCTCCAAAATATCGGTCAGGCTCTAACGTGAATATCTCTTAATAGCCTCAATGTTCATTATACACCAAGAAATATTTCTTTAAATTGAGAAGTATCACCTTCGCTGGGCTGAAACAATCAATTAACCCAAATATCTAGGGCTGAAACGATTAGTCGAGTAATTCGAATAATTTGATTACAAAAAATGTTCGAGGCAAATTCTGTGCCTCGAAGCTTCGTTTAACGTTGTAGTACATATGCCAGGCCTGTGTGTGGCGCTGTAATGTCCCCAGAAAAACAAACAGAAGAAGAAGTAGAGCAGGCGCTAATCAAATTAGCACAAAAGCTACAGCTTTCCAACATGACAAACAGAGGGAACTAAAGCTTTTTAGGAAAAGACGGTCCACGCTGATCATCTAAAATAGCTTACTGTGCATTTAAAGCAAAGTGTTTTTTTTTTGTTTTTTTTTAACAGTTTCGCCCGTCCACAGACAGTCTCTGGAAGAAGTCCACTCTTTCTTCTGTGTGACTCGCAATGAGTTTTTTCGCTTTTTTGGGCAACACACAATGTTTCACAAACACGGGAACTCAAATAAAATAATAAAAAACAAGTGACTGCGAGGCTGCATGTTCAACCTCCAGCTGAAAATGAAATGCATTGGCTGAATCGCAGAGAGTGTGTTCATGCAGGAAATTCATGCAGGGACCCAGTCCACCACCTTAATAAATAAATAAATAAAAATGGTTAATTTTACAAGTTGGGGAAAACAAAAAACAGTCACAACCCATCCCCATTTCAGCAAAATGTCAAGACTTTGGCCCGACACCAGGAAAGATCCAAAACTTGTAAAGATGTGAAAAAAATTACCCAGGAAAACAGAAAGGGATACACTAAATGTGATCATCTCCTTGATGACGCAGTGACATTGTGCCATTACTTAGGGAGAACCCTGGACTGTTAATGTTTTAAAACGCAAAAGTATTTTTTATCCGATTACTCGATTAATCGCCAGAATAATCGATAGACTACTCGATTGCTAAAATGATCGATAGCTGCAGCGATCAAGTGATAAGTTATACACCTGGGCTAAAACATATTCATCCTCAAATTTTCCCCAACAAAACCTCAGCATCATAACTAAAAGGCACCAAAAAGAAATGTAACATCCACCATCTTTAAGAGAGCTCCATCACCAATGGTGTAGACCATAGGTGTCAAACTGATTCCAGAAAGGGCCAAGAGGATGCAGGTTTTCTTTGTAACCACCAACTCCAGCAGGTGACTTCACTGATGAACTCTTCCCATCTGCTCAAAGTGATGTTCATCAGTGAAATCACCTGATGGAGTTGGTGTTTACAAAGAAAACCTGCACCCTCTTGGCCCTTTCTGGAATCAGTTTGACACCTATGGTGTAGACGGTCGTCAACAATACAGGAATCATTAACACAAAATTGACATAGAAAAAGACAAAAAGAAAGACAAAAGGGACTTTTTTGGTAAGTTTTGAAGGTGTTTTTCAGAGACACAGAGATGACAGATGCCTCATTGTGAATAACTCACAAACAAGCATAATGTACGTTTTACCACTGAGAGAATCACATTCCTGCACTTTGTCTCTGTGCCACATCCAGTGGCTGAAAAAACAGGAGGCGTGTCCTAGAATATGTAACAAACAGTGGGAAGTGATCTGGATTAAATACTATCAAAATCTGATGGGCAGACATATGTGCATAAAAAAGCTTCACCCGAATTTGAACTTTGATCATAATTTGATTTTTCAATTTGGTGCGTGGTGCTGGTGTTGTTGTCATTTGTTTAGGGTCTAATTATCCTGAAGTCAGGTCTAATGGTTTATAATGACGTACACTATTGTGTAGCTTGTTGCTTTATGTTGGCACAGGTCAGAGAGAGGGAGTAACAGATGGCCTGGGGATTACTCCCTCAATCTCTAAGCGCCCTCTCTCTCTCACTCTCTCATAATTCCTCTCCTCTGTTGCTCACTCCACTCATTGCATTTTGTTTTTAATGTATCACACTAGGGTGCATTTTTCAAAATAAACAAATTAACTTAAGGAAATTGAACAAATCATTGAGATATGTCAAATATGTTCTAGTGCCAGGTTCCCAAATGTGAGGTTTTGGTCCATTTGGTGAAGATGGCACACCTGTACTGGAACTTGTTAAAGACACCTGGGAAGAACATATGGAGTGATGAGGTCACTGCACACAGGTGTTGGGTGATGCTGATATCTTTGAAGGAGAGTGAAGGTCCAGGTTTTTTGGGTCCTGGTGCTTCCTGTCTTACTGTACGGTTGTGAGACTTGATGCAAACCAGTAACCTAAAGGTGATGATTGGATGTCTTTGGTACGAGGTCTCTTTGGAGGATCCTTGGGTACCACTGTATCAAACAAGTGGTTACTTTGGCAGACTCAGATGAGGAGAACCACTTGCACTTCAACATTTCAGTCACGTGGTGTGTTTCTCTGTGCATGATCCAGCCAGCAGGTGTCTGAGTGTTGAGGATACCAGCAGCTGAAGAAGGCCAAGGACACCTTCACATTTCACCTGGCTGTGGCAGATAGATGGTTACTTTGAAGCAGAATTAATGGATCAGTTATCTGCCTGAGTGGTTGCCATCCAGGACCTAAGGCGGTGTGGTGGTGTGGTGAAAGTGGCGAGAGTGGCACCAAAACATGCTCCAAACATGACTTCCACCAAAATTATCTGTGCTTTGTGAATCTAAAGCAAGTATTTATTATCAGCATGAGATTAGTCTCATCAAGCTCAGACTCATGAAGATATCCTTGTGGAAGAGGTTTGGCCCAGGTCACATTTGAGACTGATAAAAGTCATTTACCTATGTGGGTTCAGCAAAATGTTTGGGAATGGATTCTTGATGACTGCGTGACTTCTTGTAGACCCTGCAGCAATTACTGTGCTGCTACTGTGGAACTAATCATCATGTTCAAATATTTAATGTCACAGCTGCAATGTCAGCTTTTGGAAAATTATGGAATCACCGGCCTCGGAGGATGTTCATTCAGTTGTTTAATTTTGTAGAAAAAAAGCAGATCACAGACATGACACAAAACTAAAGTCATTTCAAATGGCAACTTTCTGGCTTTAAGAAACACTATAAGAAATCAGGAAAAATAATTGTGGCAGTCAGTAACGGTTACTTTTTTAGACCAAGCAGAGGGAAAAAAATATGGAATCACTCAGTTCTGAGGAATAAATTATGGAATCACTAGAGCTGCAGCTATCGATTATTTTAGCAATCGAGTATTCTATCAATTATTCTGGCGATTAATCGAGTAATCGGATAAAAAATACTTTTGCATTTTAAAACATTAACAGTCCAGGGTTCTCCCTAAGTAATGGCACAATGTCACTGCGTCATCAAGGAGATGATCACATTTAGTATATCCCTGTTTTCCTGGGTAATTTTTTTCACATCTTTACAAGTTTTGGATCTTTCCTGGTGTCGGGCCAAAGTCTTGACATTTTGCTGAAATGGGGATGGGTTGTGACTGTTTTTTGTTTTCCCCAACTTGTAAAATGTAACCATATTTATTTATTTATTTATTAAGGTGGTGGACTGGGTCCCTGCATGAAGTTCCTGCATGAACACTCTCTCTGCGATTCAGCCAATGCATTTCATTTTCAGCTGGAGGTTGAACATGCAGCCTCGCAATCACTTGTTTTTTATTATTTTATTTGAGTTCCCGTGTTTGTGAAGCATTGTGTGTTGCCCAAAAAAGCGAAAATTAAAAAGCGAAACACTCATTGCGAGTCACACAGAAGAAAGAGTGGACTTCTTCTGTGGACGGGACGGAGCTGTGTGAGGGAAGAGCTGAGCCGCTCACAACTGTTAAAAAAAACAAAAAAACACTTTGCTTTAAATGCACAGTAAGCTATTTAAATGATCAGCGTGGACCGTCTTTTCCTAAAAAGCTTTAGTTCCCTCTGTTTGTCGTGTTGGAAAGCTGTAGCTTTTGTGCTAATTTGATTAGCGCCTGCTCTACTTCTTCTTCTGTTTGTTTTTCTGGGGACATTACAGCGCCACACACAGGCCTGGCATATGTACTACAACGTTAAACGAAGCTTTGAGGCACAGAATTTGCCTCTAACATTTTTTGTAATCGAATTATTCGAATTACTCGAATTACTCGACTAATTGTTGCAGCCCTAGGAATCACCCTGTAAATTTTCATCCCCAAAACTAACACGTGCATCAAATCAGATCTGTTCATTAGTCTGGATCTAAAAAGGAGTGATCACACCTTGGAGAGCTGTTGCACCAAGTGGACTGACATGAATCATGGCTCCAACACGAGAGATGTCAACTGAAACAAAGGAGAGGATTATCAAACTCTTAAAAGAGGGTAAATCATCACGCAATGTTGCAAAAGATGTTGGTTGTTCACAGTCAGCTGTGTCTAAACTCTGGACCAAATACAAACAACATGGGAAGGTTGTTAAAGGCAAACATACTGGTAGACCAAGGAAGACATCAAAGCGTCAAGACAGAAAACTGTCTCAAAAATCGAAAATGCACAACAAAACAAATGAGGAACGAATGGGAGGAAACTGGAGTCAATGTCTGTGACCGAACTGTAAGAAACTGCCTAAAGGAAATGGGATTTACATACAGAAAAGCTAAACGAAAGCCATCAACACCTAAACAGAAAAAAACCAGGTTACAATGGGCTAAGGAATAGCAATCGTGGACTGTGGATGACTGGATGAAAGTCATATTCAGTGATGAATCTCGAATTTGCATTGGGCAAGGTGATGATGCTGGAACTTTTGTTTGGTGCCGTTCCAATGAGATTTATAAAGATGACTGCCTGAACAGAACATGTAAATTTCCACAGTCATTGATGATATGGGGCTGCATGTCAGGTAAAGGCATTGGGGAGATGGCTGTCATTACATCATCAATAAATGCACAAGTTTATGTTGATATTTTGGACACTTTTCATATCCCATCAATTGAAAGGATGTTTGGGGATGATGAAATCATGTTTCAAGATGATAATGCATCTTGCCATAGAGAAAAAACTGTGAAAACATTCCTTGCAAAAAGACAAATAGGGTCAATGTCATGGCCTGCAAATAGTCCGGATCTTAATCCAACTGAAAATCTTTGGTGGAAGTTGAAGAAAATGGTCCATGACAAGGCTCCAACCTGCAAAGCTGATCTGGCAACAGCAATCAGAGAAAGTTGGAGCCAGATTGATGAAGAGTACTGTTTGTCACTCATTAAGTCCACGCCTCAGAGACTGCAAGCTGTTATAAAAGCCAGAGGTGGTGCAACAAAATACTAGTGATGTGTTGGAGCGTTCTTTTGTTTTTCATGATTCCATAATTTATTCCTCAGAATTGAGTGATTCCATATTTTTTTCCCTCTGCTTGGTCTAAAAAAAGTAACCGTTACTGACTGCCACAATTTTTTTTCCTGATTTCTTATAGTGTTTCTTAAAGCCAAAGTTGCCATTTGAAATGACTTTAGTTTTGTGTCATGTCTGTGATCTGCTTTTTTTTCTACAAAATTAAACAACTGAATGAACATCCTCCGAGGCCGGTGATTCCATAATTTTTGCCAGGGGTTGTAAAAGCCAAGATAATGGGTTGCACAAGTAATGGACCCCTTTGGTATAATACTGTAAATAATCAGTTTTATTGCCAGTTTTCTTCAGACAAGTCAGGGGATGGATACATGAACATTTGCAAGTCCCTGAATATGTCTTGCACTTTATTTACAGCAGTGATGAAGAAATACAAACAGTATGGCACTC
The DNA here is from genome assembly GCF_902500255.1 of Thalassophryne amazonica. Taxonomy (NCBI): domain Eukaryota; kingdom Metazoa; phylum Chordata; class Actinopteri; order Batrachoidiformes; family Batrachoididae; genus Thalassophryne; species Thalassophryne amazonica. The sequence goes on from NC_047119.1 coordinate 45,524,294, forward strand.
TATGGTAAATATGTGAGCAGTAGACAGTTCTCAAAAACTGAGTGACTGTGCAAGAAGGAGACGAGTGAGGAAAGCCACCAAGACACCCAGACAACCAGAAAGATGTTATAGGCTTCTCTGGCTGTGATTGAACGAATTGTGCATAGTGCATGTTTTGCATTTTGTATCCCCAGTTATACAGCTTCACGATGAAGTGGAGCAGAGAAGGATTACAGGCTGTTCACAAACAGACAAACGGGTGAAAACATAACCTCTGCCCAACTTCATTGGTGGAGGTAATTCATTTATATCAACTTGTAGAGATCTGCTTTGAGTTTGAGTTTAAGGAAGACAAATTTTTATATTTAGAAACTTGATTTATTTTTTGTATTTGAAATAGCATAAACAACTTAAAATGTGTGAAATACCAATGGGCCGAAAACTTTTGGAGGGTACTGTATATAAAATCTAGCATCATAACTGCAAGGTAAAGCCCCCGTATCCATAGTCCATATTGCATTATTTTTTTCTAAGCACCGGCGGCGTCTTTTCTTCAATTGCTCTAAATGAGAATGGAGTGTAAGTAGTGGCTACCTCAGCTCAGTAAAAGCAGCTCACAAGGTCTTCCAGGCACATCCAACTGGGAGGAGGCCTTGTCGAAGACCCAGGATATACTGGAGGGATTACATCTCCAAGCTGGCTTGGGAACGCTTTGGAACGCCCCAGGAAGAGGACTTGGCCGAAGGTAGGGATGTGTGGCCTGAGTTGCTTAGCCTGTGCCACCATCATCCAGACCCGGACAAGCAGAAAAAAATGAATCAATGACTTTTGATATACAGTATGCAGAAGTGTATCACCCAACTGTTACCCACGATCTAGTGTTGGAGGAAAAATCCTAATAAGACAAAATACCATGAGATTGTAATACTTGTATGATACATATCGAATCGGCACTGAAGAATCGCAAAAGTATGGAATCATAAGATAAGTATATTATCTAATAATATCATATAATATAATATTATATTATTTTATTAGCCCTACAGAACAATATGCTTGATGGGTATAGCGCAGCTTATGAATCTGGTTTTGAAACATTTTACACTTCAATAGAGCAGCAATTCTTAAAACTGTATCAGGTAGGAAGGCAAGCTCATGTTGGACATTTTTTTACTGCTGCTTTCACACTACAGTATGTGGTGACCAACATCAAGATGACTTGCAAATCAGCATCAATGCAAATTTAAATGTCAAAGGTCATCAAATTTTTGCTGGAATCAAGATCTTCACATGTATCATTTAAGTAAATAGTTCTCCTCCTTGAGCATATTTACTGATTGCGGAGACTCAATGAAATTAATTAAAATTCAGTCCACAATACTGCTGCCAAATTGTCAGTACAGCATGAAAGCAGATTTACTGTTAAATATGCAAATTCTGTGTGTGCCCGTCAACATAAACAGCATTTATTGTTGTGTGGGCCGCTGAAGAGGATGTACTGCTGGCCCACTACCAAAGGGAGCCCTGCCTGAAGTGCGGGCTTCAGGCACGAGAGGGCGCTGCCACCTCACAGGAACAGCCGGGGTGACAGCTGTCACCAATCACCTGGTCATCACCCACACACACAAAAGCCGGACGACATCTCTACCTCGTCGCCGAGATATCATCTACCTTCACAGTAAATTCTCAGCCGTTGTTGTGCTGACGCACGTTACTTGTTGTCGTGTGTGTTGAACTGTTTGCAGGTATCTTGAGCGCTACTTTCAGCTGGAGGCTGGGTTCGCGGATGGTGGAGTGACGCACTTCACTCTTCACTCCGAACTTCAATAAGTAGGATTACTGACTCTGCATAAACTGTGTACTTGAGGTGGAGGTGTCTTTCCCACCCGACTAATACAAGAAGAACTTGCTGACTGTTTACTGGGTGTGTTTTTCACACACATTACTTCTGTCTTCTGCTTCCTGCCAGCAGTACCAGATCCAACAGTCGGAGATGGTGACCACCTGGGGACTCAGGACTTGGCGGCTCCAGCATCCTTCGGGTTTTGTGGCAGTGGAAATCGTGTGGGATCCGGTTCTACTCAGGACGGACGTCTCCTATCCTCGAGCCTACCCACACGTCACTTTGTATATTTTGACTGTGAACCAAATTCTGCACTTGTCTGTATTTTGTTGTGCATATTTCACAACAGTAAAGTGTTGTATTTTTGACTCATCTATTGTCCGTTCATTTACGCCCCCTGTTGTGGGTCCGTGTCATTACACTTTCCCAACAGGATATCTCGGCCATCGTCATGGATCCCGAGGGGCGTCAACCATCTGTTGAACAGCCAATGGAAGAGCAGGGTGCACAGGCGTCCGCAGGAGGCGTGATTGGTTAGTTGCAGCAAATCCTCACCGCCTTTACTGCTCGGTTGGATCTAATGACCGAGCAGAACATCATCCTCAATCGCAGGATGGAGGCTCTCACCGCGCAGGTGGAAGCGCGCGCTCAGGGCGCTGCTGCAGCTTCTCCTCCTGCTGACCCGGTGCCGAATATAGACATTCCACTGGTCATTCAACGACCCCCCCCCCCCCACCATCCCCTGAAGCATACATAAGTCCCCCAGAGCCATACGGGGGTTGTGCGGAGACGTGCGCGGACTTTTTAATGCAGTGTTCGCTCGTCTTTTCACAGCGTCCCGTGATGTACGCGTCGGACGCCAGCAGGGTGGCTTATGTAATTAATTTGCTTCAAGGCGAGGCACGCGCCTGGGCTACGGCGCTCTGGGAGCAGAATTCACGGCTCCTTACCTCTTTTACTTTCTGGTGGCGCGTCCTTCGCCATTGAAGGTGCGGGCACTAGATGGCACCCTTCTCCCTTTAATCACACACAAGACACTGCCAGTAACTTTGGTAGTGTCTGGGAATCATCGGGAAAAGATCGAGTTTTATGTGACTCCTTCTACCTCCCGCGTGATTTTGGGCTTCCCTTGGATGATCAAACACAACCCCCGGATTGATTGGCCGGCTGGGGTTGTGGCTCAGTGGAGCGAAACCTGTCACCGGGAATGTCTAGGATCCTCGGTTCCGCCCGGTTTGACCGCTAACGAGGAGGTTAAAGTCCCCCCCAATCTTGCGGCGGTGCCTGAGGAGTACCACAATCTCGCTGACGTCTTCAGCAAAGATCTGGCACTCACTCTTCCCCCACACCGTCCGTACGATTGCGCCATTGATTTGATCCCAGACACCGAGTATCCGTCCAGCAGACTGTACAACCTCTCACGTCCTGAGTGCGAATCAATGGAGACCTACATCCGGGACTCGTTAGCTGCCGGGTTGATCCGGAACTCCACCTCCCCGATGAGTGCAGGTTTCTTTTTTGTGGGCAAGAAAGACGATGGCCTCCGTCCATGCACTGACTACAGGGGACTGAACGAGATCACGGTCCGCAACCGGTACCCTCTACCCCTGTTAGATTCGGTGTTCACACCCCTGCATGGAGCCCAAATATTCACAAAACTCGATCTTAGGAACGCGTACCACCTGGTTCGGATCCGGAAGGGAGGTGAGTGGAAGACGGCATTCAACACCCCATTAGGTCACTTTGAGTACCTGGTCATGCCGTTCAGCCTCACTAATGCCCCCGCGACGTTTCAGGCTTTGGTAAATGACGTCTTGCGGGACTTCCTGCACCGATTCGTCTTCGTATACCTAGACGATATTCTCATTTTTTCCACGGATCCTGAGACCCATGTCCAGCATGTACGTCAGGTCCAGCAGCGGTTGTTGGAGAACCAGCTGTTTGTGAAGGGCGAGAAGTGTGAGTTCCACCGCACTTCTTTGTCCTTCCTGGGGTTCATAATCTCCAACTCCGTCGCCCCTGATCCGGCCAAGGTCGCGGCGGTGAGAGACTGGCCCCAACCGACAAGCCGTAGGAAGCTGCAACAGTTCCTCGGCTTTGCGAATTTCTACAGGAGGTTCATAAAGGGCTACAATCAGGTAGTTAGCCCCCTGACAGCTCTGACCTCCTCCAAAGTACCATTTACTTGGTCGGATCGGTGCGAGGCCGCGTTTAGGGAGTTGAAACGCCGGTTTTCGACTGCACCAGTTCTGGTGCAGCCCGATCCTAGCCGCCAGTTTGTGGAAGAAGAGGATGCCTCGGACTCAGGGATAGGAGCCGTGCTGTCCCAGAGCGGGGAGTCCGATCAGATTCTCCATCCTTGTGCCTATTTCTCACGCAGGTTGACCCCAGCTGAGCGGAACTATGACATGGGCAATCGGGAACTCCTCGCGGTGAAGGAGGCTCTTGAGGAGTGGAGACGTCTGTTAGAGGGAGCCACGGTACCATTTACGGTTTTCACGGACCACCGGAACCTGGAGTATATCAGGACCGCCAAGCGGCTGAACCCCAGGCAAGCCCGCTGGTCATTGTTCTTCGGGCGTTTTGACTTCCGGATCACCTACCGCCCCGGGACCAAGAGCCAAAGATCGGATTCTCTGTCCCGGGTTCACGAAGTCGAAGTCAAAACCGAGCTGTCGGATCCGCCGGAATCCATACTACCTGAGTCCACTATCGTGGCCACCCTCATCTGGGATGTGGAGAAGACCGTCCGGGAGGCCCTGGCACAGAACCCGGACCCAGGTAAAGGACCTAAGAACCGCCTCTACGTCCCACCAGAAGCCAGAGCTGCCGTCCTGGACTTCTGTCACGGTTCCAAACTCTCCTGCCATCCGGGGGTGCGAAGGACCGTGGCAGTGGTCTGGCAGCGCTTCTGGTGGGCGTCCATGGAAGCCGACGTCCGGGACTATGTCCAGGCCTGCACCACCTGCACCAGGAGAAAAGCTGATCACCAATGGGCACAGGGACTCCTCCAACCGTTACCTGTGCCCCATCGCCCCTGGTCTGGCCTGGATCGAGTATGCGCATAACAGCCAGGTGTCCTCTGCCACCGGCCTCTCCCCGTTTGAGGTGTGTCTGGGGTACCAGCCCCCATTGTTTCCTGTGGTGGAGGGAGAGGTCAGTGTGCCCTCGGTCCAGGCCCACCTGCGGAGGTGCCATCGGGTGTGGCGCACCACCCGTTCTGCCTTGTTGAAGGCCCGGACGAGGGCTAAGGCCCATGCAGACCGCCGGCGTTCCCCGGCCCCTGCATACCAGCCTGGGTAGGAGGTGTGGCTTTCTACGAAGGACATCCCCCTCCAAGTGGACTCACCCAAACTAAAGGACAGGTACATCGGTCCATTCAAGATCCTCAAAGTCCTCAGTCCGGCCTCAGTGAAGCTGGGAGCTGGAGCTTCACTGCGGGTCCACCCGGTTTTTCATGTTTCCAGGATCAAGCCACACCACACCTCACCCCTCTGTGCTCCCGGACCGGCGCCGCCTCCTGCCCGGATCATCGACGGGGAGCCGGCTTGGACTGTGCGTCGGCTCCTGGACGTCCGCCGGAAGGGCCGGGGTTTCCAGTACTTGGTGGACTGGGAAGGTTATGGACCCGAAGAACGCTCCTGGGTGAAGAGGAGCTTCATCCTGGATCCGGCCCTCCTGGCCGATTTCTACCGGCGACACCCGGACAAGCCTGGTCGGGCGCCAGGAGGCGCCCGTTGAGGGGGGGTCCTGTTGTGTGGGCCGCTGAAGAGGAGGTACTGCTGGCCCACTACCAAAGGGTGCCCTGCCTGAAGTGCGGGCTTCAGGCACGAGAGGGCACTGCCGCCTCACAGGAACAGCCGGGGTGACAGCTGTCACTCATCAACTATGACAGCTGTCACCAATCACCTGGTCATCACCCACACATACAAAAGCCGGACGACATCTCCACCTCGTGGCCGAGATATCATCTACCTTCACGGTAAATTCTCAGCCGTTGTTGTGCTGACGCACGTTACTTGTTGTCGTGTGTGTTGAACTGTTTGCCGGTATCTTGATCGCTACTTTCAGCTGGAGGCTGGGTTCGCAGATGGTGGAGGAGTGATGCACTTCACTCCTCACTCCGAACTTCAATAAGTAGGATTACTGACTCTGCATAAACTGTGTACTTGAGGTGGAGGTGTCTTTCCCACCCGACTAATACAAGAAGAACTTGCTGACTGTTTACTGGGTGTGTTTTTCACACACTCATTACTTCTGTCTTCTGCTTCCTGCCAGCAGTACTAGATCTGACAGTCAGAGACGGTGACCACCTGGGGACTCAGGACTTGGTGGCTCCAGTATCCTTCGGGTTCGGTGGCAGTGGAAATCGTGTGGGATCCGGTTCTACTCGGGACGGACGTCTCCTATCCTCGAGCCTACCCACACGTCACTTTGTATATTTTGATTGTGAACCAAATTCTGCATTTGTCTGTATTTCGTTGTGCACATTTCACAACAGTAAAGTGTTGTATTTTTGACTCATCTATTGTCCGTTCATTTACGCCCCCTGTTGTGGGTCCGTGTCATTACACTTTCCCAACATTTATGCAAAGCATTCTTTCTGCATAATTGCAAATATGAACACAAGAGATTTGCAAAGTACAATAAAACCTCCGTGTGATGTGAAAGAAAAATGTAAAGAGAAGATGTGGCATCCAGCCAACACAGGAGGACATTTTCAAGAATCTATCCACAGTCACCTCCATCTGAATGACGTTATAAACATTTATGACCACATGCATTCAGCCTCATCTTCTTTACAATGACTGTGTAGAACCACCCCTCAGTTTAAAAACCAGCAACAATGTTAAAGGAGTGGGGTTTTTTTTTTTCAACCAACAGTCCAAATCCCTAAAATGCACTTTAAGATGACAAGAAAGCAGAATAAAATCAAGATATTTAACACAGCGACACTAGAGAATGTTCAGCAATTTCCCTTGATAATTAATTACTTTATTTATGTCACATTTGGGGCAGCACAGTGGCTTAGTGGTTAGCAGCTTTTGCTTTTGTTTTTGACCAGTGTAATAATTAACAAACAAACAAACACACAAAAAAAGTTTTTACAGGAAAAAAAGGCAGGTGTGGCCACTAGAACTGTTGATAATTGGGTAAAATTGTAAATAACTTCACTGAACCTGCAGATTTTACAATATAAACCAATTTCACGCAGCAAAATAAGCAATTTACAAGCTGTAAATTTTTTCTCCATGTAATGTGGAGTTGAGTCAGGAAGGGCATCCGGCGTAAAACTTGTGCTAAATCAACATGCAGATCCACCTTGGATCTGCCGTGGTGACCCCAAATGAAAACAAAGGATCAGCGGAAGGGACTTACTAAGCTTTATTTTATTTTTAATGTTTATTTAACAGGGCAGCACGGTGGCTTAGTGGTTAGCACTGTTGCCTCACAACAAGGAGGTCATGGGTTCAATTCCCACCTGTGGCCTTTCTGTGTGGAGTTTGCATGTTCTCCCCGTGTTTGCGTGGGTTTCCTCCGGGTGCTCTGGTTTCCTCCCACATCCAAAGACATGCGGGTTAGGTGGATTGGAATCTTTAAAAATTGACCGTAGGTGTGTGTGTGGGCGTGACTGTGTTTGTTTGTCTGTTTGTGGCCCTGCAACAGGCTGGCGTCCTGTCCTGGGTGTACCCCGCCTCACGCTCCATGACTGCTGGGATAGGCTCCAGCTCCCCGCGACCCTCAACTGGACTAAGCGGTTGAAGATGTGTGTGTGTGTGTGTTTATTTAACAGGGACGATACATACAACATTGCCACAGAAAATGGGAAAGTGTGATGCATGTAAGATGTCTAGCATCAGCTAATTTGCAGTCTTTTTCCGTGGTCAGGCTTTAGAATAAAAAAAAATATATATATATATATATATATATATATATATATATATATATACATACACACATACACACACACACACACAATGATACAAATACAGGGAATAATACAATGAAAAGGTACCATGAATAAATAAACAAAGTTGCAGTTGTAAATTAGTGAAAGCTAGTGAAATTTGTGAAATTTAACATTAATCATGGGTAAAGTGTTACTGTATTGAAAATTACTTGAGAGAAATAAATTTTCACATTTCTGCTGTTGCTTCAGCCAATGTTTAACTTTCACACTATTTTTATTTTATTTAACCTTTATTTAACTAGGTTAGCTCCATTGAGATCAATATATCTTTTACAAAGGAGACCTGGACAATTATAAACATTGCAATCCACCTAACCTGCATGTCTTTGAATGTAGGAAGAAACTGGAGCACCCGGAGGAAACCCACACAAACAACTCCACAGGTGGGCATCAATCCTGTGACTTTCTTACTGTGAAGCAGCAGTGCTAACCACTAATCCACCTAAGCCTCTTTAGTTCTGTTTGGGATTTAATTTCTGATGGTATCGGTGTATACCTCGCACTGAGAGGGATGATTGGCCAAATGTCCTGCACCTTAGAATTTTGTAGTTTTGAGTGGTTCTGCTCCTTCTCACTGTCCAACAGTAAAACTGCTACAATATGATCTGTTTAAATTGTAATCCATTTTAAAATGTACAGGCTGATCTGTGATGTTGTTTATATCTTTACATTATTATTATTAATGACAATTTTAACATAATTGTTTTGTATATTAAAAACCTTTTTTAACAGCATGCATTTATGTTGTATGATGTAGCTATAGCTGCTATAGCTACATCAATAGATCGCTCAGTTTATAAAATATTACAAATCGATTTGAAATAAAACCACAAAGCAGACATGTGGCATTTGGATAAACAACAAACCCTCTGAACTCCTGTGTTGTTCATGTTTGATGTACAAAACTGATTTTTCTGATCATCAATTTAACAGTGTACTTTAAAATTTAAAGTGATCATAGATGAGCTATTCTAGGTCGCTGTCTTATTAATCCTAAAACAATCTTTTAGAGGAGCCTGGAGCTTCAAAACGATTTTAAAAAGATCACGACAAATGCTGTGAAGACCTAAAAACCTCTTTATTAAGATTTCACTGAATAAACCAGATTAAAATGAAAACAAAATCGACTTTCCGACGATCAAAGTAAAGAATTAAAAAAGAAAAACTTACCTCTGACGCACAGTAACGACATGGCGCTCAGCTTTCACCACTTTACCGGTGTCTCAGCAGAGATTTGTTCTGTGAGCGAACATTATAAAGTCCATTAAAGAATGTTTGAAGTTCCCGTCGTTGTTTCACTATATTTTTAATGGAGCCAAACTTTGGCAAAAAGCAACAGAGCGACGCCACAGCCACCGCGCCATGATTAAACTCAGCAGCAGCAGGTTCCACCGCAAGCTGGGACACCAACACCGCGGAGGCGGGGCCAAAGCGCCTGTGACTGACGTCCCGTCTATCCAATCAACACGCAACATCGCATCGAAGGGAATGGCCAGAGCATCACTTCTAACCAATCGTTGACAGGCACAGCTCAAGGGATCGAAGAGGCGATCCACTTTTGGAAGATAATTTTCTTAAATTACTTAAATTAAAGAAGATAATGATCTTAATGAACTTAATAATGTTTTAATAATATGATAAATATGCCAAAATTGCGAACAGTAATGCTAAAAACATAATAAATCAAAACAAACATATAATTTTCTACAATATTCTACAAGTAGGTTGTAAGTTGATTTTTTTTTTTTGCTGTCAGTCTGAACTCATCAAATAAATAGTCAACACTTTGCCGCACATGTGAGTAGCTTTTGTCGCCATCTAGCGGGCGGTGTGAGCATTCCAGGACTTCTGGTGCGTATTCTTCTTGAAACCCAATATTCAGTAACAAAAAAAAAACAAAAAAAAAAAAACGCATTCATAAATGTCAGAAATGCATAACTTTTGGCATGGAGAGCTTTGACCTCCCAGTATTAATGTAAGAAATTTTCAATTTTGAGAGTTTTATGGTTCTTGAGTTTTAAGATACAAAAGTTTGTTGGAAGGACAGAAGTATCCTGACAAACGCAATTTGCAGTTGCAAAAAAACAGAAAAAAAAATATGATTAAATGTCCAAATTGCTAACATTCATTCATTCAGTCAGTCATTTTCTGCCACTTATCTGGGTCTGGGTCACCGTGACAGTAGATGATGCTGCTCATCTTGTACTCTTCCCCTGAAAAAGTTAGATGACTTGGCCTAGGATATCCCTATCCTGGGCCTAGTCATCTAACGCTTCCTGGGGAATCCTTGAGGTGTTCCCAAGACAACTGGGAAATATAATCCCTCCAGCATGTTCTGTTTCTTCCCCAGGGCCTCCTCCCAGTTGGACATGGCTGAAAAACCTCCCTAGGGGCACACCAGGAGGTATCCTCACCAGCTGCCCGAACCACCTCAGCTGGCTCATTTCAATGCAAAAAGGCAGCGGCTCCCAGTCTGTCCTGTATAGTCGAGCATTTTGCCCTGTTACATAGAGAAAGTCTCTCATTTCAGATGCTTGTATCCATGACCTTGTTCTTTTGATCTCAACCCAAAGCTCATGATGCTCCATCTTACCCCCACTTGTGAACAGGACCCTGTGATACTTGAACCCCTCTACTAGGGACAATAACTCTCCCCTGACCCAGAAATGACAATCCACCCTTTTCTAGCGGAGGACCATAATCTCAGATTTGGAGGTGCTGATCCTCATCCCAGTGGTTTCACGCGCGGCCTCAAATGTGCCCACTGTACATCAGAGGTCACAGTCTTATCTCATGAAGCCAACAGAACCACACTATCTGCAAAAAGCAGAATATATCTCCCTTCCTTATAAAAGTAGGTCATTTTGGCATCTCCCTTATTTTCACTCAAGGTCGCTGTAGCAAAACAGAGGAGGAGCTGCGTGTTGATTTAACAAGTACTACACCAGATGCTCTTCCCGATTCAACGACACATTGGAGAATTGGCAGAAGTGGAGAAACTTCCACACTGGAAATGTGTGCACTTGACCACTGCCTCTGCAAGCATCTTCGTTCCCTATATTTCTTCTTCTTCTTTCTTCTCCAACTCACCCTGTCCTCTTCATCTGTCACCCCAACCACATCCTCCCTCACCACATCCATAAACCTCCTCTTTGGCCTCCCTCTTCTTCTCCTGCCTGGTGGCTCCATCCTCAGCATCCTTCTCCCTATGTACCCTGGGTCCCTCCTCTGCACACGTCCAAACCATCTCAACATTGCCTCTCTGACTTTGTCTCCAAACTGTCCTGCCTGTGCTGTCCCTCTGATATATTCATTCCTAATCCTGTCCATCCTTGTCACTCCCAAAGAGAATTACACTATTTTCAGCTCTGCCTTTTTGTTAGTGTCACCATCTCTAAGCTGTACAACATAACTGATCTCACTACTGTCTTGTAAACTTTCCCCTTCACTCTTGCAGGTATTCTTTAGTCACAAATCACGATTGCCACCATTCTCCACCCACTCCACCCTTCTTCACCTCTCTACCACACTCTCCATTACTTTGAACAGTTGACCCCAAGTATTCAAACTCATCTACGTTCACCACTTCTACTCCTTGTAACCATACTATTCCACTGGGCTCTGTCTACTTCCCACACATGTACTCAGTCTTGCTCCTACTGTCTTTCATTCCCCTTCTCTCCAGAGCATATGTCCACATCTCCAGGCGAGACTCAACCTGCTGTCTACTTTAACTACAGATCATAATGCCATCTGCAAACATCATTGTCCATGGACATTCCTGTCTGATCTCATCCGTGAACCTGTCCATCACCATTGCGAACAAGACTTACTTACTCCCTTCCAGCCTATTCCCCTGCCTTCCTACCCTACTATGTCTCCCATCCATCCACTAATCCAACCCCACACTGCTTAGCTTCTGACATATGACAGGACAACACTTACACAGAGCTAACTGGCTGATGCTGATGCCTAGATAAAATGTGTGATAACCAGTGTGGCAGCCATAGACATTATGGTGGAAGTTGCATGCCTGCCTCTTCTTGTTTTTCCTTCTCCTCTTCTTCTTATGAGTTTAAGTGGTACCAGTGCATTATGCCCAAATGTTTCACACTCATAAAAAAGGTATTATTTTGTTTGTATATTGTCTTATTATCTGTATAAGAAAACAATACGAATTTGGTATATTGAGTCTCCTTCAAAAATTTTCCGGCGTTTTCTTTTTCCAGTCTGTGAGCCTGAGTGCTGAAGAAATTTGTCCTACGTTATTTGCCGTAGCCCCACAGGGGTCCGCGCATGCGCAGAGTTGCAGCAGCGCTTTCCCCGCCTGAGCGTTTACGTTAGCAGATGTGGAGCAGTACGCTGAATTTGTGCGTTTTAATGAGGTGGTTGCGAAATATATGTTGATTTTTCTGTTATATATCACAGTAGAGGATCGATAAGGTTCAGGAACGTATCGGATCGAGGTGAGTGTGGGCTTGTAGCTGCTGTTTTCATTGTGTGAACGGAGGCCGTCGTCCACCAGCAGTGTCAGGCTTTTAAACTAAAAAAAAAAAAAAATCCACTTTAAATAGCTGCATAAGTTAAATATAAGTGGATTTAAGATAACGGCAGCTCTTTTTCCCCACTGTATAATATGTTACGTGTTGTTTTCAGTGTAGTAACGTGGTTTGATCTCGGGTGAGCTGTTAGCTAAAACACGTTTTACCAAAGAGCTTTTAAATGTGGATTTAAATCCGCATAGATTCACTACTTCGACATTTGTACACGTGGTGCTGTTTCGTTCGCAGATCTTCACTTTGACCACATTGTGTAGTTTGACACGTTTGTGTTTGTTTCGAAAGAAGAATGTCAAAGTGCGTGCGTGTGTGCGTGCGTGGAGGAGATGTCTTTGGCTTTCATTCATTAAAAAGTGCAACAAGTTGGTGGCAGGCACAACACTGCGCTTTAAAACAACAGGTTACACGCTCTTGATGGTTATATTAATGCATTACAGCGATATTAGCTACATAAACCATCACACTGACACTTCTCAGCTAACGGTGAATTTCCCCGTTCAGCTCTGTTTTCCAATTAGTGAATTACTAATTACATTAACTAACTAATAAATAAATAATAACCACAACTTTTTTTTTCAATATTTATTTCATTCATTTAAAAGAAAAGCAGAAATGAGTACATTACAAGACACTGAATGAAAAGGAGCAGAGAGAAGAACAAGTCTTATATTTTCTGACCCTTTTTACAATACAATCTTTCAATTTTAAGCATCATTATTCAACATTATTTAACAGATTAAATTTTTTTGACTTTGTCACATACCACTGACTTTTCATAATTTTAGCCATTATTTAAAATATTACATTTTTAACAGGTTACATGTTAGACTTAAAACATTTTGACATTATTAACAGATTACATTTTAGACTTTGTCACAACCCACTGACTTATTTCATAGTTTCATACTTACTTAATACATCTAGTTTAATACATTTTTAAAAATAATTTAAGCGACCTTGATTCTTTGATTTCTTTGTTGAGGTTGTTCCATAATTTTACACCATTCACTGCAATACTCCGTTCCTTTACTTTGGTTCTGAATCTTGGTTTTTTTAAAGACTTCTATTCCTTTCAAATTATAACTACTTTTTTTTCAAACATATTTTGAATGTTTATTGGTAATGTATTTTTATTAGCTTGGTGCATTGTTTGCAATATTTTCAAATCAACTAAATCATGAAATTTAAGTACCTTATACTTAATGAATTTTTAAAGCTCTTTTCTGCAGAATAAGTAATGGTTGTGTATAAGTTTTACATGTTGATCCCCAGATTTCTACACAATATGGGACAATCAATGAATTGTACAATGTTAATAAACCATAACTATTCAATGAAAATTTTACTTACATCATTAACATTAATCTTCCATCCTTTAATAATAAGCACATTTTCATAATGTGCTTATTACCAAAGGCCAAAATATGGCCATCGGGTATTGCGATGACTTTGTGTCCATCTGTCTGTCTGTGTTCAGCATAAGTCCAGTCTTGTTACTGTCAGGGTCTTCAAATTCACAGGGAGCACTCTTGTGACACAGACCTTTGATAAGTTCAAAGATGGCTAACCTTGACCTAACGGGCCCAAAAGGTCACCTTCTTTCTACACACTCTTTCATTGATTACATACTCATACGGCTGATGGTATATTAGCATTGCGTTATATTTTGTTTTTAGAGCAGCAACCATTAATCAAATATTAACTGACTATTACCTTTAATCTATTGTTTTGATAACCAATAATTTTGAGTCACTTAAAAAAATTCTGATAAGATTTTCTCTTTTTTTGGACTCTTATCTGGCATTCAGCTGAATATCTTTGGGCTGTGGACAAAAGAAGACATTTGAAGGCGGTTCGGGTAAATGATTGATCGATCATTTAATTGATTATGGAAAAAAAAAAATTTCCAACATTAAAACAAGTGGCAAGCTGAAAGGCATCAAAGGGGGAAATCAGAATCAGAATACTTTATTAATCCCCATGTGAAAATTTTGTTCCATGTGCTCTGTGGAAAATAGCAAGTTGGAGAAAGAAGAACTTAAGTTAAATAGAATTTGAAAATACACAATAGTACAAATGGGCTGTTTCACAGACAGGGTACACAGGTATGTGTCACTGGCACCAAAAAAAAAAAAAAAAATCAAAGTGGTTACTTTGGTCAAGTTATTCATCCATATCTAAATGGAGACTGGGCTACTTAAATGACCAAAGCTTCAGACCTATCAGATGTTTGCATATATATTTATTTCAAGATTGAAAATAAGTACAACCTTTCCAGGGAGGACTTTTTTTACTAAGATAATTGTTGTGTAAATTATACAGACTGAGATTACTGCAATCTACCCATATGTACTATCTAATTAAAACAGTTGCTGGTAAGTATGTACTCAATACAACTGTTATTGTGTTTCTGCATTCATAAATAGTGGTGGACTGTAAAAGTTTCTGGAGAGGACAGTTTTTTTACAGACACATCCTTTTGTGGTATCACACATGGTGATTACCTCTTTCAAACTAAAATATTCACCTAACACTGATGCTTGAGTTTGAAATGCACTTTATTTCTGGACAGGACATTTTTGACATACAAGACATTTTATTTTTGAATGCCTGTTTCAACTTGTTTCCCCACTGGGCAACGATCCTGGGAGTT
The DNA here is from genome assembly GCF_902500255.1 of Thalassophryne amazonica. Lineage (NCBI taxonomy): Eukaryota > Metazoa > Chordata > Actinopteri > Batrachoidiformes > Batrachoididae > Thalassophryne > Thalassophryne amazonica. The sequence goes on from NC_047119.1 coordinate 45,539,299, forward strand.
AGATTGTTATACAGTAGGGTTTGGTAGGGAAATTAGTCCATTTAGTGGTTACCGACTAAATAAATAATAGTTCTGGCAGCCCATCAAAATTAGACATTGTGGAAATGACAGCTATTTTGGTGAAAACTGGTATATTTAGAGTTCTGCTGGTAAACAGATGGGGATATTAATCCAAATGATCATTGCTGCTGATAGACCAGTAGTAGTTATTCATGTATGGTAAACTAAACTTTGTTGGTCATTTCCACCTTGTCATTAACTTAAACTTTATCTTTAAAATCCACTTATGTGCCCTGATTGTAATACAGTCCAAATACATAAGGGTGATTCTTAGACTACTATTATGTCCTTTGATTATATTGTATGAAAAACAGAAAAAAGGGGAAATTTCACACTTTTATAGTTATCTTTACAATGAAAGTGTTTTAAGAAATTTGTTCTAGTAGTCTATGATGACTTTTTCACCTTTTTTCAGCATCATTATATGCAAATATTGCCATGTTGTGCTTGTCCCACACCCAGACTCTTGATCTTCAATGATAAAAATGAATGGTAAAGAAACATTTTTTCTAATGTTTTAAAATATCTCTGAATAAAATATCAGTAAAATAATCAAAACATAATTGCGGTATTCAATGTAATACAACTGTTGGGATTTTTTTTTTAAACAAAATGTAGTTGTCCCACAGTATTGCCGTAATTTCCACCACAACACTGTAATGTCCCTTTAAACAGTTTGTATGAAAGATTGTTTGGGTAGTTTCTATAAAGCGCCTTGGGGCAACTGTTTTTGTGATTTGGCGCTATATACATGTGCTCTGATGTCACTGTTTATCTCCATAGAAACTATCCAAACAGTCTTTCATACAAACTGTTTAAAGGGACATTACAGTGTTGTGGTGGAAATTATGGCAATAGTGTGGGACAACTACATTTTATTTAAAAAAATCACAACAGTTGTATGACATTGAATACCCCAATTATGTTTTGATTATTTTACTGATATTTTATTCAGAGATATTTTAAAACATTAGAAAAAACGTTTCTTTACCATTCATTTTTATCATTGAAGATCAAAAGTCTGGGTGTGGGACAAGCACAAAATGGCAATATTTGCATATAATGATGCTGAAAAAAGGTGAAAAGTCATCATAGACTACTAGAACAAATTTCTTAACACTTTCATTGTAAAGATAACTATAAAAGTGTGAAATTTCCCCTTTTTTCTGTTTTTCATACAATATGATCAAAGGACATAATAAGTGCCCGTAGTCTAAGAATCACCCAGTGATATGTCACATTCTTTCTCATGTTCTGTCATGCACGCTGGATGCAGCTGTGCCTCCCTGAGCTAATGCTTTGTTTCTGCTTGTGTGTGTGATAGTTAAAGCAGTTAAAATGACCAAGAAAACCTGTTATTTTTAATACACCATACCTGGCACTCATGTCTGTTGTTTAAACTCTGATATTGTGCAGTAGAAAGCTAAATGACAAATGTTTCACTCGCCATATGTTATTTACTATCTGTGTCTCCATGCGACAGTCATTCTTGTCTTTGTTTCTGTTTCAGGACTGTGATAACAGATACCCACGTCCTGAACATGGCAACAGAAGATAAGAAACCAGATACAGACACCAAACCTCCGGTGGTCCCATCAGTGTCTTCCAGTCAAAGCAAGGTATAGATGTCCTCAATCTGCAGAGGGTCCAGGTCTGATGGTGCTGCAACCAACATCCTTAAGTCTTTATATACACACACACACACACACACACACACACACACACACACACACACACACACACACACACACACACACACACACACACACACACACACACACACACACACACACACACACACACACACACAGAGGACATAAAAACAGAATTCTGAGTCATCCTTTGTGATGCCAAAAAGGCATTTCTTGAAATACCCGATAAGACCAGAAAGCAGAACATCTCACAGTAGTCATGATTTTACGGAGGATAATATTCCGTTACATTTCAGGCTGGTGGTGGTGTAATGGTACAGCAACTGTCATTATGTACCCAAATCCGCAAAAGGAGGAGCAACCTCATACGAGCAAGCTGTACCTAATACAGTGGCCAGTCAGTGTATTTCTTCATTAAACAGTCCTCCTGTTGGACTCTCATCCACACACAGAAGTTGCTTTGCACGTTCACTGCAGTGCAAGAAAAGGAACAAAAGAGGATTTTTAAAAAATCCCTTTTCATTGTTTCATATTGCTTGTGGTGTTATTCCTGAGGATCAGGGATTCCTTATAACCATTCTCATCATGTAAAACACAAAAGAGCAAAATTAAGTATTCAGGTCTCACTGGTCATAATGACCATAATTAATAATAGAATTAATTAAATATCTGAGTGTACACAGGTCAAATATAAAGAATTAAGTAATAATACAAAATAACATAACCGGTTCTGTTCATTATTTTTATGGACAGAATTTCTAGGCGCAGCCAGGGTGTAGACAGGGTCTGGCTTGGGAACCACAGAATCTTGTCTCTGCTGTTTGTGGACGATGTGGTCCTGTTGGCTTCGCCAAATCAGGACCTTCAGCGTGCACTGGGACGGTTTGCAGCCGAGTGTGAAGTGTCCGGGATGAAAATCAGCACCTCCAAATCCGAGGCCATGGTTCTCGACCGGAAAAAGGTGCTTTGCCCTCTTCAGGTCGGTGGAGTGTCCTTGCCTCAAGTGGAGGAGTTTAAGTATCTCGGGGTCTTTTTCATGAGTGAGGGACGGATGGAGCGTGAGATCGATAGACGGATCGGTGCAGCGTTTGCAGTGATGCGGTCGCTGTATCGGGCCGTCGTGGTGAAGAGAGAGCTGAGTAGGGGGGCAAAGCTCTCGATTTACCGATCAATCTACGTTCCGATCCTCACCTATGGTCATGAGATTTGGCTCATGACCGAAAGAATGAGATCGCGAGTACAAGCGGCCGAGATGAGTTTCCTCCGCAGGGTGGCTGGGCGCTCCCTTAGTGATAGGGTGAGGAGCTCGGAGTCGAGCCGCTGCTCCTCCACGTCGAAAGGAGTCAGTTGAGGTAGCTTGGGCATCTTTTCCGGATGCCCCCTGGACGCCTCGCTGGAGAGGTGTTCTGGGCACGTCCCATTGGGAGGAGGCCCCGGGGAAGACCCAGGACACGCTGGAGGGACTACATCTCTCCGCTGGCTTGGGAACGCCTTGGGGTTCCCCCGGAGGAGATGTGTGTGGATCGTGAGGTCTGGGCAGCTTTGCTTGAGCTGCTGTCCCAGCGACCCAACTCCGGATAAAGCGGAAGAAAATGGATGGATGGATGGATGGATGAACAGGGTATTGCAGCAATCATTGGCTCATATAATATAATAAATATGAGACCACCCCGCAGAAGTGAGAATCTGTTTTTTTTTTTAATTAAAAAAAAAATAAATCAAAGGCTTTCCTTTGAAAGCATTTTCAGATTAAATAATTGAATGCATTTTTTTCCCTGTCAAATATCTTTTTTTCTTTATAAATTACCTGTTTGAATTTCCTTCACAGTCTTCTCCGGCCAAGCCGAACTACAGCCTGAAATTCACATTAGCGGGCCACACGAAGGCCGTGTCCTCCGTCAAATTCAGTCCGAGTGGAGAGTGGCTCGCCAGCTCATGTGAGTTCAGCCTACTTTAGATTCAAAATATAAATATCTGCAACTTTTTAAATGTATTAGTTTTTTTTTTGTTATTTTTATTATGCCAAGTTACTGTAAGCCAGATGTTACCTTGTATCTGTTTACCAGCAGGATTACTGCAAACACAGCCACGTTCTCACTTTCTGTCCTGAAAGGTCACAGTCTATAAAAGTGACAAATCGGCGTGTGAAGATCGCAGTTGTCCACGAATGTGATCTAGCGCACACTTTGATGTAATGCACTGGACTTGTGCCACTCAGTGTGCGAAAACAACAGTCACACACCCATAGTGTAACTTTGAAATATTGATGTCCCGATCAGGTTTTTTTGGCCCCGATCCGATTCCGAGTCATCTGATTTTGAGTATCTGCCGATACCGAGTCCCGATCCGATACTTTAAAAAACTGAATGAACAATGAACAAATGCTAAATATCTAATATTTTCATTTTAATCACCTTATTTTATTATTTATCACTTAAACAGTGCACTTCTCCTCGAGGTAGCTTGAACAATCAAGTAATAATCTACCAGACTTTAAAAATGTACAAATTTCCATGTTATTTTATTTGTCTAAAAATAAATGTCCAGGGTTCCTTATGTTAAACAAGAAGTTATCTAATCTGAAATAACAGGTGGTTTTAATTTACAGATGAATGGTTTCTAAAGAACCATTTATTTATATATTTAGCTATTTTAATTACGTGTTCTAAACTTTTTTTTAAACAGTAATCAGAAATTTTGAGGTAATAAACAACAACAAAAAACATTTCCAAGGATTTTTCTTCAGAAAACTGCTCTATCAATGAGCAGTCCTGTGACATGTTTCTGATTTGTACAGATCAGTGGTTTCTGTTTTGTACAGATCAGTGGTTTCTGCCATTAGTCTTCCGTGTTTTGGCTCGACGTGTCGTTCCTATTGGACAGCGTGAAGCTACGTCACAGCTCAGAGCGTCGAAAGTTGGATTGGGTTGAACTTACCGTTTTTCTTTTGTTCAATAAAAAAAAAAAAGATTGGGTTGAACGTTTGACTGCGTCAGCCTGCCGACAAGCGGCAATGCGTGCTCCCGTCAGAAGCGTCGCTTTAGCTCAACTTTTGACGCAACGCTTCTGATGCCTCCAAAAAGCAATGCGTCTCATTGAAAATAATGCTTTTTAGACCAATTCTTGACACCTCTGATGCTTCCAACGCATGAAAGGCCCATTAATCTGCAATAATGAGCTTGAAATAGTGCTGATCAAAATAATGAAGATAAAATCTATATCGGATTCCGGATCAGGATGCGACGTCCGATTTTGATCAAGTCTGAAACCACGTGATCGGGCCAGATTTCTGATCACGTGATCGGATCGGGACATCCCTACTTTGAACACAACCGTGGTGCTTACGTAAAACTTCCTGGTGATGTCACAGTGTGCAGTGGACTCCACAGAAAGGCAAAGGATTACCAAAGTACGTCTAAGTTACAGATCTGTCTGGTGGAGGGGAATTTTCAAACACCTTGAACATCCTGCAATAGTTAAAATAAGACTGCAACACATTTATGGATTATCCTGTTTCATCCTGCCAGTCTGTCTTTTTTTTTTTTTTGCAAGGTACAGATGATGTTTCAAACTGACTATCCAGGATGCATATCTCTAAAAGTGAGCGCGGGATTAAATTTAAAGATTTTCCGAAAGTTTGAAAAACTGTGGGTCTTTTTTGGGATAAATGAACTGAAATTTTGCATGCAAAAAATGTTTCCACTAATCCAGAAATCTTTCTCGTTACCCATTACTGACAGGCAGAACTGTGACAGTATTTGTGACGCCAAACTACGGTTTTTGCACGAGTTGCGGACATCTATATTTTGCTAAACACTGGCCGGCTTCATATTAAGTGAAGACATTATACTGTTTCGATTTACTCAAAACACCTGTTAAAATTTGTCTTTCCAGCTGCTGATAAACTCATCAAGATCTGGGGAGCGTACGATGGCAAGTTTGAAAAAACCATTTCGGGACACAAACTCGTGAGTTGGACTGATACTTATCGTCTGTCACTGTTTGTGTTCAGGTGTTAAAATTCCAACAGTTGTCATGTTTTGGTGTTCTGTGATTCTGAGCATGTGTATGATGTCTTGCATATTTTCAAATTATGTGCTTACTACAGAATAAATTTCAGAGTGCTTGTGCTTATAACAAATCTCATCATTTTTGGAATATGTAATTTAGTTGTTTTTCCACTATTTGTTTCCGGGCTTGCAGTGACTTCTGGACTCTGCCATCAGATTTGTATCTGTATGTGGGTGATTCTTAGACTACGGGCACTTATGTCCTTTGATCATATTGTATGAAAAACAGAAAAAAGGGGAAATTTCACACTTTTATAGTTATCTTTAAAATGAAAGGGTTTTAAGAAATTTGTTCTAGTAGTCTATGATGACTTTTTCACCTTTTTTCAGCATCATTATATGCAAATGTTGCCATTTTGTGCTTGTTCCACACCCAGACTTTTGATCTTCAATGATTAAAAATGAATGGTAAAGAAACGTTTTTTTCTAATGTTTTAAAATATCTCTGAATAAAATATCAGTAAAATAATCAAAACAGGGCTGCACGGTGGCTTAGTGGTTAGCACTGTTGCCTCACAGCGAGAAGGTTGTGGGTTCAATTCCCGTGGCCTTTCTGTGTGGAGTTTGCATGTTCTCCCCGTGTTTGCGTGGGTTTCCTCTGGGTGCTCCGGTTTCCTCCCACATCCAAAGACATGCGGGTTAGGTGGATTGGAATCTTTAAATTGTCCTTAGGTGTGCGTGTGGGTGTGTCTGTTTGTTTGTCTGTCTGTTTGTGGCCCTGCGGCAGACTGGCGTCCTGTCCTGGGTGTACCCCGCCTCACTCCCTATGACTGCTGGGATAGGCTCCAGCCCCCTGCAACCCTTAATTGGACTAAGCGGTAGAAGATGGATGGATGGATAATCAAAACATAATTGGAGTATTCAATGTCATACAACTGTTGTGATTTTTTTTTTAAACAAAATGTAGTTGTCCCACACTATTGCCGTAATTTCCACCACAACACTGTAATGTCCCTTTAAACAGTTTGTATGAAAGATTGTTTGGGTAGTTTCTATGGAGATAAACAGTGACATCAGAACACATGTATATAGCGCAAAATCACAAAAACAGTTGCCCCAAGGCGCTTTATATTGTAAGGCAATGGTGTGATGGAAATTACATTTACAAGGCCAATAGTGCCCGTAGTTAAAGAATCACCCATGTAGTGAAAATGTAGAAGTTGTTGAGATACTTAATTGTTTCTGCAGTGGCATTAATGTTTCTGAGGAGTGAACGGAGTAACAGGGCTCGATTTATCAATTTTCAAGCAGGGGCCAGGTGGCTCTTATTCTGGCCAGCCAGAATTTCAAGGAGCCACAAGACAGCTTTTTGCAAAAAACAAACAAAAAAACCCATACCCCTTTTCATAAAAAATACACAAGTATTTTTCTTATTAAAGAATACCTGAAGACACCACCAACTGCATGGGTGCAAACAATATAGTTGGGTATAAGCAAAATTTTATGTGCTTATGTATATTTTTGTCAAAATTTCCCCCAGTCATCACTGACAGATTTCAGATGTGCACCCAGTTTTCTTTTTCCCCTTCAAAGTTCAAGTCCAGACACCTTGGCAAAGCATGTACACACAAAAGGAGACTGGGACAAATGTAGCCCACGGGCCACAAATTTGCAGCCTGGATTCAGATGAAACACAGCAGCTGAATTAATGGGGCAGCACAGTCTCGTTTGAACTCCTGCTTAATATCGTGGGATTTGACCACATTCGAGGACAGCCTGTACAAACACAGGAGAGACTAATCCACGGGTGGAGTGTGGAGTTTCAGCACAAACCATTCGGTCTGTCTCGGTAAGCTTCAAAGCATACTCGCCACCACCTAGTGGATGTGCTGGTTTAAAAATTGTTTCTGCTGAAGCCCCCATCCTTTGAATGGTTTGTGCTGACACCACACTTCAGGTGTCTCTCCTCAAAAACAGCATCAGTTGTAATGGAAAGAAATGGTGTACTGTTTTTGGATGCAGTCACCAAAGTGAAAAGTGCAGTTTTTTTTTGTTTTGTTTTTTTTGTTCCCAGTGGCAACGGGAAGACGAGGCAAATGGGAGAGGTCATGTCAATAAATTTTAGTGTACACACCTTGACAGAGTAGCTGCGGTCTCTCACCTGCACAACTACCTCGACACATTTGAGCTCCAGGTCATAAACCAACCGTAACAGACGTACACTTTCCACTGCATTCACTTTTTCTTTGCATTTTCACTTTGTTTGCATGTAATTTGCCCAAAAAACTCGGTGAAAGTGCCGTGTTTCTAATGGGGACATATGAAGGCTGTCCCCGGATGTAGAAAAATTGCGTCATATTTTCCCCCTTAGTGCCCCCCCTCAAATGAGACTTTGCTGCCCAATTAATTGCTCTCCAACAAACCATCATGCAGATCACATTAAGAATCACTACCTTTTTATACTTTAAAAAAAAACAAGAAAACTTTAATAACGTAGCTTTCAGGTGTGAAATGAGTTACTGAAGTGTTTTAACAGCACAAACATCACACGAACAGCAAGAGAGTGTTTCATATAGAAAACGTCTGCAGTGCAAAAATATATTCAAAGACTGAGGTACTGTCCAACTTTTTGGTTGATAGTCAAAATCTGTGGTATGGATATCAGATTCTGATGTCTGATGCATTCTGTTGAAGGCTCTTGGTGCAGACAGCAGCGTGTTTTTAACATCACACTGCTCTCAGATGACCACTGGTGAAAAAAATGAGCTGATTAGCGCGCTTTCAAATCACTTCAAAGAAAACTATAAATGATCATTGAAACGTCTATAAAAGTGAATCATGAAGCCAAATAAATCTGTCTTTGGCTTGTGAAAAGGTATAAAATAATGCATAAAGATGCATTGTTTTATAGGCGGTGGTTGTCATGGTTGGGTTCCGCCGCATTGGAACTCTCTGCAGTTGTCTGTCTGGGTGGTTGCCATCCCAGACCAAAGATGGCTCTAGAGTGTGGTGGATGCTCCCGGACCTGATGTTGTTGTTATTGTTGTTGAGCGCTAATCGTAATCTTAAGCCATGTTCATCTCCATTTCCCATGATTCTACAGGGCATTTCTGACGTGGCCTGGTCCTCCGACTCCAACCTCTTGGTTTCCGCGTCAGATGACAAAACGCTGAAGATCTGGGACGTCAGTTCGGTACGACAATTAACAACGATCAGCCAAGTTACAGTTCGGTTTGTGTGTTGTACTAAACAAGCTTAAAGAGCAAAATGAGATTACATCCCTTAGTTTTATTAATTTATTTCATTTAAATTGCCACTCATTCATGTCTCTGGTAAGTTGAGCTGTTTTTCCTTGTAAAGTGTGAGAAAAGTGCAGCTTCTCTTTTGAGCTAAGAATGAATTTTATCAGATGAAATGGTAAAACTGAAATTTAAATGGATTTTTAAAATTCCTTTCTCTATTCAGGGAAAATGCTTAAAAACCCTGAAAGGTCACAGCAACTACGTCTTCTGCTGCAACTTCAACCCTCAGTCCAACCTAATTGTGTCGGGATCGGTGAGTGCAACGCTCTCTGTTACACAGAAAACAGATGCAAGTGTGCGAAAGTAAAATAAAAAGTTTCTTTTGTGATCGCAGTTTGATGAGAGTGTGAGGATATGGGATGTCAAGACTGGGAAATGTTTGAAAACATTACCGGCTCACTCTGATCCCGTCTCTGCCGTAAGTTTATTTGAAAGTTTTGATGTCAGTGAAGCTTTTATTTTTTTGAGATGTTTGTTTTTTGTTGGGTTGCAGGTGCATTTCAACAGAGACGGCTCACTGATCGTGTCCAGTAGCTACGATGGCCTCTGGTGAGGATGCTTCGTTATTACAATTTTATTTATTTATTTAAAAATTTTTTTTTATCTAATTTGGGAGATCCCGCACCTTATATACAACCCCCCCCCCCCCAAAAAAAAATTATGTTTATTAATAATAGCAATAATAATTTATATTGAGTTTTCTCAGGAATAAAAGCATTAAACAAACAAACTGCAATAGTAAAAGCATAAACACACTACAACGTTGCACAAAATATGTAATTAAAGAGCTGATATAAAAAAAATTTAATGAATCACATTTATATTGTTTCGGTTCCAATGTTGTGGCTCAGCATTCAATGTACATTTGAAGACTTATTTTGCCCAAACTTTGTCAAATAACAACCACTATGTCATCAACTGTACAATTATTTGTCCATCTTGTTTATTTTTGTTATCTAAAAGTAATTATGTTAGGTAATGGCACAGGCTGTGGTGTGCACATGTGCTAGACTGAGTGCCTGTCCAATGAAAAACTCGCCCCAAGGAGATAGTATTAAAAAGTGAGTTCCACATCCTGAAAAAAGGTGCGATTTGTACATACTTTGGAAAATACAGTAAGTTTCTAAGTTGTCCACATTCAGCTTTTTATGTTAGGTTTTTTTTTTTTTTGAACGACAATGCATCTTTCTCTCCATTTTCTGTCCTCCAGGCCAACTTGCTGTTTTATTTTTCACCTCAAAACAAAGATGAATTTTAGAACAAATGGTTGAAATTGATCTTTGGTGTGACATCATGCTGATGTCACTGTTATTATTACTTAAATGACTTATGACGCAGTAGTGCTGATGATGTCATTAATGTGCCTTCATGTTTATCTTCTCAAACTTGGTGTGAATTCAAGTCTTGTCATTGCTTTTGGTTTCTTCTGTTTTTGCTCTGGCTTGCCTCAGTGGATCTTTATGTGGATTTGGCAGGATTTTTACGCCGTATGTCCTCCCTGACGTCCCTTCAGATGTACTCAGAGAGGGTGGCACCACAGTGCTGCCCTGTGAACATAAAGTCACACGTGTCTCAGCAATAAAATTATTCATGAAAATATTTAAAAGATAGTCTTAAAATGACACTTAAACTGTGGAAAATAATAAAATCTCATGCCAACTTTCACATTAAAAAGGTTCAAAGTAAAAAAAGAAAAAACTTGTGCCATGTCTCCATATGACCGAATCGCTAAAACACGTGTTGCATTTTGGACATGCAAATTTTAATCTGCGCTGAAACATTTTTATTGGATCTTAATTTGTTT